>NC_141156.1:41634723-41978223 GCF_053477565.2 Lygodium microphyllum
TAAAGGCTTTTCATTATCTAGATAAGTAGATGGGTGTTCTTAGTGATAGACATTAATTAACCACTAGTAATAAATATATGCATTCTATCCAACTATTCACTAATATAAATTGAGACTAACGACTAAGCATGCTAAACTTATCCTCTTTAAGTGACATCAAATCAACATGGGACTTATATGGGGGCCAATTAGGGCCGATATATAAGCTTTTCTAGTGGCTTTCAATGCCTTGTTTCTTTCAACATTTACAAGTAGTCCAAGACATTTAAAAATATAATTATTCTCTTTTGGTGACTTCATATAAGCATGCAACTTATGACCCAATTGGACCAACATCTTATCTTATACAATTATTAGCAAAAGGTTTAGGATACTTGCCACGTTTCAATCATACAAGCACTATTAACTTGCACTTATTGTCCTTTCACAAATAAATCTCTACCTTTCTTGCAACAATTCGCCCACAATTCAATCTCTCTCTCTTTGTGAGCCATGGCAAGAGCATTCAACATGGTGATTGATCCACTATGTAAGGGAGATATATTTTGCCTATTGTAAAAGAGGAGGTTTTACCCACTATGAACATAGGGATGTCCACTAAAAGAAGCTTAGGGACTATGAAGAAACTTCTCCCATCTTCTTCTCAAAAACTTCTCAAAACACAATCAAATGTGAGGATGTATAAAGGAGAACACAATCAAATGTGAGGATGTATCAATTGGGCCATGCATAAATCTCTCTCTCTCTCTCTCTCTCTCTCTCTCTCTCTCTCTCTCTCTCTCTCTCATTGTGGCTTAATGTCGCATTCAACACACATGATCATGTTAAGACAATTAGCTTAATAACATATATTAGGAGGTATATCCAACTTTGACATGATCATGTCAAGATGATCAGCTTAAGGTCATATATTGGAAGGAGGAGAAGGGAGGAGAAGGGAGGAGGAAAAGAAGGAATCTCTCTCTATTTTAGTCATGTCTTTCTACTACTTTTCCCCATCATTGCATGGGATTCAAGAGTACTTTCAAGCCATGCATTCTAAGTTCTAACTAATTCTTATCATTCTTCTATTTATGCAATGTAGATGGATAGAAAACTAACCTATGAGAGATCAAGAACCAAATTGCATTATATGCTCACTACTAGGGTTCCCCACAATTGCACCAATGGTAGATTTTCAAAATTGAAAGTTTTAATTAGCTTATACTACCCATTGTTGTAGCCTACTAATGACCATTGCGCTTACCATGTAGGGATATTTCTTATGTTCTTATACATATATATATATATATATATATATGTAAATTAAATCTATGCAAACAATATTCTTGATTTCTTTCTAGATACATCCTATAATCATATTAAAAAATCAATTTCTCCATTCATTTTTCTTATGGTTGGGATACACAAATTATTATGCGCTAATCTATTTATGGTACTTTAGTATCCCTATATGCATTTCGTATGTTCCTATATATCTAGATATATATGTAAATTATTTATATGTGAATAATGTCATTGGTTTCTTTTTGGGTACACCCTACAATCATACTAAACAATCATTTTTTTCTTCATCTTTTCCTATATGTAAATTTGTGTTATGTGCTGATTCATTAATGGTGCTTTAGTATCCCTATATGTGGGGATATTTCTTATGTTCGTATATTAGATATTTCTATGAGATTAATCTAAGTGAACAATATTCTTTGTTTCTTTTTAAATACATGCTACAATCATATTGAAAAATCATTAAAAAACTACATTGAAGTAGATGTGTCTTCACACTATTGGATTTTGGTGTAAAAGTAGCTCTTATTCATGAACCACTATGTTCCTATATAGATATATATGTAAATTATTTATATGTGAATAATGTCATTGGTTCCTTTTTGGGCAAACCCTACAATCATACTAAACAATCATTTTTTTCTTCATCTTTTCCTATATGCAAATTTGTGTTATGTGCTAATCCATATGTGCTTTAGTAATCCCTATATGTGGGGATATTTCTTATGTTCGTATATTAGATATATTTGTGAGTTAAATCTAAGTGAACAATATTCTTTGTTTCTTTTTAAATACATGCTACAATCGTATTGAAAAATCATAAAAAATCTACATTGAAGTAGATGTGTCTTGACACTAATGGATTTTGGTGTAAAAGTAGCTCTTATTCATGAACCACTATGTTTGTGATGGTACATTAGGAAGACTATGTTTGTGATGGTACTACAACTTGCTGCTCCACGTGTAGGGCTTCAAAGCTATAACTTAGTAGTACTCTATACATAGGGCACCTACATATTGTTTTACTAACAATGATTAGAGCAAAGCATTGGTGTCTCTCAAGGCTGGTTTCTTCATACCTCCACCACCCATTGCTATTGCATATGCTCGCTGGGCAATATTGAGCAGATTGTAACAACCAAGAGGGCATATGATGCAATTCCATATTCGAGCCATAGAACCAAAATATGAAGATCTTTGTGTACACCCTCTTGCCACTTGAAACATGCCTTAGGACACAAAGCACACTCAACAATTACTAACATTCGTGCAAAGCACTAGCATAAAGCTTGTGCGAAGCGCCAAGAAAATCTAAGTGCAAAGCACCTAGTATTGAGATTATTTAGCGTAAATGGTTGACCAAACAAGAATGACTACAATCTCTCTCATGGTTTTTGATACCTTGTTCCCTTTAACATTGACAAGAAGTCCAAGACCAATAATAACCACCATAACTCATTTCCACATGTCTTGTCTATCCCTCTCAATTGATAAGATAGCTCGTTGGCATAGCATAACTCCTTGAAAACAAACTTTGTTTGAATATCTTCTTAAAATGTGTACCTCCTTTTGGATTAAATTCACTAGTCATCCGTGTTTCCACAAAGCACACATGGATAGCAACAAAGAGTACTTGTATCCTTTTGATAAACTTCATATTCCTTTGATATCAAAAGATATCAAGTTAGAATAGCTCATTGAATTGGCCACCATAAGTAGTCACAAGTTATAATGGTGAAAACATGGTTAAGTAGTTCAAAACAAAGATATAGCACGTACATTTATATTATCCGATTGGGTACAAGCGAGTAAAATTCAAGCATATCAAGTCAAACTCACACAAGAGAAAGGATTAATGCATGCAGTGTGGATTGGATCCACTAAAAGAAATAGATATAATCAACAAGATGGTATGATCATCCTTAATAAAATAACAAGTTTGTGTCTTGACAATTTTTACTAAGTTTGGATCTTTGTATTCTTGATAACTATCAACCCAAGAAGGAATGTATTAAGCAGAGTATAAATGTCAAGCTACCTATCATTCAAGCTTCCAAGTGTCACTCCACTCATCTCCCTTCATGGCAACTAACAATAGTCTCTACTTATTCCTCTTTTGCTCTCTACTATTGTTACTACTTTTTTCTTTAGAGAACCTCTCTACTCTCATTCATCGTCAAGTTTCATTGTGTGACCTTATGTAAACCAGATAGCCCCAATGTTGATTACAATCATGTCTACCATAATCTTTCACCTCATCATGAGATTTGTTCATTCCCCTCTATAGCCTCAATGATGATTTTCAAAATAGTAGATACATGAACTCAATATTAGATCTCCTTTAAAGTATTTCCACCCTTCTTTCACATTGACATCTTGACCAAAGCTCCCATGTGCCCAAGGAGAGTTGCTTTAGGTTTTTAGTTCCCTCTAATCATGGTGAGATACACCATGCTAATGTATTGCTCATTAACAATAAAGAAGATCTAAGTTTTCATCTACCCTACTCTCCAAACTATAAAGAATCAATAGGTTTGTGCTCAAGAGCTAGCATCACAAAAAGCAATAGAAATCAATCATTAGGTCCTCACAATCATTTGGTAGAGTTTATTATCTTAGATTGATGAGGCCAAAAATATGTTTTGGTGAAGGAGTTTAAGCCAGTTTGTCACAACCACCTTTTTTCCCTCCCCTTCTTTTTATCCAATTCTTTTGATTCCCTTAAAGATTTGATACACGTATCAATTTAATTAAGCTTATTTGTGCACTTTTATACTTGTACATTTGTGCATTTGTGGAGTAAAGTGGTTTTCCTCACTCTTAGGTTAATGTTAATTGAGCTTTGTCTTGAGGTTTGAGCAAAAAATGCATTCCTTCAATGGGAGCCTCTACGAGGGGGGGAGGGGGAGCTTCCTCTTCCCCATTTTGAGGCTTTGTAGCTATTCATTGGCATTACCCCAAATGCACCAATATAGGAAGTAGTAGTGACTCTGAGCTCTACTTCATTTCAACTCTACATGTAATTCTCTATACTCAATGATAAACCCTCACGTGTGTAGCATCACAAGGGTGTAATCCTGAGATGTGCCATACAAGAGTGTACCTTGCTCTCACAAATTGTGTTACCTTTCAATGCCGTGGTGAGTGGGTGATTTTAGTGCAAGTGCATTACACTTCGTATCAAAGCAACTCTTGCTCGAAGTCTAGGAGTACTTACGAAAGCAGGAGGAAAGATCCAGTACATCAGAGTCATATCACGACTTTCCACATTGCAAAGCTCCACGCCAAGACACCCCATGTTGCCATACTCTACGATAGGACACGACTTTCCCACAACAACACCCCAAGAGCCAAGGTGCAGCTCCCCTACGATATACCACCCAAAGATGAGGCAAATTTTCTAATCCTACAAGCACTATGGGAGACAATGTAGATAACATTGTTGTTGGGGCTAAAGACAAGAAAAAGTGTCATGGCCAAGAATGAAAAGGTAGCAAGACTGAAGAGAGTTAGAAGGCATGTCAATCTTTTGGATTCCACTTGAATGAACATGCACAAGAAGAAAGAAGAGTAGGAAAAGAGAAGGAAGGCTAAAGATTAGCAAGCATTTAAATAGTGGATGAGACAAGGAGGGGGAGAAGAGACGTCAACCAAAAGAGGAAATAGATAGATTTGCAAACAAGTTAGCCCAAGAGGAAGCAACTAGGAAGTACAAAGAGAAGAAGAAGGAGAAAGAGGATACTTGAAGTAGCAAGCAAGAAGAATGAGTAAGAGACTACGGGAGCACCCCACAAGGACAAGAAAAGGAATAAGAAGAAGTATGAGACAAGTGATGGGAAGGATGGTGAGAGTTCAAAAGATAACTATGGAAAGTTCAAGATACCACAACCTGCCAAGTACAAGGGAGAGAGAGATGGGTTAATCTTAAAGACTTGGATTGCAAAGGTAGGTAAGTACTTGAAGTATACTAAGTTACCTAAAGCGAAGTGGCAACCATCTATCCCAAAGAGGATAGGGATAGTTGATACTTGTTGAAACAAGAACAAGGCCGTACAATCTTCTTATGGGAGGAACTGCACAAGGTTCCATCCCCTTTGAGGACAGAGCCATCTTGTCTGGTCTGTCCAATCTCGTTGAATCCATCCGATCTATCCAATTTTACCTCCATCTCTTCCTCTTTCTTCTTCTTCCTCTTCCTTTTCCTTCAACTTTCTCTTCCTCTCTTTCCACCTCTTCCTCTTCCTTCCAAGTTACATCTTCCTCTTTCTCTCTCTCTTACTCTCTTTAATCTTACAATCACCTTCTCTTACCATATGCTCTTCCACCTCTCTTACCACCTCCATCTCCACCTCCATGTCTCTTACCACCTCTATCTACTCTTGAGTCTTATCTATAATCTATAACAATGCCTAAAGACCTTCATGAAGTCTTTTCTTTATATACCCTACACCTTGAGAAAGCCACTAATCACACCAATGCTTATTGTTGGACTTGCAAGTATCGCGACAAGGTCCAAACAAGTAGTGTGATGCAACTTCTCATCCACTTGTCTAAGATAGGTGAAGAATGGAGTCCATGCATAAAGATCCCTCAAGCAATGGCCGATGAGATCATCAAGAAGTATTCTCCCATTTCTAAGGCATCAAGCAAGGTCTCTGCTGGTATGGTACAAGCTTAAGAGAAGATAGTCTCACCCGATGCGTGCACACCCACGTCCACCCCTTCAACTACACCTATGGCTACTATGGAGGGATTATCCCTCCATAGATCCCTCCGATTTCCCTTCCACCTCCACCATTCTTGCTACCCATGTGTCCAAGAGATTCTAGAGACAAGCCCAACTTGTTGAGACAAAGGAATGTATTTGGGCCCACTCTCATTCTTAAGAGAGAGAGAGAGAGAGAGAGGAATGTGGAAATCGAGATTACACAAACCATCATCGAGTGCAATCTCCCTTTTTACATTCTAAGAGTGGATAGTGGACACAAATAGTAAAAGCTATCGCCACTATGGATCCATACAAGGAGTCCATACGAGAGAGGAAAGAGAGAGAATCAATAAGTCCCGTGAGGCCATTTGTGGTGGTTGGGTGAAGTTTGGGTACTCCATCCTCGCCGATAGATGGAGTGACTGAAAGAAAAGAGGTATTATTAATATACTTGTCCCTTGTCCTCTTGGCACTTCTTACATGTCATGGATGTGGGTATGAAGGGGGATAGGATGACTGACCAATTCATCTACAAGCAAATCCGACAAGACATTATATAGGTCTATCTATATTCTTGAATATTATTTCTAACGTTTTATGTTTTGAACTTTTATGCTTCTTAAATCTTGAGTATCTCCATCTTTGTCTCTCTATATCTATTTCCACCTCCATTAGTAGAGGCTTTAAGTCTACATATTTTCCAATCACCGATCTCTATCTCTAATTCGTACTATATTCTATGTATATGTAGATGGGACCAAGCAATGTTGTCCAAGTCATCACCGACAATGCTTCAAATTGTTGGAGGATGGGATGATTGCTTGAGGAGGAATTCCCCTCTATAATCTGAATACCTTATGCTACACATTGCCTTGACCTTCTTATGGAAAACATAACCAACTTGGAGTGGTGAAGAAAGCAGGGATGGATACAAATATAATTATCAATTTCGTCACAAAAAAGATATATAAGTGCTTATTATTTTCCAGGAGTATAGTGGCTTTAACTCTACATATTTCTCAATCACTCGCCTCTATCTCTAAGCCATACTATATTCAATATATATGTAGGTGGGACCAAGCACTATTATCCAAGTCATTACTAGCAATGCTTTAAATGTCGAAGGATGGGATGTTTGCTTGAGGAGGAATTTTCCTCTATAATGTGAATGTCTTATACCACACATTGCCTTGATCTTCTTATTATGGAGAACATAGGCAACTTGAAGTGATAAAGAAAACAAGGACAAATACAAATGCAATTGTCAATTTCATCACAAAAAATATTAAAATGCCTATTATTTTCTACACGTATAGTGATACGAAATTAGAAAAGCCATCAAAAACTTCCTTTGATGTCACATGGTTACTCCTTAAAGAAAATAGGGACAGATACAAATGCAATTGTGAATTTCATAACAAAAAATATAAAAGTGCTTGTTATTTTCCGCATGTATAGTGATGCGAAGTTAGAAAAGCCATCAAAAACTTTCTTTGATGTCACATGGTTACTCCTTTAGGGACTCTATGACATGCAAAGTAAGTTGCAAAAGTGTACAATATCTGAGAAATTCAAAGCATGGATGGCCAAGGAGCCTATATCAAGCATAGAGGAGAGCAAAGCCATTCGACGACTTTGCCTTAAAGAATCATTTTAGGCAAACATGGGAACCTTAGTCATTGTAATCACCCCCTTATATAGAAATCTTCACATGATAGGTGTGGAGGGTGCCACTATTGATCTTCTCATGCATTTCACGAGAGGGACCGTCGATGAGATTAAGGCTTTCAACTTTCTTAATGTCGAGATTCCACTATAATAATTTGTGATCAAATTTTTTTAATGTAAATTCAATCTTTTAAACAATGAAATTCAATTAATTGTATACCTATCGACTTTTTCTATAAATAGTGGCACTATTGATATTTTGGATAGTATCCCAAGGCCAGATGACATCCTCTACCTTGTTGAAAACAAGTGAAATTTGATAAAGAGACATCCATGGCCTATTTTTAGTGGACGCCATTTAAATATTAGGTATCCAATATGCAAAAGATGGCTTTAAGAATACTTACTCAAGTAAAGGATTAATGAATCTCATCATTATTTTTCTAGTCAAGATTTCCACTCTTATTAGTTTTCACTTTTAACAAGTTGAAGTGATTTAATTTGCTTGAAATTTTTTATTTATCTTGTGTGTGAGTGAAAATTCGATCAATTTATTCACACATCAAGATCTGAGACAAGCTTAGCACTAGTCAGTTAGAAACTGGTATGTGTAAGAGAAATTGATCAACCTATTCTACACACCAAGATCCGAAACAAACTTGGCACCAAGCACTTAAAACAACTAATCTATTGTCATTTTAACTTACACATACTTAGAGACATGCATGAGATATTGATGGCACAATAAGTAATTTAAAACTTAAGTCCATACTTATTTTTAATTTGATAATTTTTTATTTTAATTCTTCTCATATATTTAAACTTCAATTTTCATGTAAATGTAAATGAGTTCAAATTAAGAGAGAGTTCACTCGAAAGTGTAAATAGAGAGAGAGAGAGAGAGAGAGACAGAGACAGAGAGAGAGAGAGAGAGAGAGAGAGAGAGAGAGAGAGAGAGAGGAGAAGTAGAACATCATCTTTAGGGAGCTCTACATGGAGCTGGAGGAGATTGACTGTTGAGTATCATGCACTCGTATAAAACGGCATACCACCCCTAGAGGTATTGCAATTGGTAGCAGCACACAGGTGGCAATTAGAACCTATGTGAGGCATACTTTTGAAAACTCTTCTCCTTTGAATGCTCAAATGCTCATGTTTCAAATGATGCTCTTGTTTGAGTGCTAGAGTATAATGAGCATGTCAACCTCCTTAGCGATAGGGATTTCATTTCACACATCAGACTCATCTAGTAATGATATTTATATCCCCACTTTTTGGTACTTGAGTCTTGCATATAATACTTGTGACTTGCCCAAGATTTTTTTAACCCATTGTTTATGTTCTCAATCTTATAAATGAAACTGAATTATACATTTTATGGCAACTATGGTAAAGAGGCCTATTTAGTGACATCTATTGGGTCCACCCATTTCTGTCAATTTTTGGGTCAAAACTACCTATTTGAGCACATGGCCACTAAGGCCTACCCTTCCTTGGGGCCCACCAAAAAGTTGGTGATGCAACATGGCAATTAGAGCCATATTTACCCCAAAAAAAAAGATGGTCAAAAAAGACCCAGAGTTTTGGGGCATGGCTCCCTGAGGCCCTTTCTATGAAGGGTAGTGCCCTGCCAAGTGGCACTATCACTCTAGTACAGTGACAGTGCCAGGCCAAGTTAGTTGTATGTAGGCGTGCATCTACAGGTCCCTACGGTCGACTGCCATTTCTGTACTAATTTGTGCGATCACATCTACCATGAATCCTTCCTTCTACTTCTCATCCTTCATTGTTCTGCATGTGAAGCCATGGGAAACCAAGCATCCTCCAACTCTGCCATGTGCCGCCAGTAATTGATTCGTTGCCAAAATGAAGGCCTCCAATGTTTTGCTACTGCGTACAATCGTCTTCCCAACCTCCACAAATCTGCCCAAATCCGCTCTTCTTTAAGTTCGTCTTCAAGTTGGAGGCGGCCATAGCTTTGGCCTACTGGTTTACCGAAAGGATAGCCAAAGGAGTAGATCATTGTCATGCTTATGGCTTGGGTCAAAGACATCTTATTTATGTGATTTTGTATTATAGATTCAAAGCGAAGTTTGAGATCGACAAGGCAACAGCCAAGGGAGATAACATAACTCATCGGCTAGGAATGTCCAGGCAATGGAAGCTATTTGATCAAATTCTTTGATCAAATTCTTCCTGCCTTCTTCACTACTATTGCCTTATCGGTGCCCTCACAATGTTATTTGTAGGAAATGGTATTATGGCATCCACAACAGCTACTGAGGCAATATGATGGATCAACATGCCTGATTTTGTTTCGAGAGAATATTCCTCATTTCATGACAGTTGTCAATTGATAGGTGATTTTCAATGTCATACAATTCTTTAGAATTATATCGATTGAGAATGCAACGAGGGATTTTTTGTGCACAATTGCCTTGTAGAGAACAGCGAGGACACCCAGGCGTCTGTCTAGCAATCCTACAAGCCACGGATGGCTATGATAACTTCTACCAAGGCAGTATAGTACATCATCTTGGTGAGGCTCCTCTAGACAAGACAACTTTGCTAGTACAAAAAGTCTTGGTAGTCTCCCAGGTAAGAGATGTCCGAAAGTTTACATGTTGGTTACAACAAATGCATGTTGATATCTATGTGCCGCCTACACATCTCCTTTCTAGTGATGGTGAAACAATAGGGACCACATTAATGTGCATTTGACCTTGCTAGCAAACTATTGGGTCTTCGCTGCTGCAGAGACCTATATTCTATAGCTTCATCCATGTATTTGAACACTAAAAGCTCCATATATTTTGCTCATCCATGTAGGGCAATCCTATGTACTATGAAATATTGGCAAGTCTGTTTGTATTGTTTTTTGCGCACGCACCTATGCAAATTGAAGGATGGAACAATGAGAGAGTTAGCCTCTCATGGGTGGCCACAAGTAGGCTAACTCGAATTGCTAGCAAAGGTAAAGCCTGCAAGAAGAAACCTGAAGCAAGACCTGATTGTAGACTTGCTTTTTCTTCCAAGCAATTTACAGTTGTAGGGTTTGCATATTGAATTAGCAATGTCATGCGATTTGATGCAAATATCTGTGGCACTCGGGCAACACAGTTTCTAATGGTAACCAATCGATGGTAGTAAACTAGTAATTCTTTTGTTACACAAAGGCTCCTCCACCTGAATGTGTATGTATGATGTGCTTTGTTCAAAAAGTGACCAATCTTCTATTTTGTTACTTGGATTATGGCTTGTACAGAAATCAATCTTTAGGTCTTTGTTAGTAGATGAAACATTTTATGTCTAGCTCTTGCACATGCAACCTCTTCTCTGTAAAATATACAGCCCTTGGAACAAAGTTTGGTCTCGGGAGCAGGGTGTTGGCATGATTGTAGCCAAGTAACATCACGTGCCCATTGGTGAGCTTTCTCTCTCACGCACTTTATCTAACTCTCATTTTTGGTTGTTCAAGTGGCATTATGCTGCAATGTCTTTTGCATCATTGTAGATGACGATTAAGATAGGAAATTTGGACTTTGGAGAAGGGTAGTAGCATGATTGCAACCAAGTAACATGTTGCGACCATTGGTGAGCTCTCTCTCTCTCTCTCTCTCTCTCTCTCTCTCTCTCTCTCTCTCTCTCTCTCTCTCTCTCTCTCTCTCTCTCTCTCTCTCTCTCTCTCTCTCTCATGGTTACTTAACTCTCGCGATATATTTGCATCGTTCCAGACAATGATTAAGGTAGGCAATAGAGAAAGAAAAGAAAAATTCAAGTGTAAGTTAAGCTATGGTTGATCTAAGTACAAGTTAATTGTCGGGTCTTACATAATTGAGACAAAGGGTTGTTGCAACTACTATTGTTAGCTAGCAACATGGGCAACTTAATGAGGCCTACAACTACTACAAAATGCTCTCAGACCTAGGTAGCTCGTGGAGCAAATAATGATAGACTTTAGATAGGATTACTTGGCTTCTACTTCGATAAAGTAGGACTGACATGAGGATCCTTATCTGATGGCATCCATTCTTTGCTTATCTCTCATCCTCTACAGCCTTTGTGCACGCTTTAGCCTCTCTTGCATTGCACGCGCATGCAAGGTAGGTAAGTTGCTTGCTGATGGTGCACCCTCCCACAATTCTGCCCAAAGCTCTCTCTCAAATTGAAGTTGTTGTGCTTCCCACTTCTTCCTAGACTCTTTGGCAGCTTTATCTTCTTCCTTTTGTTGCTTGCGAGCTTCAGCAAGAGCTTGGTTCTCTCATCTCTTTTGGTCCTCGCAATCTTCGTTTTGCCTCCTTTTGCTTCTCGATCTCAACCTCCTTTGCATTCTTGGCTTGCAAACTTTCAATGAATTGGACTGAGGTAAGGATCAAGGAGTTGGAATAGTCCACAAAAGTCCCCCCCCCATGCACACGGTGATAGCAACATTTTCTCGAGGTATTCGCAACAACTCCAAAACATTGCAATCTTGCTGATCAATATTAGTGGATGGAGCATTTGGTGGCCCACACATGTTAGACAAGTGGCTAAGAGTAGTAGCAACCTGTCCTTCCAACTCCTCCATGACCGGTGTTACGGGAACATGGTTGCAATCATCCATTTCTTGGATGTTCAGCCCATCTTCAACACTCCATAAATTGTGTCTCAAGAACATGGCTACAGTCTTGGGCATCCATGCCACCATCAACATCATGGTTGAGGTCTTCGATTTGCACATGTACATCCAAATTGGAGCATGGCAAATTTTCATAGCTAAGAATGTCATGGTTCAAGGGCCGAATTTCGGTTGCCCTAAAGCCTGCTTGAATATTGCTTTCTATGCAAGCAACAATTAAGGCCTTGAATGCAATGCCAACTAGTTCACCCTTACTTGCACGTGTGGAGAAGCTGCGAGCTTACCAAAGGTTTCTCTCCTTGCAAAAATTGGCCTTAAAGGGCTTAAAAACAAACACATCTAATGGTTGGAGCTTGTGAGATGTGTGTGAGGATAGTGAGACAATGTTAATGCCACACTTGTGAGCTTTTTGTACCACCTCAAGGTGTGTGTGACTTCCATGGCCATCAACAACTAGCAAGTGGCGGTTTGAGGGGGATGGAGGATTGGGCATTGCAGTTCTAAAATGTTCTAGCCAAGCCTCAAATAGTTGCCCGATCATCCATGCTTTATTTTGCATTGACATCACAGCCCCATCTTCGCATTCCATCAAGTAGTTTTGCATGGCTTTCCTCCCTTTGAAAATGTAATAACCCGAAAGGGCATTTCCAGCAACATTGACACAACAAAGAATCGTGAGCCATTCACGATTGTTCGTTGTTATGCCATACACAACTTTTGACCCCTTTCGAGCCAATACCCGCATACCTTTGTCCTTGCAGCCTTGCACACCTGTCTCATCTGCATTCCAAATGTTCTCGGGAAGGTAATTATGGAGATTGTACATGGCTTGCAAGTTGTCATGGAACATTTTCACCACTTCTGGACGAAGACTAATTGCCCTTGCTTTGTCTAGGTTTCATCTACTCCAAATGTGAGTTGTGGATGTCTCCTTCAAAATTCATCCCACCAACTCTTTTCGAGGATGCCATTGGAAAAAGGGGTCTCATGCATTTGACACAATTCAGCAACCTTCAATCTTAAGCATCTCAAGGAGATCGACTGCCCAATGTCTTGCATTTTGAATGCCCAAAATTGAGAAGAGCTTTCTCCTCATCAACTGTAACAATGGTTTGGGGGCCCCTACACTTCTTTTTGGATCTACCATCTATAACTCATGCCAAATTGCCTATGACACTCTCACATAGACATACCCTCACCATGTGTAGCAATTGCCTTGGCCATGTCCAACTCTATCCAATGTAGCTGCCTTCTCTTGGTTATAGGCTTAGCAATTGGAGTATTGGAGGGCTCAGATTCCTCCCATGATGTTGGTGCATTTCCAGCATTGAATGGTGGAGGAAGAGAACATCATTGGGCTGGTGTGAACATATGCCTTTCACTTATTTTTCTGGTAATCCTTGTGCATCTAGTCCTCATGATGGAGAGAGCAATTAGGCTGTTGTGTTTACAAACACAACAAAGAATGTGCCACCTTTGAAGTTCTCTTTTGAGGGAAGAGGTATGGGCAGTCTACTTGGAACACAAAGCAAATGACAATGGTGAGATAATAGTTGAACACTGGGTGGAATGATAATTCTGCATAACACCACAACACCTAAAAACACATTAACAATCTAATTGGCAATATAGTCTAAAATAGATACAAGTATGTAATGCAGAAGAAAGAGGTGTTAGAGAGTTAATAAGTACTACATTGAGTAAGTATCAATTCAGTAGGTGTGCATAATCTGAACAACAAACCCTCTTTTTTGGTGGGCTTGCGGACAGCTTGATGTGTTCACTTTGGATAGCTGAGCTTGATGATAGTTTTCTTTGTTCACTTTGTACAGCACTGTGCTGATCTCCCTTGACAGATTGAGATGAGAGGGAAATAGATTGTGAAGTAGGGATTAGCTTTGGCAGTTTTGTCAATAGTGCAGGCAACACAGTAGATGGGCTTTTGCAAGAAGCAGCTAACTTCTTAGCAGTGCAAAATGCAACAGGCTTGACATGTATCCCACCGCAAGGACAAACCTTACACCCTTGTTTGTCCAAGAGCAAAAGCTTGTGCACGAGATATGGGCAACAAAGGGACGTCTTGTAGCGAGGCAAGCCTTGCACTCACAAAGGGATGGGATCGTAGCATACATTAGGCAATGGCAAGTGAGCAGCTATTTAGAAGAGGAAGTTAGAGAGACTATCAATTTATAGTGATCACGACTGCATTGTCATTGGTGGGCTAATTCATTGCAAGTTCAAGTTGGAAGGAAAGAGCACATCTTTGTACTCGTTTGAAAATGGAATGATGAACTAACATGAGCATTAATGCAGATTTTCAGTCAACGTCTTATTTTTTGCACTAATATTGGCAACAACCCCCTTTTTGAGACGTTGCTTTTTCTTGTATGTGGCAGGTCTACATTCCAGGATGGACAAAGCTTCCTTTTGTCTCGCATTTGGGCAGGAGGAAAAATGTGCACTTGACTTAACAGCCCTGCTAGGACTAGGGAAAGGATGGACTATGACCAGTTTTGTGACATGCCTGAGGGAAAGAAAGGCCTTGCCAGGGCCAAGGAAAGGATGGGCCGCGATCAGTTCTGTGACAAGCTTAGGGCAGGAAGAAAAGCAGTCTTGCTTCCCATAGAATGAGGTGTATTATGTGTCTACTTGAGTAAGAATACTAATAAAGTGACAATCATGACTCCATACTCTATGTAAAAGGCATGTTCCTATTTTCATGTGCTTGCCGCTTAAAAGTTGGGGGATTTGTCACTATATAGGCCTTGCTTCCAACCAAAGAAACGTCACAAAAAGGGGAGCCATCACTTTTTCAGTCCCCCTTACCCTACTTGTGTTCATGAATCAATGCTGAAACTTAAAACTTGACTCTCATATACATTGTGATTTTTAAAAGTTAAAATTAAGACTCATGTTAAAACAAGTAATATTTACTAGACTATTTCTTAACTCACAATCTTTTTACTCCAAAGCGTACGGTAAAGAATGGATTGAGATTAACCAAAGTATCAAAAGGATTAACAGTGACCTTTACGCAAGGAGAAGCAAAAGAAGTGAAACGAGCATTTGTAGTTCAACTTGAAGCAAGGAAATGGAAGGCCAAGCTTAACTTTCTAGTGATACTTATGAATGACTTTGAAGTCATTTTGGGCCCTAAATTTTATTGATAAGTATGTTATGGCAATGTTTGGCAAAGGAAACAATGAGATGTTACTAGATATGCAATGAGGAGTACGAGTCCCATATGAGAGAATGCAACTTCCAAATAGATCACCAATCAAAGTGCAAGTGAGGGAGAAAAAACCATGAGCCTCTTACAAAGCTGCCAAGTCAAGACCAAGTAACCCAAGAACTCTCAACTCATTCAACCCAAGAACCTATCACAAGCATTTGACCTAGAATCATGACATGCATTGCCAAACAAGTGGAGAAGTCTATGAAGCAAGGACATATGGTGTACCTATGTATGATGACACCTTTGGAGAATGGGTCCCAAAGCACCAAAATTGTAAGTAGGCAATAAGGAAATAAAGGAAGTGCTAAAAGAGTATACAGATGTAATGCCCCACAATTACTAAAAGGATTACCCCCAAAGAGAGATGTAGTTCATAAAATCAAGATACTTCCAATGCCAGTACCAACAATTAAGGCCCCGTTCTACTGAATGAATCACCCCAAGTTGATGGAATTCAAGAAACAACTATATAAGTTGGAATAGCAAGGTTTTATTCACCCAAGCAAGTCACCATTCAAAGCCTCAATGTTGTTTTTCAATAGATGGACCCAGATACTAAAAGGATTACCCCCAAAGAGAGATGTAGATCATAAAATCAAGCTAATTCCAATGCTAGTACCAACAACTAAGGCCCCGTACTAAACGAATCACACCATGTTGATGGAATTTAAGAAGCAACTATGTAAGTTGGAATAGCAAGGTTTTATTCACCCAAGCAAGTCACCATTCAGAGCCTCAATGTTGTTTGTCAACAGATGGAGAACTTAGGTTGTGTGTAAACTATAGGGGACTCAATAAAATCACCATAAAAAACAAATAACCCATACCCTAAGTAGACGACTTGCTAGATAGACTTCATGGAGCCAAATATTTTCGCTCGAATAGACCTTAGGTTAGTCTACTACCAAATCCGCATAGCTAACGAACACATCCCAAAGACTGTCTTTTGCACTAAATTTGGAAACTTTGAATGGCTAAGTCCTAGGATTTGCACTTAGCAATGGACCAAAAACCTTTTATGGATTGATGGAAGGAGTATTCAAGCCAAAGATAGATGTGTTCGTCATCATTTACATAGATGATTTGTTAGTTTATAGCAAAACATTAGAGGAGCACAAAAAACACTTAAAAATGGTATTTAACAAACTGAGATAACACAAACTATATGCCCAGCTAGAGAAGTATGAGTTTGCAATGAAGGAGTTAAAATTCTTGGGATTTATTGTGGGGAAGGAAGGAATCAAAGTGAACCCAAAGAAAGTAAAAGCTGTAAAGAAGTGACCAATACTACAAACAGTCCACGAAGTTACAGAATTTCTAAGCTTCACAATATTCTGTAGAATGTTTGTGAAAGACAATAATGACCCCACTATCTCAACTTAATAAAGGAGAAGGAAATTTCAAGTGGGGAAATGATCAATAAGTAGCTTTTGACCTTATCAAGGAGTGTATGAGTAAGACCTCATGCTTAAAGTAGCAAACTTCACCAAACCCTTTGTCTCAACAGTTGCCTCAAATTATGGCATTGGGAGAGTGTTGATGCAACATGGATATCTAGTTGCGTATGAATCTAAGAAATTCACAAAAGCAGAGACTAGTTCGAGCACCCATGAGAAGAAATGTTAGCAATGATACATTGCCATAGGAAGTGGAAGCACTATGTGCAAGACAAATACACAATAGCCTTCACGGACAACATTTCTCCCAAATACTTCAAGTCCAATCCAAGTCTGCTACACAAGCAAGATGACTAGGCTTCCTTACAAAATTTGACATTGAGATTAAGCATAAGCCTAGTTCCACAAACAAAATAGCCAATGCATTTAGCTAAAAAACATGCTTGCGCACAGTAAGTATTTTAGAGTTAGTAAAGGAGACACTAGAGCATGATAAGGGATACCTCACAGAATACATACACTTGAAGAAGGAATCCTTTTTGTATGCAAGAGACTATACATCCCAAATAGTGTGGAGTTGAAAAAGTGCATCTTACATGAAGTGCATGATGGGAAACTACAGGAACACAAGGGGCAAAGCAAGTCCTCAAATCCTTAAGGAGATAGTTTTTCTAGCCAAACATAGAGGAGATTATTGACCATGTGAAGGCATGCCCAACTTGCTAGCTAGTGAAGACTCCTCACACAAAGGTGATCAGCTTGTTTCAACCAATGCTAGTATAGTACCAAGCCGCCCATGGGATATCATCAGCATGGACTTCATTGTAGAACTCCCAAAATCCCATGGGTATATTGTGATCTTTGTAGTGGTGAACTATTTTTCCAAGCAAGCATGCTTCGTCCTAGCCAAGCCGCCATTGAATTTCAAGGAGATAGCCCCCCTTTCTTCCCTATATCTTTAAGTTACATGGATTGCCCTTAGCCATTGTATCAGATCGGGATGGTCACTACATGAGCAATATATGAAAGAAACTCTTCAAGATTTGGAGACTCAACTCAAGTTCTTATCATTCTTCCACCCAACGATAGATGGGCAAACAAAGCAAGTGAATCAAAAAATCCAACACTATCTCAAAAGCTATGCTCGAGTGGATCAAAAAGATTGCGAACTTTATCTTAATGTGCTAGAGTTCCACTACAATAGCTCAATGCACATAGCAACCAGTTACACCCCATTTGAGTTAGCCACAAGTATACAAATCATTGCCCTCTTGGTCTTAGCCTCCAGAGCCACAAAGGTAGAAAATCAAGATGCATAAGATTTCTTAAGAAACTAGGGAGACAAAAATGTAGCAGCCAAGTAGAGTCTAGAGAAGAGTAAAATCATCATGACAGAGCAAGCCAACAAGAAGTTGAAAGTAGTCCTTTTTACCGAGGGAGACATAGTCCTTGTCTCAGCTCCAAGCATATGTCATTACCCAAGAACACAAGCCCAAAGTTCAATCATGACACTATGAACTATATCGAATAGTCCAAGTTCTAAATGGTGTCACCTACAAGCTTGACCTACCGTAGAGTATCTATGTGCACAATGCTTTTTATGCACGCTTTGTACATAGATTCTACCCAGATACACATTGGGGACAGCACATTCCACAAATCCATTCCAACGACCTCTTTGAAGTTGAGGCAATCCTTCGGGACCGAGAGCACAAGGGTTATTTCAAGTACCTCACCAAGTAGAAAGGGCGCCCTCTCAAAAAGCCACCTAGATTTCAAAAAAGAAGGCTCGTGAAAAAGGCAAAGAGGCCTTCCCTATCTGGCTCAAGGAGAATCCCAACAATACTTCCAATATATCTTAAGCACTTACTTAGATTGTAATAGGACTGTGAAGCAATGTATCTTAAGCCCTTACTTAGATTGTAATAAGACTATGAAGCAATGTATCTTTTCTTAGAAATAGCTTGCATTAGGTTAGCAAAGCATTGTAATAAGCGGCCTCCATGCCCAACAACTTGGAAAGGAACTTCAAGCTCTTTTGAGGAGGGGTGAGTGTGAGGTCACCACTCCCCCTTCCCTACTTTTGGGCTTTGTAGCTATTCCTTGGTGTTACACCCAAAAGCACCTATATAGGGAGTAGTAATGACTCTAAGCTCTACTTAGTTTCCACTCTATGTATGATTGCCTATACTCAATGGTGAACCCTCAAATGTGCAGCATCAAGAGGCTGTAATCCTAAGATGTGCCTATGTTGTACATTTTCTTTCATTGAGTAATACAAGAGTATGACTTGCTCTTATATATCATGTTATCTTTTTGTGCCATGTTGAGAGTAATTTGAGTGCATGTGCATTATGAGAGGGAGGGGAGGGGGGAAGGGGGATAGATATCTAACTTCCATCCTCAATTATTCTCCAACTATTTCATATGCTATGGCCAAAACTCGATAATTATATCTTAAACCTCATGTTTTTGTACATTTAACTTCCTTGAACTATTTGCCACACCATTGGCCCCCTAAAGTCAATCAATGATCGAGTTAAATTCTTTTTGAACAAGCAACCTTCTAAATGTGTCAACTTTATGTACTGCATCATTTTGTTGCCCCAATTGCTGACCTTCTATGAGTTTGAATGCCAATTCTTGCATTATGAAAGGCTACATGGCCAAGTCCACAAAAAGTCCTTCCCATTTTCCTATTCGGAAGAGGCTCTAATAACCACGAAAACACCAGAGGTAGCAAAAACTCTCAAGCCAGGAAGGCAACTCAAAACAAGGGTGACACCCCTTCTTTAGACGAAACTAAAGATACTAAAGAAACCAAACCCATTTGGCAGCAACTTCCAAGAAGGAATAAGTTTTGCACACACTGCCAAAGATCAAGCCATATAGACAAGGAGTGTTGTACTATGGCCCTAGGTTTTCCAGCTAAGAAACCATAGCACGCCATAATTGCCTCCACTCCCCCTAGACGGTCAAGTGGAACTACATCTCGCACCGCTACCCCATCTACTCCTCCTAGCATACATGCCACTAGACATGTGGCACATGGACAGCCTCATCTCCCCCCCCCCCTTACATTACACCTACAGGTTTGGATCACTAATTTGCTAACACCACTCCACTCACACTTTTTGCATCCATTTCAGAGTCTTCTCCTGCAACTCCACCTAGGACCATTTTGCCACCTCGACATAGGTTTCATTGGCAACAATATACCGATGGCAGTGTGCGATAGTCACCACACACTTATGCTCCCTTTAGGGTACACAGACTAGTTTCACATTATTTAGTACTCTTAGTTCCTTAGGCTAATGAGTCAAGCACATAGGCTACTTTGTCCTTCGGCTTCGCAAATTCTAATCTCTTTAGCAAGGTTTTATAGTTCAATCTAGGACTAACATGCAAGTTTGCACTAGTTCTTCCTAGGTTGGAGACATGGGAAGTTCATCATTCCTTTGTGGTTTCGTCTTCCTTGGAGACTTGCTCTTCAACCACATGGAGACTTTCCCTCCTAAGGCAAATCTTGCAACATCTCTTGATACATAACTATAGCTTCTTCCAAGCTTCTCCAACTAGGGTGCTTCATCCACATCCTTCTTTATAGTTCTTGACACTACACAAAGACCAACATCAAGTTCCTTCTCCTTCGGCATCGACATCCATGGTTGAGAGGGGGTTTTCTACCCTTTCTTGGTGTTCTACAAGTTTCGGCATTTTTCTTTGACATCGGTCTCTCTTTCTTGTTGTACCTAATCTTTCATTGCATGATCATCATGATCTTTGTAAAAGGGTACTTGAACAAGTGAACAATTTTCCCATGAGGAACATTGTCCAAGTGGCACCTATTGCATACACATTCTCATCATGTAGCAAACCTCTATGCATCTAACTATGCAAAGCTCCCCTAGGCAAATCCTAAGCTATTTCCACCAACAATTCTTTTACTACCTTACCACCACACCTCCATACTTATTCACTATTTTTCTTCATCATCAACACCCACGGGTAGTCAAGATAACTTTATGATGTGATTGGATCTAACCATCCCTTTTCATTCTCCCCCTGGGGCACAATATTTGATAGGCCACAAACCATATATCTCAAACCCACAACCCAACCCAAAAAAAAAGGTGGTTCCATCCAACCTTTGTAGGTTCCACTAGGCCATTAGGCACGCGAGGAGTCCAATGCCTTGGCCTCTCCAAGGTGACTCTTTGGACTCACGATATAAGATAATCACCTTTGTAGTCTTGGTAGCCTATTAGGCAGCCAATGTGTACCCTTTGTTCAATGCCCTGGCTGCTTTGAGGTGGGACATATCGGGGTGATTATGGGCTAGGGCTATGCTTGCAATCCCTTTATGGTTCCAATTTTGGGCCTAAGAGGGAGTGTTGATCTAAAAATGCATTATAAACTGATTAGTTCTTTAAAACAGCCCCAAAACATGTAAATTACCTAAGGTTTCATTAAACGGTGTGTGTTCCCAAAGTGTGTCTACGTCCTATAAGCCAAACTCTAATTTGGGAGTCAGCTCACTGGTCCACATTCATGTTCAAGATACCACCAGAAAATGCAAGAGGATACTGGCACACCCTTGTGCAGCCCAGCCCCAATGTTTTGGCATCTATGCTGGATGACCATGACGCACACCACAAGATGACATTGATCCTCTTACTTCCTTCACTGCTTGTTATATCAGGCAGTTCCACAGCTTCTTATATCAGTCAGTTCCATACTTTTCATCAGCTTTGCCATCTCTGGCAGTTGTATCAGATATCTGGTTCTAATTCTCTTTTTTGTCAGCTTTCATCGTCCCTAGCTAGATCTTTCTTCAGTCATACTTTTCTCTTCTCTACTCAGGATACATAATACTTTCCCTGGGTTAAGCTGTATCTATCCTCTGTCTCATAGGCCAATTTGGCCTCGTGTAGATGTTAATACAGCTAGCTTTCTCTCTTTCTACTAACCTGCCAGACCTGTGGTTTGCCTATTTAGTTTCTGCCACCAGTAAGCTGCATATAATGCTAAATATACTAGACAGAAGCACCTGATTACAACATTCTGTTTGTTTAGGAATTGTGCTCTCTGAAGTGTGAAGTACATTTAGTTCATGGTGTCTTTCAACATCTATCTCCGTTCATTCCTCCCACTGCATTTGAATCATATAACAAGATGAATACAAATTTTTGCTGAGTTGGCTTCGCCATTTACAATGTTTTGCTCCTTCTAAGCTGCTACACAATGTGAAGGATAAAAATTCACTTTCACATAACTTTTTAGAATATTGTGGAAAAACTTCCACATACCAGGGTCAATGAATTAAAAAATCTACATTCTATGGTTCAACAAGATAATTGCTAAAGCTTCAAAGTAGCACAGAATAATGCAGAACCTGCTCCTAAGGGTACAATAATTTCGAACCTTAAAAGATGAAATGTATTTGCTAACCTTAAAACTGTGCCGATCAACGGAGACACACTTGCATTTAGTAACAGCAACAACGGTGGCAGCCCTGGGCTTATTGTTCAGCAAGGCTAACTCACCAAAGTAATCTCCACGCTTGTAGTTCATAACCACTCTTCCTCCTGTCCTGGCTTCTGCTTCCCCCTGTTGTACACACAAAAGAGATTAAGGTCTAGCAAAACGTGATTAAAAGAGGGTTCTAATTTTTGAAAGAAGCTTTCATAAGACAATACAACCTCTTCAAGAAGATAAAATTTGTCTCCTGGTTGACCTTCAACCAGAATTTCTTTACCCTCCTCGAAGTATTCGGCCTCCAGGACATCAGCAATAGCTGCTCTTTCATTTTTATCGAGTGTCTGATGCAAAAGAAAAGCAATAACAACAACACAGACAACATCAAGGTCACAAGTGGCTAATGAAAATACTCAAAAGAAATCAACAAATTACAAGGGCCCACCAGCATGGCTGGAGCTGAAAGGATTAATTTCTATCCGTAATAGCCAATGTTCTGTTTTTATCAGGTGTCTTATTACAGGAATTGAAGTTCCAAGTTGTTTCTGAGTCGATATAAGATGCATCATGAGCTGCTAAAATGACGAGCCGACCTTCAAAAGAGGTACATCCTCCAAGAACTTTTCATAAAGTTTTCTTTTGGTACTAGTTGTGTGCAGCAAGATGGTCCGAAAAGTCATTCTATCCATGGCCCAAAGTGTGCAGTTGGAGCTTGCCTGTTGAAAGAAACACCGGACTCCTGCAGAGATGTTACTGTATGACGTAGAAAATAATCAACCTATCTACCTATGAACCACTCTTGATGATAGGTTTTATTCTTCACTATAGACAAGGACAGTTTGAGAATACCTTCACTGTTGCAGCACGAGGAGTGTTGTATAGAAGAGCAAGGTCACCAAAACTATCACCAGCTACATACTGCCTTACCATTTCTGGCTGTGGTTTATCCTTCTGCTGCAGCCAAACTTCACAGGCCCCTTCCTATTTGTCATAGAAGAAGCATGGTATCACTCATAGCATGTGGGGCAATCTCATTAAATATTTCTCAAAAGATTATCAGCCAAGGTGATTCGATAAAGGGATTTTACGTCTAAAAGATAGAAGCAATCACCAAGATCCCCTTGGTTGATGATAATATCACCTGCATTATATTTGACTTCTTCTACAGCATCAATAACCTTATTTGCATGAGTAGAAAATGTCAATTTTTGGTCCCTATTAATTCACTGAAGCATTGAAAAAATACAATTGGCATAACTAGGGATCGAATACCAGACCATACAGTTTTTGCTTGTTCTCGATCCAAATACTTGAACAAGTAATTGTTTTCTAAAGCACGTTGAATTCTTTGTCTAGCACCATCATTCTTCAGAATGACCTGGAAGATGATAAGACCCCAAATTAATATAAAACCCATTGGAGAGTTTGAATGAACATATATGTATATTCTGTGCAGAAAAGTAAACTCTGCTCGTGTCAAACAAACAAGCTAGGACTGAAATCTATCAAAAAAATCAGAGCAGTTGAGACAAATGTTACAGCATTACAGCAGAACTTGCCTTGGGCTGGAATGCTTCAGCTTCTTGCAGGCTTGTAACTTCGGCACTAACAGCAGACCGACGATGCATAAGTGTTTTCTGCCTTTGACAAACCTCCTGTGACGTTTTCGAATGTACAAAGACATAAGGTTTTAGACACCATGGAATACATTGTGTACAGTAATATCTTTGTACAACAGTACATAGATATGTTACACTTTTAGATACCATGGAATACCCTGGGTATCACAGTAATCATGAAAATGTCAAAGCGAATCAGGATGTGCACTTACTGCTTCAGATGGTGTACTGCTTTTGCCAACATTGAAGCTTAGAATCTTGGATATTGGACTCTTCGATCCGCCTTCTTTTGAAGTAGACATTTCTTTCAACCCTACAAACAAACACATTGAGAAGATAAATATTTGAAAGAGATCCCTCCCTCCATCCTCTCTGCCCTGCCCCCCACACAAGTTGCATAACAGATTATTAGCCTTTAAACCTTTATCAACTTAATAAATAAACAATTGGATGAAAATATTTGGATCAAGACAATGTTGGGGTGTTATGGGCCCACCCTCAAAACACAAATGGGCCCTCAAAACAGAAATCACTCATATAAGAAGAGTGTGGTTTGTTGCCAGAGTTCTCAATCAAGAGAGAACAAAGAAACAGTATTCGTTCAGCTGAGAGATCCTTTGTTATAATCTTCAGCTCCCAGACCTAGTCTCCATCAAAGTTTAATACCCCCATGCTAGATTTTCCCATCACTGAGAAGAAGATAGCAGCCAAAAGCTTGCCGAAATTCCTAACCAATGGAAAACCAAGAAAACAGTATTCCTCTTCAAAAATTAGACAGAAAAAATTAAAATAAGCACAAGTGACAATGAAGCAGTAATCAATGCATGAGCATGCAACTAATGTAACGACACACTAGAACAATAGCTATCTAGCTCAAGATTCATGTGGCCTAGCATCCTAGAGCTTAAAGTGTCCACCATGGCAGTTTACCATTTGAGAATAGTGGTGCTGAGCAGCCAGATTTGACCAGCCAAGGGTCAATTGGAGGCCAATCTCTTGTCAGATCAAGGGGCAAATTGATAAAAAGGCTTGCTGGTCGTTAATAAAAGCAATGGGCATTGGATTTCAAAGGAGATCAGAGCAATCTCACGGTACTTCTTCCAATTGCAATACAAGTTAAAGAAATACTACTTTTGGAGCCAATCAAGAATCTATTGTCCAAGATTAAGTGGTAAACACTTACCACCCCACCCAAGAAGGAATGTTAATTGCAATTATGTCCCATAGGAGTGTTGCGTCATCTTTGTGATCATTGCATACCCTTGGACAAACCTTCATGGCACCCTTGTTCTAATGTCTTGATATCACTGATTCACTAGGGTGGGCCTCTTGCGCAACTCAAAAGAAGATATCCATCGCCTCTATGATCGTAGTAAGCCCATGGTTAGTCTTGTGTGACACCCATGGGCTGTTTGGAATGGGGCCTTTTGAACAGAGACTCCAAGCCTATTTCTCACTCTCTTCAATCACCCTTTATGGGATCAAGAGGGGATGTTAACCAAATACAACTTGCCACTAACTAATCATATTTTTGACATTTCTTTGGCTCACAAATACAATCCAAAAAGAATTATTTCATTGAATATAAAAATTTATAACTTTGGTGGGACCACTAGTCAAAGAGTTCTACAAAACTGGATTATTGGTCATTGCCACTTTCATCGTTCCTCCTCCCCCATTAGCACCAACCATTCTACTTTTCCTTGCTGGCCCAATCATCATCGCCACCATGCTCTCTCTCACACACATCATCATCTTCATCATCTCTCATCAGCCAGCTCCTTCCCTATTGTAATGCACCTAGGCACCTCCCACGTATACATGCTCATACACTGGGCGGGCTATGGGATAAGCAAAGGTGGATAATTTGGGCAAGGGAGCGCACATGAGAAGGACCATGCAAGATGTGAGACACGCATGGGTAGAAGACAAAGGTGATGGCAGAATGTTTTAGCTCCATCCTTCGCTCCCAAATGAAGATGAGAGTACTTATTCCAACACTTCTCCTCACAATGCATGCCCCTCCCCATAGTGTGGGCATTTAGGCTTCTCTAAATCTATGCCAGAGCCGGAGGAAGCATCCAAGTGTCTAACTTACTTCTTCTTCTTTTTTGCCTTCTTGTATCCCTTCCTGAACCTACAATAAAAGGCTTAGTAAGGCTAGATCCACTATCACCAATATCTATGAGTCGCTCTTCATCCTCCAAAACAAGCGGAGCTAGCTCTTCCCATAGAAGAGTTTCCCAAACCCTAGAGATAAGCAAGCTAATGTAGAAGACGTCATACTTGGGAGATGGCAATTGAGTAAGGAGAATCATTGCTATATCCTTCAATGAGATCATCCTACCAAGGATTGCAAGCTCCTCTCGCATGTCCATCCTGTTGATGTGATCCTACATAGAAAGGGAATCATCAACACAAAGCATCCAATGTCTCTTTTCTATGGTGATACAATGGGCAAAGGTCTTTGGATGGTAGAGAGAAGAGATCTTCATTCACACCTACGTTGCGGCCCAAAGTCTACGTACATGCACAAGGACAAAATCCTATAGACTCATAAAGAGAAAAAATCGTGCTCTAAGACTGAGAAGGCAGAAAATCAGCATTCTTTGTGACAAATCTGCACCAACCAGCAAGTTAAATGTGATCTTCTTTTCATAGAACCTCCCAGTCCTCGCGTTGGTGATTATACCATGTGAGCGCACAATGGAAGAGGAAAGATAAACATGGAGAGAGAAGGAAAGAGAAAGACTGCAATGAATGAAGATAATAAAAGAAGAAAATATGCACTTATCTGAATGAAAGTTGAACATAGAGTGGACTAAACAATCCCTACACTCAGCCCAAGGCATCAATGAGGGCATCGAATCAGGCTGATGATGGAAGGCAACACCCAAAGATGAAGGAGTGTCTTGGATGTAGGAGTATGCTGAAGATCTACTATAGAATGATGGCTGCCACCAATTCATCCTGCTGTAATTAGCAGGAAATGCCCAAATCTGGCTGACCTAATCAAACTGACCCTAAAACTGTTGGCCAACTGCATTTCCAGCAATAAAATAGATAAATTGCAGATTGCAAAATAATAATGCTGATCACCTCTGCCAAGTGGGAACAAGTCCTCCAGCCATTGAAAAAGAAATGCAAAGAAGTTGTAAACCAATCTCTAGCAATGTAAACACACCCAAAACTTATAGAAAAGAAATGCATGCCCTAGCCAGAGCTACTTCCTCCATCAAAACTGTTGAGATTTGCAATCACATCCATGCTACCTCTTTGTAAGAGCAAATGGGCTCAGGACATGCAAACTGGAGGAATCCCATAGGCATAGAGGGAAAGACTGTCACCTACCCAACTCTGTTTAACATTGTACTTGCTTATCATTTTCATGTGAGATGAATGCAATGTCATTGTCCTTTTGTACTTCAGTATAGTGTACTTGCTGCTTGTTCTTTGTTCTTGAGTCAAGTCTCTTGGTCTCTGTCATGTCAGTGTCTATATGAATCTAGTCTATGTAAGTGAGCCACCATAGCTACCATGCTCTAGATCCCATGTTTTCACAAAAACACACGATAAACTAAGTGTCAGAGCTCCTAATGTTCTCATTTGTCTCGAACTAAGGCTCACAAGCAAGAGATGATTGTGAAGACACTCATGACTACTAACAGGGTCTACATCTACAAGGCAAGTCCAATGTCCAACTACCAACTACTTATGTTCCCTTCTATGCTTATATGGCTTGTGCCGTTGAAGATCTATGGGACCATTTCATGCTTCACAATGCAGCACCTCAACTCACTTATTATTGACTTTGCTTAGCAAGTTTAAGCACCATCACCCATTATTAGGATTCTCAGAAGTAACACATGCCAAACAAGAATACCCTTTTTCTAGCATATCATGCTAATAGCCTCTCTATCTTAGCAGAGTTCTTGAGTAGATGATCTTATTAAAAGCATTTACCATTGTCTCTTACCTAGAACTTCTAGCTACACATGTTTACACATTAAAGACCATCTTATAGTACCTCAAAGACATGTATCTATATGCTCTCATCCTCTTCAAAGATACTACAAGGAAGGATCCCCAGTATGATGATTATGTCGACAGACATACACTAAGATACTTGAATACCTTATCCAAGTTAATGCACAATCCATTCTCTCTGATTCTAAGGACAAGAAAAGGGGGAAGAGACTCTCTCTCTCTCTCTCTCTCTCTCTCTCTCTCTCTCTCTCTCTCTCTCTCTCTCTCTCTCTCTCTCTCTCTCTCTCATCACATATGTTGATACTCAAGAAAAGGTCTATGCTACTATTGACAACACCTTCAGCTGATCTTTCAAGTCATTGGCTTTGTGCAGCATTAGGATTTATCTTCACGTTTATGTAGACAAACACCTGCAGTCAAGTCGTTGGCCCTATGCATTAGGATTTCTCTTTAGGTCTACGCTAACATAGACTAACACCTGCACACAAGTCATTGGCCTTATGTTTTGAAATATGTCATTGAACTGACTTTGTTCAACTTCTTATGATTCACTCCAATCCTTCTAAAGTAACCCAGCAATTATCAGGCTCTCTCAACCCTCTTCCATCTGGAGAGTACAACATTCACCCCCTGAGAGCCGAAAGAACTGTAGCTTGTACACAACTGCTCAAGCAGGTAGCAGGTAGACCGTAAGATAGCCCATCAAAAAAAGGGGTAGCCGCAAGGAGAGATTTATTTCCTAACTTAACATCATCGAGAACTGGAGTAAGCTGCTGAGAAAGGGGAAATACCTCTACCTTACGTCCTTTAAAAAACTCGCTTTATAAATTCTTGACGCCTTTATAACGCAAAATTGAAAAATAGGATCGAAGACAGACAGCCCTTGTTATGGTGAAGACAACACGCGTATCAGGCATACTGGTTACAGAGGCAAACACGCGAGAGGGTCCGGAAGAAGGAAGGGGGGGGGGAGGGGGGGTAAGAATGTGAGAGGAGAGAGAACCTGGTGAGTTGTGTAGTATGGCGTGCGACGGTAAACGGCCTCGCAGAGAACACGCTGCGCACAGCAGGCCTGTTGGAGGGGTGGTACGAGGAGGAAGATTCAAAGCGGTAGAGATTTGCACCGCCACGTGGAGACTCACAGCCGTTAAGAGAGAGGCACTCCAGGACTCTCACTTGATGCCATATATTTCGGTATTGTGACTGGCACACTAGAACAATTTTATGGTGGTGTGTTATGTAATGTGGTGTTTCTACAATAATTTTATTATATTACACTTTTTGTGCAATATACATGTGTATGTGATATATATTAGTTAACATTTAACTGATCTTTCATCTATTCTTTTTGATAATGCTATGTAAAATATATTTAATATAAGCAAATTTGAGATACATACAAGTGCTGACTTAGCCTTGGCACTTTACCAAAGTTAACTGCATCTTGTTAAGTTCTTATAGGCTATTTTAAATACATGCATCTTCCCTTTCAAGGTCCTAAGGATGGCCAAACTCTCCTCCTAACCATCTTATAGATGTCACCACTGGCTATTTTGCTATCCTTACCCATCAGGACTCTATTCCTATTAGACCAAACATGCTTAAAGAGGACTACCCTAACTATATTCCAAATCTTTAGTGACTCTTCATCCATTTTCCATGTCGCCAAATAAATCCATCTACATCTTCACCAGTTCATTTAGGTTTGCAACTTTAAACCACTCTTTTAGTTTCTTCCATACTAGCCTCACTTCCCTTCAAGTCCAAAGTACATGCTTCATTGATTCCCACTAAATGCAACATAAGATGCAGAAGGAATTTATGCTCCTTACTATCTTTCCATTTAGCATGAGTTTTCATAGCTATCGCCATCCTCTCTCCCTAGAAATCTCTTTTGATTTTCACCTTATTGGCAAGTTTACCCTTGGCATTGCCGTCAATGGGGCCTACCTTCATAAGTAATGTCCAATCCTCATTTTTTTCTCTCAAGTCCACTTCTATTATCCTTCTCCCCTCCCCTCCTAGTGCATACTTCTTTGTAGCCTCTTGGGTGTTGAGCAACTCACCCTTGGCCTCATACCACATGTTTAGCCATCTCACAATGCACTTGTCCGCTATTCATTTTGTAGTTTTCATTTCTTGGCTGAATGGTATGGTGTCATTAGCATAGACTTGAGGAAATGTCCATACGCATTGTAATAATTCTCCATCACCTTTCCTAGAATTCCCATCCCTACATTTTAATCTCTTTATCATTGCTTTCTAGTTGTCCACTAGCCTACTCACTAACTCACATCCATCAACGTCAACATACCCCATCTGCCTCCCTTCAAAGTGCCCTTCTTGAGCACATCCCTTACGATAACTACCCATGGCTCATCACTTTCTATCATGTGTAACAAGCTGAAGGAGAATCTCTTAACTTTCTCTTCACGTTTCTCAAGGCCCAAGCCTCAATTGTAAGTACTTTCAACTATTAGATCCCGTGGAATGGCATGTCACTTCTCAACATTGCCATATGCCCATAGGAATGAGCTAAGTACTTTCTCTAATCTATCCATTTGCACCTTCGTAAAAGGCATGACCGCCACAACCACAAACATGATTGTTGGGCACATTATCTTATCTATTACCATTAGTTTCCCTACAAAACAAACAATGACATCTTGGAATATTTTAGTAGCTTTTGCTTAATTCTTTGGAGAAGCTAGTCCATCTTTTGTTTGGTAGTCACAGCCATACCAATAGGGGCTTCTAGATATCTAAGTACCTCACCCTCACCCACCTTAATCATCCTGAACCCAAACCCTCTATAGCCAGTCCAGGTGGTCCCCCTAGACCCAAAAATGCCATCTTTATTTTTTATTTACTAATCACAGCACTTGAGATTTGGGTGTACTTGTCATACATATCCAAATAATAATTGGAGATTCTGCTTCTTTTCTTGTACTATATTTGAATTATCATTCATAAAGAGTTGTGTGCACATTTGTACCCCATTAGGAAGGGGGAGTCCCTTTATAAGGCCTCTTTCCACTCTATGTTGAACAACCTTAAGTAGAGGGAGTGGAGCAAGAGGGCCCCCCTGCCTCATTGATCTTTGCACCTAAAAATATGTGACATATATCCATTGACACCAATCTTAGCAGTAGCATTTGTGAATAGTTGTCCACCATCTTACAAAAGGGTCTCCCAAATCAATTTTTTCCATGACAACCAATAAAAAGTCCCATCTCAACCTATCATAGGCCTTGTCAAGCTCCATGTTTACAAGGATGAAGTCTCATCTTGTTTCCATTGCGTGCTCTATGGCTACCACCAAGTTTATATATGGAATCTTGTATCTTCCAAAGATGAACTCGTATTGGTGTTGAAATATCAGAGTTGCAGCATGGAAGAGTGTGCACAAGAGGGAGAAGAGAGCTCGCAAAGTATAAGAAGAAGATCTTACTTATTTAGTTGCTTATGAAAGTACAAATGGTACACTTTCTCATCTACAGAGAGTGACCTTTGGCCATGTTTATATAGCCTTTGAGGGAGCTAGGGTTAGGGTTTTTGCTACCCTCTAGTCTATTCACACCTCGCCTTCCCTCATGCACCCCTGCTTGCATAGGGTTCTCATCTCACCTTTCCTTGTGCACCCTTGCTTGCATAGGGTTCTCATGCTATACTTCTAATACCCCCCCCCCCCCCCCCCAAATACCAAGGTAGCATTGGATTACGTAGGATGTAAATGTTTTTCCCCTTAATCAATCAGTGGGATGCCTTTATAAAGTAGGCTACAATGATATTTATGGAAAGATGATACAAAGGATACTAGAAAAGGCAGTCATCAACTGCTTTAGAGACATAGTTGGCCTCCGATTCTTTTGGTGTTTCACATAGTTGGCCTCCAATTCTTTTGGTGCTTCAGTGGAGTTGGGATGTTTACTAATTATATGTCCCATTTGCACATACTTATTGCACTTCATCTTATTGAGATATTTTTTCCATCAGTTGCTTACAATATGTCCCTTTTTATTGCAAAAGGAACATTTAATGGAAATGATATGAACTAAAAGTTGATCATGAATTGTTGAGGTAGATGTTGAACTAGTGCTATCTTCCTTTTGATTTATTTTCTCCTTGTCTAGACAAGACTAAATGACACATTCAAGTGTGTAGTATTTGGTACATTTGTTAAAGTAGTTACAAGAGTTGGAAAGACTTTCCTTACAACCTTTAAAAGTATTGCGATGGCATCTTCTTTGGCAACTTGAGCTTGGACTGAAGTTAGTTGGGCCATTAGCCCCTTCATGTGGGAAATGAACTTTCCCAAGTCTTCTCCTTTCTTGTATTTCAAGATGAAGAACTCTATTTTGAGGAAGATTTTGTAGTTATTTCCTCTTGCACCATACAATTTCTCGAGCTCATCCCACTTCTCCTTTGTAGTTGCAAGTTGATCAATGAGGTGGATTAAGGATTCATCCAGGTGCAATATTATTATAGCTTGGGCTCTTTCATCATCTTCTACATCTATAGGGTTGGATGGGTCAATGGCCTTGGTCCCTTTGATGAAGGACCTACAACACCTCTCCATCATTTTATATTTCACCAATACCCTCCATGGATGGAAATCTCTCCCATGAAACTTGTGGATTTGAGGTTTTACATCAACATAGGTTGTGATAGGAAGATATTACTGATTGCATAGGGAAACGACAGTGTCTAATTCTTTACAAAGTAGGCAATAAGAATGAAGGCAACTAAATTATGTTTAAATCAAATAAGTAATAGGTTGAAAGTGATTCAAAATTTAATTGAACATCAACAAGATAACATTTGGAGAGGAGCAATGACATTGTGTATGGGTTTATAATTTTACATATAGCCTTATAATGTCACTTAATGAGATAAGCACTTAATGACTGTGCTAAAATCCTAAATGGCATTCATATATCAGACTTAAGATTCAAATTTCTAATTAATATCGACAAGCAATGAGTGAGAAATATAGCATTAGTGCTTACAAGTAGTCTTCTCACAGTTTATGCCGCACTTGAGATGTGAAATGTCGGTTTTTTATGGACTTAATGATGTCCACTAAGTATGTCTAGTCCTGAGATGGAGCCTCCACATCTATAATGAACTCTAGACAAGGTTAATCAAAGATTAGAATCATTGTTAGTTTCAACCAGGATGATTACGATTGAAAGAAGAGATCTTCAAGCTTTCTAATTATGACTACCAACCACACACACAGTTAGGATTTCACTCTGCATGACTAGTAGAGAGAGAATTTTGTAAAACCCATTTAGGTAGGGATAGTCCACTTAGGGGGCTACAAATGCCCATGGTGGCTATTGGGATCGCACCTTCTACAGACCGCATGTAACGTCCCCGCGCCCCCATTGGAAACCCCCCCTTTTTATTTTTGACAATTTTTTTTAAAAAAATCTCACCCTCTCTCTCCCCCTGCCGTGTGCATGGCGGAGAGAGAGAGAGAGAGAGAGAGAGAGAGAGAGAGAGAGAGAGAGAGTGTGTGTGTGTGTGTGTGTGTGTGTATGCAGCCCCCCAGCTGGCGGGTGGCACTCCCGTTCCACCTCCCCCCCCCCTCCACCTATTAATCTTCCCCTCCCCCTCCATTGCAGGCCCCAGGGCCTCCTCCGACTGGCGTAGCGTGCTCCCCCCCTATTGTTTCGAAGCATTCCCTCCCCCCCCCCCCCCCACTGCTCTATGGCAGATCAGGCCCCCTCCAATGGACGTAGGCAGAAGCTCCCCCACCCCTCCTCCTAGCAGACTACCAGGCTGCCCGTCGGCAGAAAAATCTGGCCCCCTCTCCGATTGAGGTAGTATAGAGTGCCCCCCCCTTTCCTTGTCCAGCACGCGCCTTGGAAAACCCCCCGCCCCCCAACCCCCCCCCCCCCCAAGTGATCCGTGTGAAGGAGGAGAAGGGAGAGAAATAAGGGGAAGAGAAGGAGAATAAGAGGAAGAAGAAGGAGAAGGAAGAGAAGGAGAAGAAGAAGGGTGAGAGAGAAGAGAGAGAAGAGGAGGAGAAGAGAAGGAAGAGAAGGGAAGAGGAAGGGAGAGAAGTGAGAAGGGAAGAGGAAGGGAGAGAAGTGAGAAGAGAGAGGAGAGAAGAAGAAAGAGAAGGAGAATAAGAGGAAGAAGAAGAAGGAGAAGGAAGAGAAGGAGAAGAAGAAGGGTGAGAGAGAAGAGGAGGAGAAGAGAAGGAAGAGAGGGGAAGAGGAAGGGAGAGAGAAAATAGAGAGAAGACGTGAGAAGAGAGAGGAGAGAAGAAGGAAGAGAAGGAGAAGAAGAAGGGTGAGAGAGAAGAGGGAGAAGAGGAGGAGAGTCTAGGGGAGATAAATAGAGAGAATATAGGCTAAGAGAGAAAGGTTAAGAAAAACAAATAGGCATAAATAAAGGGAGAAGGTGAGAGTTTTTTGCTAGCTACTTACCATGGCCCCCAAGCGCAAAGAAAGAGTGAAGACCGCGGGAGCTACCATAGTTGCTCAAGGGACAAGTACAGATGGAATTCATGGTGCAATTGGAGCCGTTGGAATTGCGGCCATTAATGGAGCACCGGGCATAGCCAACGCGGGAATTAGCACAACTGTAGACCCCATCTCGCGGAACTAGGTTATCCTTGGCCTAGGGAAGAACTATTGATTTCATTCCGCCACAAAAAATGATAAGGTTTTCATAATATATCGCATAAAATGATAGACTTTCACTCAGTTTACTGCATGATTCGTTAACTATAATTCATGGTTTACTTCCATGATTAAAATAAATACATGAAATGTTAGCTTCCATTCATAGGATGCAACCACGCAGAAGCATAGAGGACTTGTCATCTATCTTGCATTCCACGCGGAAGACAGGTCTTGATCTTGCATACCACAAATAGGTTGTCTTAACCTATGATAGCCAATGTTTATGTTTGGAGACCGCATGAAATATTAGGGTAAAATTGCATTTAGAATACTAACAGGTTCTTAGACTTTCATGGGTCGCATACAACGAAAGATTGTTTATCTTTTACCTATGTTAGAGCATAGAGGTGATAAGTGAATTGAGTTTAAACTTTTATATACTCAAGTCACATGGGACCCTACACTTTAGGAACAAGTACTCATTGCCAGATATAAAGAGAGTTAAAGATTGTTTAGGCTGTACTAATATATTAAACGCATCATGTGCATGTGAGATAAGTTTGATTAGAAAATTCTGCATAGCATCGTACTAAGAGAGGATGGAAAGAATGTATGACAAAGTCATGTAATATATTGTGTCTTAAAGATTACCAAGTATGTTAAAAGACGTGCAAAGAATCGAGGGTTCACAACTTGGAACCCGAGGATAAAACCCAGGGGAAAGAGAGATTCAAAAGAAGTTGAGTGATTAAACACACGTGCTGTGAGTTGTTCTTAATGATCTTGTCTTGGATTATTGAAAGTGGATACCCTCCTAGTTTAAGCTAGGCTAGTAACCTGACTCCAAATGGAATGTTGATCAAGGCTTATGCTTGGTTGTCTTGAAAAGGATATTTCTAAGTGAATTTGGTTGGTTGCCTTGGTAAGAGGAGATCCTACTAAGAACAAGTGGGTTATAAGCAAAGTGATTGCTTGATGTAGAAAATGATATTTTCTTGATTGGAAATGAAAGGGATGTTTTCCTTAGTTATTATTTGTAAGTTGGGTGCTTCAGCTGTGATTGATTCCCTAAAGGACTAATTAAGGAAGGATGGCGCTAGCTACCCCCCCTGCGAGCTACCAAACCCTATCCAAGGGGGTTATGAATCCGCGCCAGGAATGTGGACCGAACCCGCCGCAAGAGGTCTCTCCATGGAAATTACTTGGAGTAGGAGGACGCTTGGGTGCCAGTGGGGGCTCTGGCCATAAATCCCAATGCCTCGGGCCCTACACAAGTATTCTACGTGACTCGAGATGGGATCTCGAGGCCTTGATACTAGTTACAAGGCAGAATCTTGGGAGGATAAACCTTCAGGTTTTACTGCCGGGAGACGGAAGGATTTTTCTGCCGAGGCAGAAAGGAACACTTAATTCTCCTGTATGGGCATGAGACAAACATTAATCTGAAGATAAGTTAAGAAAGCGTTTGATCTTGTTTTGTCTTGTTTTCGTGTCAGTGCCCTAAATTACGTAAAGGAACATGTGATTAACAGGGTTAATTAAGGAAGCTGCTTTTATGTGTCAAACATAATATGGTAGGTAATTAGATAACTAAAACAACCCCCGAGGGAAGCATGGTGGATGTGACCAATGGGTCTATCCTATGGAAGGGTGGTCTCGGTTAGCCAAGAGCTTTCCTCAAAAGGAAATGTTAGCGATGAACGTTAGGGAAGGTCGGACGATGACCTTAAACAATGTTAGTTAGAACCCTGATCCATACCATTTTAGGGGACCGGAATGGGACTATGCCTTACAGACAGAGAGGTCAAGCGATGCATCCCTCTCGTTTCCCATTCTCTTTGAACCAAGTGTGGTATGAGTCTTCTTGGGTCCAGTTCTATCTACACAAAGTGGAGCGGCTGAAGATCGATGCTAGAAGGCTGTTAGGAAGACTCGACTGCTAGGAACGCGGACTTCAGGTCGATCCTAGTGGGAACGGCCGTCGGATAAGTTCCGTTGCAAGGCAAACTCAAGAGACCCTAGTTGGCAAACCCCGTGTCATTCCTTGGGAGTGTCAGGCGGCATCTTCTAGATTGATCTCTCGATGGGCTGCTAAGACGTGTCCCACGATTTGAGGGGTGGGCACGTTACAGTTGGTATCAGAGCAAAACTTCTTAATAATGCATGATCGATTAATGTTCAGATCATAGGCATAACCTAAATAACCTAAGTGGTATGGCTTGACTGTCAGGCACCTTCGGCACCTACGAATGCTGACATGCAAGAGAAGAAGTTCCTTCTCAAGTAAATTAGGCCACTCAAGTTTGATGGCAAGGAAAGGACTGTTCAAGTGGATGTCGAGATCTGGATTGAGTCCATGGAGGACTATTTTGAGGCAGCAGGTACTGCACCTGCTAACCAAGCCATGCTCGCCAAACTTAAACTTACAGGAGAAGCAAGACTTTCGTGGAAACAGTGGTGCAGAGACCAAGCAATCTCAGAGGGGACAGTCACTTGAAATAAGCTTAAGGAAGCTGTGCGAGGGAGGTATCTGCCACCTGCCTATCGCACACAGAAGATGAACGAATTCTATAAATTAAAGCAACTTGGACTATCCCTTGATGCATACTATTCGAAATTTGCCTCTCTCTTAAAAGTATGTGCCACAAATGGACATGTCACAACATGTGGCAAAGTTCTGTGCTGGAATGAATCCACCCATAAACACTCGATTGGAATCAATGCACCCAACGGACTTGCAAGACGCATTACTTCAAGCGAATCCAATCGTCCAAGAGATTAAATTAGGGAACTATGATGTAGATGACACATGGGATCAAGACAAGAGGTGCCACAAGTGCAGTGAGATAGGTCACATCCGTAAAAGATGTCCCAAATGCCGATGTTTCCACTGCAATGAACTAGGACACATCCAAACAAATTGTCCTGAGTTGGGCCCTAAGAATCAGGAACATGCGGTCAAACGAAGCTGTCTAAACTCTACTTTTGGCGCACATTATGAACCATATGATGATGAAGGCTTGGAGCATGTTGTAACCTTTGAGGATGACTAGATATCCTAAGAAGATCCTCTTGAGGTAATAAGTCTTATACTTGGAATAAAACCTATTGAACCCTATGAATTGTGACAAGTTGTTATTTTAAATTAAGAATTTGAGTAATCAGAGTAGCGCAGCAGAAGCCTAATGGGTCCTAACCCACATGCTTTAAGGCCCATTAATGCTTGTCTTCCCTAGGTCTTTTCGAGATGAGGACATCTCGATTCCTCTAAGCCCAAGAGGATGTAACGTCCCTGCGCCCCCATAGGAAACCCCCCCTCCTTTTTATTTTTGACAATTTTTTAAAAAAATCTCACCCTCTCTCCCCCCTGCCATGTGCATGGCGGGGAGAGAGAGAGAGAGAGAGAGAGAGTGTGTGTGTGTGTGTGTGTTGTGTGGAAGATGGGGGGGCATGCAACCCCCCAGCTGGTGGGTAGCACCGCCATGCCACCTCCCCCCCCTCCACCTATAAACCTTCCCCTCCCCCTCCGTTGCAAGCCCCGGGGCCTCCTCCGACTGGTGTAGCGTGCTCTCCCCCTGTCATTGCGAAGCATCCCCCCCCCCACTGCTCTCCAACAGATCAGGCCCCCTCCAACGGATGTAGGCAGAAGCTCCCCCCCCTCCTCCTGGTAGATAGTAGAGTGCCCCCCCCCTCGAATCGGACGTAGGCAGAAGCACTCTACTATCTCAATCGAACGTAGGCAGATCAGGCCCCCTCTCCAATTGAGATAGTAGAGTGCCCCCCCTTTCCCAGTCCAGCAGGTGCCTTGGAAAGTCCCCCCCCTTTCCCTAGGTCTTTTCGAGATGAGGACATCTCGATTCCTCTAAGCCCAAGAGGATGTAACGTCCCTGTACCCCCATAGGAAACCCCCCCCCCCCCCTCCTTTTTTTTTTGACAAATTTTTTAAAAAATTTCACCCTTTCTCTCTCCCCTGCCATGTGCATGGCGGGGGAGAGAGAGAGAGAGAGAGAGAGAGAGAGAGAGAGAGAGAGTGTGTGTGTGTGTGTGTGTGTTGTGTGGAAGATGGGGGGCATGCATCCCCCCAGCTGGCGGGTAGCACCGCCGTGCCACCTCCCCCCCTCCACCTATAAACCTTCCCCTCCCCCTCCGTTTTGCAGGCCTCGAGGCCTCCTCCGACTGGCGTAGCGTGCTCCCCCTTGTCGTTGCGAAGCATCCCCCCCCCCCACTGCTCTCCGGCAGATCAGGCCCCCTCCAACGGACGTAGGTAGAAGCTCGTCCCCCTCCTCCTGGCAGACAACCAGGCTACCCATTGGCAGAAAAATATGGCCCCCTCTCCGATTGAGATAGTAGAGTGCCCCCCCCTTTCCCAGTCCAGCAGGTGCCTTGGAAAGCCCCCCCTGGTGATCCGTGTGAAGGAGGAAAAGGGAGAGAAATAAGGGGAAGAGAAGGAGAATAAGAGGAAGAAGAAGAAGGAGAAGGAAGAGAAGGAGAAGAAGGGTGAGAGAGAAGAGAGAGAAGAGGAGGAGAAGAGAAGGAAGAGAAGGGAAGAGGAAGGGAGAGAGAGAAGTGAGAAGAGAGAGGAGAGAAGAAGAAAGAAAAGGAGAGTAAGAGGAAGAAGAAGAAGGAGAAGGAAGAGAAGGAGAAGAAGAAGGGTGAGAGAGAAGAGAGAGAAGAGGAGGAGAAGAGAAGGAAGAGAAGGGAAGAGGAAGGGAGAGAGAGAAGAGAGAGAAGTAGTGAGAAGAGAGAGAAGAAGTGAGAAGAGAGAGGAGAGAAGAAGAAAGAGAAGGAGAATAAGAGGAAGAAGGAGAAGGAGAAGTAAGAGAAGGAGAAGAAGAAGGGTGAGAGAGAAGAGGAGGAGAAGAGAAGGAAGAGAAGGGAAGAGGAAGGGAGAGAAGTAGTGAGAAGAGAGAGAAGAGAAGAAGAAAGAGAAGGAGAATAAGAGGAAGAAGGAGAAGGAGAAGGAAGAGAAGGAGAAGAAGAAGGGTGAGAGAGAAGAGGGAGAAGAGGAGGAGAGTCTAGGGGAGATAAATAGAGAGAATATAGGCTAAGAGAGAAAGGTTAAGAAAAACAAATAGGTAGAAATAAAGAGGAAGGTGAGAGTTTTTTGCTAGCTACTTACCATGGCCCCTAAGTGCAAAGAAGGAGTGAAGACCGCAGGAGCTACCATAATTGCTCAAGGGACAAGTACATGTGGAATTCATGGTGCAGTTGGAGCCGTTGGAATTGCGGCCATTAGTGGAGCACCGGGCATAGCCAATGCGGGAATTAGCACAACTCCAGACCCCATCTCACGAAATCAGGTTCTCCTTGGCCTAGGGAAGAACTATTGATTTCATTCTGCCACATGAAATGATAAGGTTTTCATAATATATCAAATAAAATGATAGACTTTCACTAAGTTTAGTGCATGATTTGTTAACTATAATTCATGGTTTACTTCCGTGATTAAAATAAATACATGAAATGTTAGCTTCCATTCATAGGATGCAACTGCACAGAAGCATAGAGGACTTGTCATCTATCTTGCATTCCACGTGGAAGACATGTCTTGATCTTGCATACCACAAATAGGTTGTCTTAACCTATGATAGCCAATGTTTATGTTTAGAGACCACATGAAATATTAGGGTAAAATTGCATTTAGAATACTATCAGGTTCTTAGACTTTCATGGATCGCGTACAAGGAAAGATGTTTTATCTTTTACCTATATTAGAGCATAGAGGTGATTAGTGAATTGAGTTTAAACTTTTATATACTCAAGTCACATGGGACCCTACACTTTAGGAACAAGTACTCATTGCCAGATATAAAGAGAGTTAAAGATTGTTTAGGCTGTACTAATATATTAAACAAGCCATGTGCATGCGAGATAAGTTTGATTAGAAAATTCTGCATAGCATCGCACTAAGAGAGGATGGAAAGAATGTATGACAAAGTTTTGCAATATATTGTGTCTTGAAGATTACCAAGTATGTTAAAAGACATGCAAAGAATCGAGGGTTCACAACTTGGAACCCTAGGATAAAACCCAGGGGAAAGAGAGATTCAAAAGAAGTTGAGTGATTAAACACACGTGCTGTGAGTTGTTCTTAATGATCTTGTCTTGGATTATTGAAAGTGGATACCCTCCTAGTTTAAGCTAGGCTAGTAACCTGACTCCAAATGGAATGTTGATCAAGGCTTATGCTTGGTTGTCTTGAAAAGGATATTTCTAAGTGAATTTGGTTGGTTGCCTTGGTAAGAGGAGATCCTACTAAGGACAAGTGGGTTATAAGCAAAGTGATTGCTTGATGTAGAAAATGATATTTTCTTGATTGGAAATGAAAGGGATGTTTTCCTTAGTTATTGTTTGTAAGCTGGGTGCTTCAGCTGTGATTGATTCCCTAAAGGAATAATTAAGGAAGGATGGCGCTAGCTACCCCCCCGCGAGCTGCCAAACCCTTTCCAAGGGGGTTATGAATCCGCGCTGGGAATGTGGACCGAACCCACCGCGAGAGGTCTCTTCATGGAAATTACTTGGAGTAGGAGGACGCTTGGGTGCTAGTGGGGGATCTGGCCGTAAATCCCAATGCCTCCGAGCCCTACACAAGTGTTCTATGTGACTCGAGATGGGATCTCGAGGCCTTGATACTAGTTACAAGGTGAAATCTTGGGAGGATAAACCTTCGGGTTTTACTGCCGGGAGATGGAAGGATTTTTCTACGGAGGCAGAAAGGAACACTTAATTCTCCTGTATGGGCAGGAGACAAACATTAATCTGAAGATAAGTTAAGGAAGTGTTTGATCTTGTTTTGTCTTGTTTTCGTGTCAGTGCCCTAAATTACGTAAAGGAACATGTGATTAATAGGGTTAATTAAGGAAGCTGCTTTTATGTGTCAAACGTAATGTGGTAGGTAATTAGATAACTAAAATAACCCCCGAGGGAAGCATGGTGGATGTGACCAATGGGTCTATCCTATAGAAGGGTGGTCTCGGTTAGCCGAGAGCTTTCCTCAAAAGGAAATGTTAGCGATGAATGTTAGGGAAGGTTGGACGATGACCTTAGACAATGTTGGTTAGAACCCTGATCCATACCGTTTTAGGGGACCGGAATGGGACTATGTCCTACGGGCAGAGAGGTCGAGCGATGCATCCCTCTCGTTTCCCATTCTCTTTGAACCAAGTGCGGTATGAGTCTGCTTGGGTCCAGTTGTATCTATGCAAAGTGGAGCGGCTGAAGACCGACGCTAGAAGGCTGTTAGAAAGACTCGACTGCTAGGAACCCGGACTTCAGGTTGATCCTAGTGGGAACAGCCGGATAAGTTCTTTTGCGAGGTAGACTCGAGAGACCCTAGTTGACAAACCCCGTGTCATTCCTTGGGAGTGTCGGGCAGCATCTTCTAGATCTCGATCGGCTGCTAAGACATGGCCCTGCGATTTGAGGGGCGGGCACGTTACACCGCATGAATTGACAAGATGCATATTGTTGTTGAAAACTGCACTATTTTGGAAAAAATGCCAATGCTATCCTTTTGCGTGCACAATGTTGACGATTAGGATGATGAGTAGCTGTGCCCTAAGGTGGGGAAGAACTCCTTAAAAGAAACTGGAACTAATATGCCCTCCTTTGCCCTCTCCACCACTGACTACATGTCCACATCTAGCTATGGAGGTTGAGAGGATAAGATGAAGAATGAAACTTTCTTGTGCACTCAACTAAGATAGGATTAGGAAGCTTAATGGATCAAAGATGACTCAGATACCATGTTGAAATATCAAAGTTGTAGTATGGAAGAGTTTGCACAAGAGGGAGAAGAGAGCTCACAAAGTACAAGAAGAAGATCTCGCTTATTCAATTGCTCATGAAAGTAGAACTAGTACAATCTCTCATCTACAAAGAGTGACCTTTGGCCATGTTTATTGTTAGGGCTTAAATTGCATCATCCACTTAGTACTTTTCTACCTTATTACTTAATGCATGTAGGCACATAGAATCAGCATATGTAAAGTGTTATAAGATCCGAGATATATGCTCGACTTTCTTATATACTTAAAAGATATATGGTGAATATTATGTTGGCGTAGAGAGAGAACAAATGAGAGAAAAGAAAGATGAGAGAGAGAGAGAGAGAGAGAGAGAGAGAGAGAGAGAGAGAGAGAGAGAGAGAGAGAGAGAGAGAGAGAGAGAGAGAGAGAGAGAGAGAGAGAGAGAGAGAGAGAGAGATTGACAACACACTAGGGACTGGAAGATGGGCTAGTCCCCCTCCTTGTGGAGTTATATCATTGATGAGAAGCAAGCTCCTCCATTACACATAACCAGTTCTTACTTGTAGATCTTAGGAACAAGATCACGGTTCCTTGCACGGTATACAACCGACTAACTCTTGCACAAGTTGGAAGCTGGCACCTTTTGATCCTTCTTGAGTCTCTCCTTCTCTCCTACAGGGATCTCCTCTTGGAGCTTGATTTTAGCAGAGCTTTCACAGCATTTTGTGAGATTTGAACCGCCTTCTCTCCTTCTCTTGCATGCATACAAAGTGATGCTTCCTTTACCTCTCCCACACCCAAGGAGAGACTCCTCTTTTATAGGCTTCGAGATCTTCTCTTCTTGGAGAGAGACTTGAGTGCCAAGATTGGAAAGGTTAATCTTCATGCAAGATGTGGCTGTTCCAACACCTACTATGCAACACCAATTTTGAAATATCTCTCTATGTGTTGCTCGAATGAAAAAACATCTAATGAAAGTTGTAGATTTTGTCGTTTTCAATAATCCACTCGATCCATTTTTAGAGATCAAGTTTCTATCGCGAGATATTTTAAAAATGGATTCACCATGCCTATTTTAAGAAGAGCTGCTTTTTAAACTCTATTTTTAACTTATGGTCCATGCAACCACCTTGAGCCATAGATAAGGAGAGTTCATCAGATTGCCTTGGGTCTCAACCTTAAGATTGACTTCCACACAAAAGCTTGTGTCATTTTAGACCTTAGAAAGGGAAAATCACTTCTCTCCTCACTTCCAGAGGATGATGTCTCTTGTCTTTCTTAGTGAGAGAATTACCTCTCTCGTCTTTCTTAATGAAAGAAAATACCTTAAACCTTGACTTGTAAGGGAGAGAATGACCATAGATGAATGCAATGCTCATTACACACAAGTAAACATTTCCAATCATCCCCGAATGCACACATAAATACATATACACAATGCTAATGTACTTCCTTTTCTTAGAACTCAATCCATCTTCATTTATGTGTAACTCCTTGATTCTTGTTTACACTCTTACACTTGGGAGACACTTCCTTCCTCCTTCATAACTTGTACTGCCTGTACCAGATATCCCCATCACAGTGCTTTGATCACCCCATTAAGTGATGCACTAGAAATACTGGTCTCTAAATGGTCTAATGGCCATGCTAGATCATCATCAACACTTAAAGAAAAGTGAGTCATTAGTTTATTGATATAAATTTACTAAATAGAGAATGCGTAATAAGCAATCAATTTAGTGACATAGAGTGACATTGGATATCATATGATTTCACTTGAAAGGATGGCACTTGTCTTGGGTATTATCAATTGTATCTTTTAAAAAATTTTGGTCATGAAAATGAGAAGATATTTAGGACAACATCTAGATATGGTTGCTTAAGCCTTATTCTATCAATCTTTCTTTTTCTCTTGAAAACTAATGTTATCTTCAGTGTGAAGTTATTCATTTAGAAATGGTCGTGATGATAATAATTTGACTGATATTTTTCAAGAGAGTGGTGTTTATGGATGATTATGATATGTATTTTATGTCTACACCATGGTTTTGAATATTAAATATTTAATATAGATATAAATTGATTCAAAAAGTTTTTTGTAGCAATAGGGATATTTCAAGCAGGTTGGTGTTTCTATTGTGGACTTGAGAAGCCATAAGATTTTGGTAATCTTGCTGGTTGCATGGGTATAATTCTCATGATTTAGGCATTAGACTGGAAATAAGAAATTTGCAAGAGTAGCATGTGAAAGCACATGACTATAATATCTAAAGATCAGGTGGCAGAAGAGGATTCGAATCTATTTAAAGATTTTAGTCATGTCTATAAGGTAGATCATTCAAGTTTCATCTTCCTTTTTTGAAATTCTTACTATAAGTTCTATTGGGATGCTCTAATTTCAAGATTCATGCAATGGAAATAATATACTATTGCAACAATTTAGTCAATAGCCCGAAGATCTCAATCTATTCAAGAGTTCTCAATGCTCTAGTTTCAAAGCAGTCTAGTTCAAGTTGAAAGTTCAAATCTATGAGATAGGCAGTAGTTTCAAGGGTTCATTTTGGGAGTTTCAAGATGCAACCCTAATTTCAAGGTTTCAGGTTTCTTCTTCAAAATTGAAATATCAATAGAAGAAGATACAAGAGCAATAAAAGAGGGTGTAGTTTGGTGAGAGGAAACTAGAAACGATGAGAGAAAGGTGATCTTTTATTCTAGGAAGACATCATGATTTATTTTTATAAATGGAGGGTATCAGGTTATCTCTTCTTTAAAATGTATTGCATTCAAGATATTTTAGAGCAAATAGAGATTCATGTAGTTTCAAGGTAGACATACACCCAAGCAGATGCTTGCAACTTAGGCAAATTCCAGCATTTCAAGAAGTTTTCTACAATTCATGAAGATTTATGTAATTCAGATCTTCAGGAGATGGTGGAAAAGAATGCAAAGAAGACTCACAAGAAATGTGCTACCAACAAAGAAGGAGATCATAAGCAACTTCAAGAAAATGTAATAATGAGTAATGGATTGGCAAGAAATACTTTTCTCTCTAAGATGATGAATAGGAAGATGTAGAAGAAAATAAGATAAAGCATAAGGAGAAGAAATGATTTTTCTCTACCGAAATCAACCACGAGGTATAACCTAAAGTGCAAAAGTGTCAGAAGCTGTAGAAATGGTAGGAGCAACCTAAATTATCAAAGATATATTAGAGATGGCCTAACAAGATAGAGAAATATGATCAATATAGGAGTTTTCAGATAATACTTGCAAAAGAGTTTTTCATGCAGCCTAAACTACAGAAATTGTAGGAATAACTTGAATATCATAGGTTGAAAATATATTATTTCATCATTGCAAAAGTTAGAAGGTTGGTTGAAAGAAAAGTAGGTCATTTACAAATTGCAGGCATGTCTCATCTTGGGTAAATCTAAGAATAAGTAAAATAGATGCAAAGTCTACTTTGAGTATGGACATACCTCAAGATGTTGTCTATATATTTATGAGTCCTATGAAAGAGGAAAATCCTAAAGTATTTTTGCATGGATTTATGTACGCAATTTAGTGGTATCTGCAAAAGGCTTTCTTCAGCAGCAAAGAAAGGTGCAAGCTTAAGGATGAATAGAGCATGGGAAAAGTTGAGTTCTTTTGAGAGTGTATTTGATGATCTTTATGAGTGGCATGATGACCGTGAAGGCCATAAAGTTAAATCTAGTTTGAAGCATGTTTGGATGTTGCTTAGAGCAATTGAGAAGATCAAGGAGAAATATGAAGATGTTTTGATCTCAAATTTAGACTCAAGTTCGAGTGATGATGATGATTGCTACCCTTACTTGTGGTTTTGCCAAAGATTGAGGCTGAGGGAGTGAGAGAGGACAAGAGCCAAAGCAACCAAGGATCCTCAAGTGTGCCAAACCCAACAAATGAGCTTACCAATGGGAGAATGGAGCATTATATACCTTGCATGGATAGCTTAAATGTATTTTCCATATTTTGGTGTCTTACAAACTATCATAATCAATCTCCAATCACTTAGAATGAAGAATTTTTAAAATAACAAGTGATTAATTTTTAGCAATGTTCAGGTCTACAATAGTAGGTTGAATATCAGGAATTATAGAAATCAATTAGTTTATTTGGTTTTCTTGAAGATTTGCAAGCGATATGCTCTATGGATTGATCTTCAACTAAGATGGTTCAATGGCTTTCTTCTCAGTTGGAAAAAGGAAAAAAATGCATTAGTAATTGCAACAATTGAGGCTCTATTTCTTATCTGTTGACTTCAAAAAGAGAAAGCTTTGCTTCAACAAGAGGTTTCTCATGTCAAGTATGTAGTGGAATTGCAAGTTTCACATTGTTTTGAGGTTATTAATGCTCTTGAGGAAGTTGCTTTGGAGAAGGATAATGAAATTGCTGCTTTGCATACTCAATTATGTTTTCTCATGTTCTAAGTTGGGATGTTATTCTTAAGAATTTGTATGCACAAACAATTAGTTTGTTGGATGATGTAGAGTGATGAGAAGGAGTTATTTCTTCAAGAAAATCCTTTAGTGGTTTGAGTGTTTAAAATAGATGTTGATAGTGTCATTCAAGGGTATTAGGAGCAACCCAAAACTGCTGTGAGTTTTTGGATAGCAAACTGTTCAACTTGTAGATCAAAACTAGTCATGAGTACAACAACATGAAGGTCCTTTTGTAGATTAGGAGCAGTTTGAATTTCAGGATAGGTCAGGAAGTGAGAAATATAAAGTGGTTCAGGACCATGCAATAAGTCATCCTCAATCTAGACAGGAAGGAAAACCTAAAAATCAGGAAACTGAGGAGAACCAATGTATTGACGGTTCAAATGTACAAGATAAGGAAGGACAAAAGGTTATTATTCAGATTGAGCAAAAATATGAACATACTATGAGAATGTCTGCAAGAGTGGTGGAGGACGAAGTACGGGAGGTCAACTTGAATAAGGAAGGAGAGGCTAAACCCATCAAAGTAAGCATATATGTTGAAGAGGCATTCAAGAAAGATCTCATAAGGCTATGTAAGCAATTTTAGGATATATATGGAATTACACTAACATGAAATGCTTTAATTATATAGTCTTGTCATCAACATAGAACTAATTTAAAGAAGGATTCCAAACCGATCATACAAAAGTGAAAGGTAAATGTAGCAATAATTTCTTGTTTCATGGTAGTGTCAAAATTACAGGTAGGATTGTATAAACCTAAATTCTTGAAACAACAACCAAAGTTCTTACAACAATGGGAAGTGTTGTAGCATTTTAAAATGCATGATATATAGTAAGAAGGGCTACAAAAAACTCAAAAACAACAATTATAGTAGCAACTTGAAGATAAGAAGTTTTAAGGACCTAAAGATAGACATGAAAGTCAATAGATATAGGTTTTACAAGTTTGGATCAATACCAAACAATACTTTGCAGATGTCATGATGCAGATTGAAGTTATGGAAGATTATGATGCAGATGCAAATGCAGTTTTGTATTGTTTCATTTGCATGTTTTCTTGGATTATCTTGTATATTTTTTTGGTGATGCTATTTCTTGTTCAAGATTCAAATTGTGTGGTACGTTGCCATGCATTTCTTATAATATAGATGTTGGAACATCATTGACATATTTCTTAATCGATGCAACTACTCTTTGTCATTGGAGTAGTGATCTACTTATTCAGTCTTGGTTCTGTATCTTCATTCTCTATTATATTTTATGGATGTCATTGTACTTAATGGGTTCCTAGCCATGGCATTTTGCTTTGAAATGGTTTCACAATATTTTACTTGGATGAAGGGATATGTGGATTTAGGTCATGCCTACCATGCAGGCATCCACTGGGCTGTGCTAGGTATTAGGGCTTGAATTGCATCATCCACATTTCTACATAAGTACTTGTATGCATGTATGCACATAGAATCAACATATATAAAGTGACCTTGGATGTCATATGATTTTACATGAAAGGATGGTGCTTATCCTAGGTATTGTCATCCACTTAGTACTTTTCTACCTTAGTACTTGTATACATGTACACACATAGAATCAACATATATAAAGTGACCTTGGATAACATATGATTTCACCTAAAAGGATGGCACCTATCCTAAGTATTATCAATTGTATATTTTCAAAAAAAATTATCACGAAAATGAGAAGATCTTCATGATGGCACCTAGATATGGTCACTTAAGCCTTATTCTGTCAATCTATCTTTGTCTCTTGAAAACTAATGATGTCTATGTCAAGTTATTCATTCAAGAATAGTTGTGATGATTGTAATTTGATTGATATTTTTCACGAGTGGCGTTTTATGGATGATTATAATATGTATTTTATGTCTGCACCTTGGTCCTGAATATTAAATGTTTAATATGGCTATAAATCGATTCAAGTAGTTGTTTGCAACAATATGGATATTTCACGTAGGTTGGTGTTTCCTATGTTTCTAATATGGTCTTGAGAGGCCATAACATTTATATAGCCTTTGAGTGAGCTAGGGTTAGGGTTTCCCATGTCCTCTAGTCCATTCACACCTCACCAACCTGTTGGGGTAAAAGGCCCTTGGGCCTACTTGTGTAAAGTGACCACCCAAATTCTTTATTTATATATATATGAGATAGTGCAATAAGGCTATCATATCATTCTTGACAACACCTACATTGTGTGTGCTCTTCTCTCCCGCATCTTCAGCTTCTCCTTCTCCACTGCCATTGCATCCCCTTCAACTGGTATCATAGCAGGTCTTCTAGAGTGCGATCAGGCTATGCATATGAGGTACAAGAGCCTACTTTTCACTCAGTTTCAGCCATTCACAGGTACAACAGGGTTTGGAAGAGCAGGGGCAACCATAGCTTCACTCTTTGGAGCTTGTTTCTACTTCCCCTTGACTTGAGCCTTTGTAGGCTTGTTTGGGGCTAGTGTATGCCATCATTGGCACTTGGCTTAAGGCCTCCCCACCTTGTTTTGCTCAGTCACGTGCTGTTGTACCAGTCACGTGATTTGCGCTAGGTTCATGATCTATGACACCTATTGAAGCTTGCACATGACTTGGGGCTTTGATCTTGAGCTCCTCTTGGCTGTACACACAACATCAGGCCTAATTTTATCCTGTCCCAGATATTTACAACAACCCCCAACTCATTTACTTTATCTGGCACTTAGTTATGGCTTGTTGAAGCCTCCCGACACTTGGCTTTGGGTTTGGGCACTGATATTTATGGTTGGCATTGAGCTTGAGATAATTTAGCTTAGCCATGGACTATTTGAACAGTCCCATGACTGTCATAAATAGGGCAGCACCCTGTCATTGATCTTTACAGGTACATGTGATGGTCATTTGATGCCTGATGATTTTCTTAGATATTGTTTGGTGGATGCAGATACATGTTGAGTAGTGATTGCTCCATTCTTCTTTGGCAGTTGGACATTGAGCTTTGATTGCTTGTTAGTGTTTGGATTTGTTGTGGGATACTTGGTTGATTAGTGCACTTACAATGCTTGGGCTACAATTATGGCTTTCTTGCTCCTTTGTTGTCTAGCTTCTATGCTAGTTGGGGGCTACTATTGCCCATCCATGTTAGAGAGTAGATGCTATATATGCTTACCCATCTATGCACATGGTCTACTGTTGTATACCCTACAAAGCCACTTGTATGGATGATGTTGTATAGGTATTTGGGCTTCTCCTGGATCTTGACCATTGCACGATCTTATGCCACTTATTGGTCTTGCATTGACTTGGATGCTACTATGTGGTCTAATGTACTGCAGAGCCATGTTTGCCATTATGGTTATGGGATGATTCCATGATGAATATCGTATGCTCTTATGATAGATGTCTTATGCTTTACTGTACTGTGGTTGGTTATGTCATGCAATTAGCTATGACTCCTCTTCATGTGGGAGCTTTTGCATCCTTGGTTGATGCCTTTATGTCTTCCCATCTGTTGAGGTTTCATGAACCTTTGTAGCATGCTTCTACCACTGGTGTACTTGCAAATGATTGTCTTTTGAGCAGGTTCCCTTTGTTGGGACAGCCCTCGACTCCTTGAGCTCCATGGATGCTATGGATAGCCCTATTCATGATGACTTGGATTCCTTGTCATCTTCTTTAGGTTCTTCAGTTACAAATGTTATATGCTTCCATTGTGGAAAGCTTGGGCATATTAAAAGAAAATGCTTTAGACATATTAGAGAGCAGCAGAGACAGAGACGAACTCGACATGAGCAAAGAGTTAGAGATACAATAAATGTAGTAGGTGTTACCACTCTTACTAGGGGTGAGGTACATGTGGTTACCCATTATGATGCAGTAGAGCATGTATTCTTGTCATCTTGTCTCCCTACAGCTTACTTGCTCAGTGATCAAGCCTATGCCTTTGATTGGGTTTTGGACTCTATGGCATCTTGTCACGTTACCCCTTATAGAGCACGGTTCTCTTCTTAGAGGGAGGTTGACGGATGTATTGATTTGGGCCTTGAGTAGTCTTATGCTATTGTTGGTACATGGGATATACACCTAGCTTTGGTTGATGGGATCTCTCTTATGCTCATGGATGTCTTACATGTTCCCATGCTTAGTAAGAGCTTGATTTCTGTCAGTCGTTTGCATGATGCATGATATATTGTTTCTCTTTAGGATAGGTCATGAAAGATCTGTCGTGGTTGCTTGGTTTTGGCCAAAGGTCCTAGAGATGGTTCTCATTACCCAGTGCATGTCTCTCATGTGGGAGATTCTTGTTAAGATTGTGGGAGAGAAGGAAGGAGTCTCACTTGAAGCTTTCTTGCTTGCACAATGGGGGAATACACACAAGGGTGGAGGCTGAAAACAGTTTTCCTCTTCTTAGTTGTGTAAGCCAAAAGAACTCTCTTACAAAGAAATAGAAGAACCCTATATATGGGTCTCAAACCAAACTCAACTAACTAAGGTGGCATACTAACTGAGCCACGAACTAGAGTAGATAGGGATAGCTATCATGTAGCTATTATTCATGGGTGGTGTACCAACCGCGTCTGCAACTGACAAGTCGGTGACATAAATACACAACGGTCACCCTGGCGTATCACGAGTGGAGCTCGATATCTCAACACTCCCCCTCGAGCTCAATCCCAATTCCTGCACACCAAGCAGGTCTCTGAACTTGCGCAGCTTCTCTGCGCCCAATGCCTTCGTGAATATGTCAGCTACCTGATCCTCTGTGCTGACATAAACTAGATCAATAAGACCTAGTAAAACCCTCTCCCGCACATAGTGATAATGCACCTCAATGTGCTTTGTTCTAGCATGATAGACTGGGTTATTTGCCAAGTGTATACTACTCATGTTGTCACAATAAATGACAACTGGCCCATTTGTAGGCTGATGCATATCATAAAGTAGCTTATGCAACCAAGCTACCTCACATGCAGCCATTGCTGCACCCCTGTACTCAGCCTCTGTGCTCGACAAGGCAACTGTAGGCTGTTTCTTGCTGCTCCAAGTGACTGCAACACTCCCAAAAGAGAACACATATCCACTGGTAGATCGTCTATCAGAAATACTACCAGCCCAATCAGCATCAGTGTATCCATGCAACTGTATCTGAACCCCAGTCTCATAAAATAGTCCATACTGCAATGTGGACTTCACATACCTGAGTATGCGTCTAGCTGCATCCAAATGTGGTTTCCTTGGAGCCTGCATAAACTGACTTACCAATCCAATAGCATAGCTCAAATCTGGTCTAGTAATAGTCATATAAATCAAGCTTCCTACTATGCGTCTGTACATAGTAGGGTCTTCTAGAATCTCACCTGCATCTGCGCTCAGCTTCACATTCTGCTCCAAAGGAACTGAAATAGGCTTACAGCCTGTCATCCCATATTTGGACAGCATGTCCAATCCATATTGCCTCTGCAAGAGCTGTATCCCACTTGGTGATCTAATCACCTCAATGCCCAAGAAATAACACAGCTCTTCCAAATCCTTCATCTCAAACTTCTGCTTCAATAGCATTTTCACATGAAGGATATCTTCATCACTGTCACCTGTCATAATCAAATCATCAACATAAATGACAAGCAGCATAATACCTTTCTCTGTTTTTCTCACATAAAGTGAGAAATCTACCTTGGAAATCTGAAAGCCAATAGCGACAAGATACTGTCCTATCTTGTCAGACCATGCTCTAGGTGCTTGCTTCAAGCTATACAAGGCTTTCTTCAACTTGCAAACAAACTCAAGATGAACAACATGCACATAACCTGGTGGCTGCTCCATATAGACCTCTTCTTGCAAATCACCATGCAAGAAGGCATTCTTTACATCCATCTGATGTAAAGACCATCCCTTTGATGCAGCCATAGCAATGACTTCTCTTACAGTTGCCATCCTTGCAACCGGACTGAATGTTTCTTCATAGTCAATGCCATATGTTTGTGCATACCCCTTGACTACTAATCTTGCCTTGTATCTGTTCACAGAACCATCTGCATTGTGCTTCACCTTATAAACCCACTTACAGCCAATTGCATTTTTACCTTTAGGCAAAGGTACCAATTCCCATGTAGCATTTGCTTCCAAGGCATCCATTTCTTCATCCATGGCTTTCTCCCATTTTTCTTTTCCCATGGCTTGCTCAAAAGAAGTGGGTTCTGGTTCTTGTATCACTTTGACCATATATGCATAGTGAATGACTGTAAATCCATCATATTTCAGCCTATCTACAGGATACCTAGCTCTCGTAGACCTGCGCAAAGTAGGTTCACTCCCAGGTGCTCTCAAAACATCCCTGGTCTTCCTTACTCCAGGTGTAACAATAGAAGGAATACCCAACTCATCATCAATGCTCTGTTCTGAGCCACTGGATTCACCATCCACATAAGAGTGACCTGCATTCACATCAAACATGGGCTGATCAACCTTCTCTTTTCCTTTTCGTGATACCTGTGTACCACTATCTGCATTACTTTGAGAAGATTCTCCTGATCTCAATCTGCCCATCCATGGCGAAGAATATGAACCACTGCTAGAGGACGCTCTAGGTCCACTAATATTTTGTGACTGCTGCTGTGAATTCTGTGCAGCATTACCATTTTGTGCATCTACATCATCAATCACATTTACTGGTTTATACCAGCTACTCATCTCATCAAAAACAACATCTTTGCTCACTGTAAACTTACGAGTAGAAGGGTTATAGCATCTATACCCTTTTTGCTGCAGAGAGTAATCAATAAAGATGCACTTCTCAGCTTTTGGATCCAACTTGGATCTCAACTCATCTGGCACATGTACATAGGCAATGCAACAAAAAATTTTCAAATGAGAAATATCTGGTTTCCTACCAGTATACCTCTCCTCTGGAGTCATTCCATGTATTGCTGCAATGGGAGTCCTGTTCATTATGTAGACTGCTGTAGCAACTGCTTCAGCCCAATAAAAATCTGGCAAGTCTTTTTCATTGAGCATGGCACGAGATACCTCTCCAATATGCCTGTTTTTCCTTTCTGCAATTCCATTTTGTTGTGGGGTATGACTACATGAATATTGCTGCTTTATGCCATTCTCCTGCAGGAACCTTGCAAACTTATTTGAGAGGTACTCTCCCCCTCCATCTGACCTTAGGCATTTTATTTGCAGGCATGTTTCTTTTTCAACCATAGCTTTAAGGGTTTTGAAATGCCCAAAAACTTCACTTTTCTTTTTCATAAAATACACCCAAACTTTTCTGCTATAGTCATAAATAAAAGTGACAAAATAATGATAGCCTCCGAGAGATGCAGCTTTAGTAGTCCACACATCAGAGTGGATTAATTCCAATGGCTTCTCACTCTCTTGAACATGTCTAGGAAATGGTTTCCTTGCCTGTTTTCCAAACTAACAGGCTTCACATACCTTATGCATTTCTGCAACCTTGAATTTGGGCAATCCTGCAACAATGTTTTGGGCATGCATTGATTTAAGTCGCTGTACATTAACATGACCAATGCGTTTATGCCAGATATCAATATCTGCAACTACACCAGTCCCATGTGCAAACATTGCTGCACTCAATTCAGGCGTGTCTGCATCCAATGTAAACATTCTGCCCTTCTTCTTTCCTTTTGCTATCAAGCGACCTTTATTTTTCATATCCTCAACAAAGCATCCATGAGGATTAAATCTGACCTGCAAGCCCTGCTCAACCATTTGACCAACAGAAACCAGATTCTTGGTGATATTTGGGACATGAAATAAATTGGACAGGTATTTCTTTTTCCCATCCTGCATAGACAAATGAATTTTTCCAATCTGCACAATAGGATGTGCAGTATCATCACCAGTCTCCACAAATCCTGGTTTTTCCATTTTCCTTGCATCCTCCATCCATTCTGCATGACCTGTCATGTGGTTTGATGCACCTGAGTCAACATACCATACATCGTTGCTTTCTTCTGCACTTGTCATAGAATTATTCATGTGCTGCACCATAAACAAATGCTCATTTCTGTCATCACCCTGTCTACTAGAAGATGCATAATTCCCTTGTTGCAGTTTTCCATTTATGATGTTATTCTGCTTTTTATAGCAGTCTTTAGTCATATGACCCATTTTACCACAGTAGTAGCATTCAACATTGTTGTTTGCATTTTGGCCTCTTTGCCATCCACCACGACCTCTTTGGCTCCCCCTGCCTCTAGAGTTACCACGTCCTCCTCCATAGGATTGGTTTTCTTGAGTTTGCTGCATATTCTGATCTCCAAATCGGCCTCCTCTACCTCTGCCTCTACGTCTTCTAGGATTTGAGTAGAAGACAGCTTCTTTTGAAGTTCCTCCTGAAGAAGATGCACTACCATTTCTCTGCTCCTCAAAAATTAGAAGAGCAATCAACTCCTCAAAGTCAGGAAATCTTTCACGAACTGAAATGGATGTCCGAAACTGTGCATAATTCTTTCCTAGACCATTCAAGGCCACAGAAACTAAATCATCATCTTCCACTGGCGACCCAATGGAAGCAAGTGCATCTGCAATCTTCTTCACCTTCATGTGGTAGTCATTGATGCTCATATTTTCTCTCTGCACATTATGCAACTCTTGCTTGAGCTGCATTTTCCTGGCTTGCGTATTTGTGCTATACATTTTTGACAAAGTATCCCATGCCTCCTTTGGCGTACTTGCATCTTGAATATGCACAATCATAGAGTCTGAAATGCTGATAGACAGCCAGTACATAACTTTCCTGGCTCTCTCATGCCATGCTTTAAATGCCTGCATTTGCTGTTGATTGGGAACATCAGGGAGAACTGGTTCTTCTTCATTTCCTGCAACAAATTCCCAATATCCTTTTCCCATAAGGAAATTCGTCATTCTAAACTTCCATGCTTGGAAGTTGTTCTTGTCAAGCTTTTCAGTGACAATCTGTGAAAGAGAATCAGATGCCATTACAGAACACTGCAAAAAATTCTGTCACTGCAAAAAACACAGCTTCACCCTCACAAGGGAAAATCTGCAAAACTGGCGAAAGTGGCATTTGACCACACAGTCACTTCCTAGTGACGATTTTGCATCAACAGGCAACAGGGATGATTCTGTAACTCCCAATGTCTCTGCGCACAATCATATGATGCAATTTCTACAGTAACTTTTCACCAACCTGTAGAACAGTGGCTGCACAGCATAAAACTGGGCCTTTTCTCGAGTGCATGCAGAAAACTTCCGCCTCCAAAACATGCCCCGAAATGGCCTCAAATAAAAAAAACAAGGTCGTAAAGGCCTAAAGCCCTTTCCCGCAGCATATACTGCCCTCTTGCTTCACCGCGAAGGGTGTCTCAACCTGAGACAATGCACTCCTGCACTTTCCGGCTGCACTACCTGCAGAGATCTGCTCCCAAAACAGAAAATGAAAGCAACACTGCTCCTCTTACCAGAACACCACAAGCTTGGCTTGCTTTCTTGAGCTCCTTACCATGAACAAGGCTCTGATACCATGTCAAGATTGTGGGAGAGAAGGAATGAGTCTCACTTGAAGCTTTCTTGCTTGCACAATGGGGGAATACACACAAGGGTGGAGGCTGAAAACAGTTTTCCTCTTCTTAGTTGTGTAAGCCAAAAGAACTCTCTTACAAAGAAATAGAAGAACCCTATATATGGGTCTCAAACCAAACTCAACTAACTAAGGTGGCATACTAACTGAGCCACGAACTAGAGTAGATAGGGATAGCTATCATGTAGCTATTATTCATGGGCGGTGTACCAACCGCGTCTGCAACTGACAAGTCGGTGACATAAATACACAACGGTCACCCTTGCGTATCATGAGTGGAGCTCGATATCTCAACAATTCTATGGTTGTAGTTACGGGGATACCACATGAATTGTTATGGCATTATCGCCTAGGCCATATGCACCACAGAGAGATGGAGCTATTGTCTTGTATGGGTTCCTTGGTGCCTCCTTTGTCACATGCAGATCTTGATGCTTGCCCTAATTGTACTTATGGTCCTTGCAGAGCCCCTTTGGCTCATGGCGATTGTGAGAGAAATGATTCTCTAGATCTTGTCCATTGTGTAGTATATGGACCTATGCCTTCCCAGTCACTTGGTGGAGCATCGTACTTTATGACCTTCATGGATCGTGCTACCCACCGTGTTTGGGATTTTCCCTTGGTATGAATTGAGGATGTCGCAGCTATGCTTGATAGGTTTATGAATTTTGATGGTTGCAAGCCTAGGTGCTTGCAGATAGATTATGAGAGTCATGCTATCTCTTCCAGCTTTCAGTCCTATTGTCAGCAGTTTGGCATTGGTTTCCTATGCCCACGTATTATGGGATTGCTCATGGCATGTGCCTGACTCTACAGGCAAAGGTTGCTTCTATGCTTACCACAACTGGGTTATCTTATGGGTTTTGGGTTGAGGCCCTTATGACGGCAATCTACTTGCTTAATAGGATGCCGTGTTTGACTTTGGATGGTATTACACCACATGAGGCATGGAGTGGCATGAGACCCTCCTATGATTACTAGAGGATGTTTGGCTGCCAGGCATTTGTCAGTATGCCACATGAGCCTATGTCACGCAGATGCATACTCCTTGGTTATGGAGATGGTGATTTTCAGGCTTACAAGTTATGGGATTTGGATGCCCAGCAGGTTATACACAGCCGTCGTGCTATCTTTATGAGACACAAACATCTCTTAAGCCTCTTGATGTGCATTCAGTGCGTTTTATGGTTGATGCTACAATTGTATGTCAGTCTTCTGCTTCACTGAGGCCGCATACTATCTTGAGACCCCGTCTGACATGTGTTTAGGATGCTGGCTCTTCTTCTATGATTGACTTTGGAGACTCTATATGCTCTCAACTGTCTCCTATGCGTCATGTTGATACTATGCGCTACTCTGATGCTTATGCATTACAGCCTTGCACTCATGAGTTGTGCATGCTTCATGAGAAGCATTCTTGGACCGCTCCATTGTATGGAGCTATGGGATTGCTTATCTCCTGGATGTCATGGACTAGGGGATGCTTCATTCTTCTACAGAGGTTCTTGATGCTTATTGCACAGCTCGCTTTTCGATTGGTATTGGGTGAGATATTGGAGTTTCATCCCATCGTTAGCTTCATAGGCTGGTGCCACTCCTATGATGCTTGCTAGGGAATCAAAAAACACATTGGCTTTAGATACATCATCATTGTGGATCCTTCCATCTGCATCCTCGATTACTACAATGGCCTCCCTCTTTTGTTTAAGTTGTAGTGTCTTGAAGAAGCTCTATGATGGAGCATCCCTCTCAAGGTAGTACTACCCTTTCAATTGTGTCTGTAAAGCAATAATTCTCCTCTCCTCCTCCATCTTAATGAAATCCTTAACACCTTGCAATACCCAAACCATATGCTTATCATGAAGGCACCAAGCAAGAATAGCTAGCAAACATATTTGACATCTAACAACTGCATCAAAATTCCTTCTCCTAGCTTTAGCTCTAGCAAGACCTTGTTGCTTGGTAGCCTCTACTACTGCTATAGCTACCTTTATTTTCCCAAATGGGTCTCCTATGCTAATAGTGCTTTCATTCCACCTCTCTTTTACCCTTTGAGGGGAGTAAATGTTGTTGAACATAAATTCAGGGGCGGGATCATCACTCAATCTCCTTGAAGTAACCATTTTAAGGCATACTTGAATCAAGAAATGGTCAGAGTTGATGATGTCTATCATTACCTACAACTTTGGATGAGGCACAATCCATCATCCCCCCTAATTATCGTAGGTATGATCCAATCTTCTCAAATGCCATGAATTGTCCTTGTGCCTATTGTGCCATGTGAATGCTATGGCCTCTTCTTATTTGCACATGTGGGCAACATCCTATTAGATCATGATGTTGTGTTAGCCCTTCCTAGCTCTCTCTTTATGCTGCAATCATTGTCCCCCATTGTGTGAGTGATCTAATTGTGTAGTTGTCATATTCCAATCTCTTATTATGATTGTTGCTTCTTACCTCACCTCCATGCGCAGTGTTTTCAAAGCCTTGCTCGATTGCTTGATGCATTTGGGGCATATATCAACCATACATGACTTGCACTCCCCATTACATTAATCCTAACCCCAATCATTGCTCCGTCTGCCTTTGTTCATAGGAGTTGTGGTTGTATCCCTTCCTTCACTAGAATTAATATGCCACTCCTCTCTCTCTCTCAAGATCTTGTATTCAGTCACACCTTCAATGCCTCCGCATCCTCAAGTGTCAGCTTGATTTCCTATGATTCTATAATGTTTGGCTTTCTTCTTCTTAGCACGTCTACATGCAGTCTTTCTTCTATCCAAGGAGAGTCTACATATATTCCATGATATTATATTCAACTTAGGTGAATTGGTGGCCATAATATGGGTGAGAGTTATAAACCTCCTCAAATTCCTCATTGTCCTTTGCCAAAGGGACATACACATTCTATCCACAAGTGGTGGGTTAGCAAGACAAAGAATGGAAGAAACATATCTCTTAAGAAGCAAGCACAAAAATATCTCATCTATTCTTTCTTCCAATCACATACTCCTATTCTCTCACTCTCCCTTTTACATATGAAGAATTGGGAGAATAGTTGGTGCTATGCACTAGTCTTAGTAACAATTTGGGTACTTCACATCTTAAGGTATGCTTCATCACACTCACACACACACACACACACACACACACACACACACACACACACACACACACACACACACACACACACACACACACACACACACACACACACACACACACACACACACACACACACACACACACACACACACACACACACACACACACACACACACACACACACACACACACACACACACACACACACACACACACACACACACACACACACACACACACACACACACACACACACACACACACACACACACACACACACACACACTCTCTCTCTCTCTCTCTCTCTCTCTCTCTCTCTCTCTCTCTCTCTCTCTCTCTCTCTCTCTCCGTACATACATACATACATACATCATACATACATACATACATACAATATAATGATACTTATTCTATAATACGTGTTATATTTATATATCATATATTATAAAATATTAATATATCATAGTACGTAATATTGATATAATAATTGATACTTTATGATAAACATATAATAATGTAAGGGTGATATAATGCACATATAATCATATATAATACAATATTTCAATGATATGTGTATGGTAATATATTATATATGATATATAATGTACATATATTATTATATTATTACAATAATACATTAATATATACTAGTAATAAAGAAATAGTAAAATATTTTAAAATAAGATATTAATCCACTTTAATACTATTATGTCATTTATTAGATTAGAATTAATAATCAATTTTAAGTATAAATTTAAATAACATTTAGTATTTTAATATAAATATACATATATAATAATGAATGCTATAATCAAATGTCACATCATAAAAAGTTCACTAACTAAATAAAAATTATTGACTTCATATCTTTTGTTTATTTATTCTAAACATTATTCTATTTTCTACTTTAAAGTACAACATAATGTAGTCAAATTATTGTTTCAAATCTAATAGATTAATAAAATTTGGTTTTATGAGAAAACTTCTCGTCCTTATGCCACCTAGGCTCGAGAACCTTCTCATTGGTTTGAGATCCCTAAGGCAAAGCTCTAAATGCATGGTTAGACTAAAGTGGATGCTTTTTTCAATTTGAGGTTTTGACTGTTGAGTACATGAAAGACGAAGGCATTCTGATAAGGTGCCTCATATTAATATGGAAATGGTTAGAGATGGGTTTATATGCAAAATATTTGTGTGGATTCTTAAACATCCAAGCACAAAATGAAAGGTTCGATGCAAATAATTATAGGCACTTATAGTTCATGGATAATAATATATGCATGTTATGATACTTGCTCAAGATTTGTTAAAACTATTTATTGCTATTGTATCAATATTTTCTTTTTTTAAGAATGTGGTAGAGTCATATTACTAAATAGATAAAAGTTAAAAAATACAACATTGTAAAATTTGGTTTGGCTTCATGGCATAGAACTTAACTTCTTACAAAAGAGCTTAAAGATCCATTGTTTTGACTTGAGAAACCTAAGGACCACTATACAATCAACAATAAGCAAGTTAATACTTTTGGCAAGGGTCTTCCTAGCACCCCTCCTAAATATAACACCTTCCCCCTAGACCATACAAACTCAAGAGCTATAACACTTAACAAACTTACTAGTTTCTAGCTAGATTCATATACAATGCCCTGATCACTAAAAAGAGCCATGGCCATGTAGGAACCATCTTTCAACTTAGCATCCTTGAGCTACCTTTTGAGTTTCCTCCACGGAGGGCTTCCTCTTAGCCATGGGCCTATGGAAAGGTAGTCTTTTAAGCATGAGTCTTCACTTAAGTGAGTTTAGGTTGAATGATGCCATTGACTTCTTCTCCATGTGGCCATCTTGGCCATCACATTGTCTTGCTTGATTTTATTTCAAATGTTGTTAGTATGAGCAAAACATTGTGAATGATTGGCGTGCTTGTGAAACAAAATATGAAAAAAAAAGTCATTGCATAAAAATATCTTACACAAAACTACATGAGTACTCTATAATATGAAAAGAAAGCCATTTCATAAACACGTATTACACAAAACTACATGAGTACTCTACAATATGTATGGTGGAGAGATGCCCAATTCTGTCTAGAATTTATAAAGTTAGGGATTGTGCTTCTCAATTCTATGAAGTTTATGGGCTTATATGATGTGTCATGTATTGAAACATTGTGCAAGGAATTGATGTATGCATTGTTGCGGTTATGGATGTTGTAAATGCAACAAAAACATGTATTATTGAGGATATTAGAGGTTTTAGCTCTATTACAGTTATAATGTTAGAGTAATCACCTATCACTAAGAAAATTCATTGGGATGGTGGATATAGGAGGCTTATGTCGTGATTGCTTTATTTGTTGTATGTGTCATGATACCAAACCATTCATTCATGTAAGATAGCTAAGGAGGAATGGGATACACTGACACATTTATATCAAAAGAGATGACATTGTGTTGCTTGCTTGCATAAGCAATTAGAGAGTGAATACATGGATGGAAGAGATTTTTCCAAATAGTTCACTTGTGTAGACTATTCTCAATGATCTTCTTGATTTGAGGCGTTTGAGGAGTTTATTTTGATTTGTTGCAATAGGAACGATCTCAACAAAAACAAGTCCATAATGTGCATTACAAATCAAGCTTTTGTGGCTAATTAAAAATGTAAAAGGAAAGATATAGATTCTATTATTAAGAAAAAATTTACAAATATTGTCAAAGAATATTGACAAGGATAATAATAAAAATAGGAATAAAAGCTTTTGTAGACAATGTAAGGCAAAAGAGATCATGTCATAAAGGATTATCCTAAACTAGTTGTGTGAAAGAGGCTATGAAGAAAGAGGCTAGTGTGGATGTTGTAGATACCTCTCCTTTAATTGAAAATGAGCAAGTGCTATGAAAAATAAAGAGTAGAGATCTAGTACATGATGTAGTGATGATCTTTTCTATATGATTCTTGCATGTTCATTGTGGATTTAAATATGTGATACTTTGATAGTGGTGTCACTAAGCATATTACTTCATAATGTAGTTTGTTCACATTTCTTAAGTGTGCCCCAAAGCTAGTACTATCACATGTGCCAATAACTCCTCTTATAGATACTTCCACACTTTCAGATGCTTTGTATGTGTCAAATATAGAAAAGAATTTTGCTATTAGTTTCTACACTTGTAAAGACTAGCTTGATTTTGTGGGTGATAGATGTACTACTCACTACCTGATTCCTTGTGTGGTGATATAATTGTCAGATCTTGTTCTCTATATTTCTATATCAAGGATTGTATAAGCTTAGTAATTATTAGCTATCTGTGAAATATATGATGTACGTACTTACAAATTTGTGGGCTATTTTAGATGCAAAACTTTGGCATGCATGTTTTGGTCATTTGAAATTTACTAGTTTGTTATGCTTGCAAAAATCTAACATGATGCCTTCATCATCTACTCTTGATAAACATGTAAAACACATTTTTGAGGGCTGTCTATTGGGTAATATACAATATGCTTCATTTTTAAAATATGGTTTAGTGAGAGCTATCCACAAACTACAACTTGTACAAGTGATGTTTGTGATTTGATGCAAACATAGTTTTAGCAATTACCTATACTTCATCACTTTTATTATCGATCACTCTAAGCATGTATTGGTGTATCCTTTGAAAGCTAAGTCTAAAATGTTTTGTCGCTTCAAATTATGGCTAAAAATTTATCAAAATATAAAGTGCACATTCTCCATTTTGATTGACTTGAACAAAGTGGTGTAGCTAAGAGCAAGAATAAATGTCTCGTGGAGATGGTATGATGTATGATCAAAATTCAAGCTTTGCCACATGGTTTTTGGCTTGTTTTTTTTTGTCAACTCATGTGTCAATAGGTATCCCACCAAAGCATTTTGGCTATTTTTTTGTGTCAATTCATGTGTCAATAGGTATCCCACCAAAGCATTTTGGCTGTTTGTGTCAACTCATGTGTCAATAGGTATCCCACCAAAGCATTTTAGTTTGTCACTACATATGAGGCTTGGTCTAGTGAAAAGTCATCTATTGCGCACTTACATATTTTTGGTTCCTTGATAGCCCATCAAAAATTGGATGACAAGTTTGTGAAATGTATCTTTTTTGTTATAGTTTTGAAAGCAAATGTTATAGGTTACATCATCCACAAACTAAACATATTTAGGTCAGTCATGATGTCATGTTTGTAAAAGATGTCATGCAAACTTTACTTTCATGTACCAAGGAGGCAAATGTATGCTCATATAATATACATGACACTTTATTGTCTCTTTTGAGTAGTGGATAATCAAATGGGGAAGATTTTTAGCTTACCTAGGTTTCTAATGAATCCATAGATTTGTCTATTTCTGATATAGATGTGAATGATGTACTTGTTGTGATGAGAGATCATAGATTGAGAAGTCCAAGACTTTGCCAAATGGTTAGGATATACATTATAATCATAACAATAAATTGAATGCAAGTATAGTCATACTCGTTCAAGCACTTATAGTGTATCTTATGCATTAGATTGTTATCCATTTGTTGTTTCCAACATGTGTGGTGAGGATGAGCTTGTTTCTTTCAATGAAGAGGTATAAAATTAAGAAAATTGGATGGATGCTATGCAAAAAATGTCATTATTACTAAGTGGATTTACAAGTTAAAACATAAGCTTGATGATGGCATTGATTGCTACAAGGCTAGACTCATGGCAAAGGGCTATGCTTTAATAGGGGGCCTTCACTTTGATGAGACCTTTGATCCCACTTGTTGTATGATGACAATCCATAGCACTTTTATATTTGTAGCTCAAATTAGTTGGAATGTAGAATAACTAGACAATAAAGTTGTGGATTTGAATGGCGATTTACATGAATAAAATATGTATTTTGGCCTCGTCATTATTGATAAAAAAGGGAAAGAAAAAAATGTGTAGATTAAAGAAGGCATCGTATGGTATAAAGGAAGCACCTTAATTTGTAAGAGAGATTACATGTATACATACACTTGACTGCACCTAGTTTTTGAAATAGCCCAACTAAGAGCATCTTATATACTTATTTGATTATCATGGTTTATATTGATAATATAATCTTAATAGTTCTAATGAGACACATGTTTCTAATTTTAAAGGGGATTTGAATTTGGGCTTTGTACAAATATACACTCTTTCCAATGGAATTTGCAAGTTGACCTCCCAATGTAGATCTTATAATCCTTGGAGTATTGCTTTCTCCACTGTTTAGGGTCGTCATCCCATTTTTTTCTTTGACCCTTGACGGGGCTACTTCTAGGCTTCTTATGTAAGATCAACCCAAGGAGATAATTCCAAGCATACAATATAAGCGTGGATTTGTGCTATTGTTACCTTTGAGATTGAAACATGCACTTTAAGGCCTTCAAGTCAATAATTAAAAGTGATTCCAAACATGCACTTTAATGTCTTCAAGTCAATAATTAAAAGCCATTCCACTTCGAATGATCCACTTGAGATGTCTATGTGATGGAAAATCCATTTTAGAGTCTCATAGCTCTCATTGGGCACTTTGTTACACCTATCCACTATAAATCATTCTTGGATTGGATGCTTGAAGCCTGGCTGCCCTAAGATGATAAAGTCCTTGCATGTTGTAGAGCTTTATTCATGAGTACAATGCCGATACATTCCATGTGAGACTCTCATTGGGCACTTTGTTACACCTATCCACTATAAATCATTATTGGATTGGATGCTTGAAGTGTGGCCCTAAGACGAAAAACTCCTTGTATGTTGTAGAGCTTTATTCATGAGTACAATATTGATACATTCCATTTTCTACTTTTTTGAAAAATTGTACTTCATACAGCTATAAAACAAAAATAAGTCTATGTGTCCTTTGGAGTCGTATTATAACCATGTGCACCATTGCAACTTGCACCCTCCTAAGATCCACCCAAACATTGTTGAATTTTGTATACAAAAAAGTAAACATGACCTTTTTCTTTGTCTATGCAAAAGGAATTGGACCTTTAATGTGCTTGGAGTTACCCAAAAGCATCTCAACTCCCAAAGTTTGGTTTTGGCTCTCTTTGTAAGAATATAGATTCTAGGAACAACAAAAGTACTTATACAATGTTGGCAAAGATTGTTCCCCACCACCTTGTTAATTGCTATGTACCTTTTCCTACTAATCGAAGCATTCCACATGCTTCTAGAACTTGATTTGGTTGAATTGTATTTTGGAAATCCTTACTTGTCTCCTTCCATACATCTTTGTATAGAGAGCATAAAGCTAGATCCTTGATCAAGTGATAACTTCTTCCCTATTTTAGCATGTTATTTGCTTGCTAAAATAACATTTTTAAAAGTTAACTCCTGTCATACACAAGTTTTTGTGATGCTTATTTTACCACCATGACTCCCATTGAACACATATCTTGTTGAAGGTCATGAGATCTCACAAACTATCATGTGGTATTTTTCTTGCAATTTGTTTTCCTTTGAAGTTAGACTAGCTACAAGTCACTTTGTGAGGCCTCATTACCTTTGAGAGGGAGATATTGAAAACCTAGCTACAACCCACCTTCTAAAATTTCTTCCAAGAGGGTTATATACCATAACTAATCTATAATGTCATGATTGCATTCTCACATTGAGGCCACCATTGTAGATTACAAGAGTGTTTTTCTAGAGGTATCTTTCTCCCAATTAGATTGTTTTACACAGGTACACAAAAGAATTTTGAAAACAGTTCCTTTAAAAGTAATTAAGTGTTGTTCGACAAGAAATATCAATAACATATATTTTTAATATTAATTTCTTTTTGAATCTCTTTATTGCCCTATTAGGAGAGATTGTATTATAAGTTACCTAGGATGAAAGAATATTGTTTACTAAAAAAGGAAAATAAAATTAAATATTGTTTCAAGTTTAGTATATAATATAAATACTATAATTTTTATAATAAGTAAGTATAACAATTTAATCATAATTTTATTATAAAAAGAAAAAGGAAAAGAAATATTATTACAAGGTTATAATAAAGAATAAAAAAGTTAATCATAATTTCATTTTTTAAATATAAAAAGTAAGAAAATAAGTGACGAAAAGTAATAAGAAGCTTATAAAAATGAGAGAAGATAAAAATTATTAAAAGTGCTTAGGCTTAGGTTAAGTTTAACTAAGCATATGCTATGCTTAGGCTATGCTAGGTTTATGCATAGACTAGGCATTAGCTAGAATCCAAGACTATGCTAGGCTTAGCCCACATTGAGGCTAATCTAGCATATAAGTTGGAGCTTTAGCCTAGGGCATGGGTCAAGTGAAACTAAGTGCAGGCTATGCTTGTGATGAAATAAGAAAAAGCCATGATGGGTTAGACTAATATGGGATCCATGCTAAGTAATATTAAGCTAGGCCTAACCTAAATTTAGGTTAGGCTAGAACATAAGTTGGAGCTTTTGGTTAGATCTTCTTGTTTATCTAATATTTCAAACCAACCATTTAGTGAAGTAATTTCTTGTAGTTGGAGAAGCAATAATTAATGATTTCTAAAGTACCCACATCCATTCAATGTCTCTTGCACACACACAACATATCTCATATAAGTTACCTGAATTAGAGCTCATTATAAATGTTTTTTGAGTGATTTGTGATTGAAGTTCAAGTTCACAAAATGCTTATTAGAAAATATCTTTGAGTAAAAGTTTGCACTAAAAACCAAGTCTTTTTTAATCGTGAAAAGGTTACAACTATAAGAATATATTATCTTGCATTAAGGGTGCAAGTCTCAATTGAGTACTTTCGGATTGACACATCCACCTCCTGTCCAAGTGAATATAATCTTAAAGGGGTAACTTCTACTTGCTCGACACAAACTTTTACTTGATGGTATTTTCACGAAATTTGTTTCACAAAACTTCATCTACAAATGGCTTGCAAGGATCAAAGCAAACTCTCCATGACTTAGATAGCTTACAAAAGACTTTTTTTGCATGTGCATGTGTAAATGATGTAGTTGATGGATAATAATTATTTGAAAAATCATTAGCTATCTTCCAATTAAGTCTTCTCCTTATATCTCTTTTATGGATGAAACAGTTTCTACTTGGTGTCTATTTTCTAATGACACGTCATTTGATGGATTTGGACATGTTTACACCAAGTTATAGCATTTTTCCTATCGACTACCTTGCTTGTATAGTTACAGCAATTATACCTATTTCACTTCTTTCAACATTATGTTTCATGAGGGATCTTCTTTGGATTATGGCTTTCTCTCTTCTCCCAGATTTACTTTCTCCACAAGCTCCTTTGTATATTCTTTATAAATCTCATTTCCATACCAAGATTTAAGGACAAAGCTTCTTTAGGTCAAGTAGGCTTGTAATGAAGTACAATATAGTGTGGTAGAGAAGGGGGGTATATAAAACTATGTGGAACACATGTCCATTAATTTTTGCAAATCAATAAAATCTTGTTCTTGAGGCTTCCTTGTGTGGACCTCTCACCATAGCTAAGGGGTGAGTACCTTGCTCCACCATTACAAGGGATGAGTTCCTTGTTGCCATTACCAATTTCCTTTATGTATTGTTTCAGATTAATAATCAAATCATTGGCTATGATAATCTTGATCATGGCTTCCATAATTTTTTGAGTCTACTTTATATTTCTTTGTATATGGAGTCTAGCTCTCTTACAATCCTCTAGTAAAATCCCACTTTAAAAATTACATATATAATCACTTAAATTAGCTTTCAAATCATAATAAGTGGTATATAATTTTGGATAGCAACTATTGTTGACAAAACTTAATGTCCAAGAGTGAATGCTTGCTTTATTAAGAAACCAAAATACAAATTGTCCATAAATACAGAGGTCATAATGGGAAAAGAAGACCCACTGACATTATAATGACTTAGAATTGTGCCCCATGAAGTTATTTATAATATCATGAGGTCTCATTATAGCTACTCAACTACCATCAACTATAGTGCTCATAAACTAGCAATCTTCTAGTGGAGTTTAACTTAGAAAGACACATATAGTCTCACTTTTATTAGCTTTCAAATTACAATAGGATGCACATAACTTTGGATATGCAAGTATTGTTGATAAAATCTACTCAACATCCAAGGGTGAATGCTTACTTTATCAAGAAACAGGATACAAATCACCATATATAAATAGATTTCAAAATGATAAATGCCAAATATGCACTTTTTTTTTGTTGAAAATGGATAAAGCTAGAGAAAAGAGATGTTTTGAGATATTGATGAGTAAAGTTAGTAAAAACTACTCTAGTATGATTCACATGGCGTACAAAGTATTCATATGGAAATTGGGCCCCTTTCTTCAAAGGGATGCATGGCTAAGTCTCGATTCATGCCAAGATGCTTGCAAATAAGCTCATTTATCTCCTTAGAAGAAACCCTGCTTGATAAATTTGCATTCATGATTTTATCTTTAAAAATCTAAGACAAGTGTCCGATCATGTGAAAGGAGGGATAAATTACTTTTGTCAATTCAAAGTGATCTAATGCATCCTCATAAAAGTGACAAATCTCCCATCCAATACATAAACATCTATCTATGGTGTATAACAACCCTTCAATGTTGTATCTTGCAACTTGGGGGCTAGTCATTTCCTTCTCTATGATTTGCTTTACACTGATCCTATTTTCTTTCATATATTTCATCATTATCATGACACTCTCTATGTGGCTTTGCATATGTCTTTCTTTTTCTTTGAGAAATCTTGCACTGTATCCCAATCTATCTATTATTGCCACATGACATATATCACCAATATAATCTAAAACAATATTGCTAGGATGTAAATCTGTGTGCATCTATTTTGTTTTATGTAGTCGACACATTCCCAAAATCAATAAATGCATAATAATTGTACACATTTGCAAAATATAGTGATTTGCAATATTTGGTCACTTGTTAATTGACTATCTTCATCACACCTTCTGTTTCCACTATAGGATGAAAAAATCTTGTGAATCATCCATGTGATGAAGGGAGTTGAGTCATGAAGTGTAAAAGACTATCGTCATTTAAATATGGTGTAATGGTCCACAAAGGCTCTTTGGTAGTGGCTACAATGACACATGCACCAATACTTTTGGTGTCTTTACATTATGATCTCCCTACATTGCTCTACTTTGTCTTCTATAATTCTTCTCTCTATAGAACTTTTCAACATAAATTCTCTTGGGATCAACCCTACTACACCTATAATTTTCACTTTGACAACTATACCATATGTACTATTTCCTAATTGTTCTCCTTTAACTATCTCATTTTCACTCAAATAAGTGGTGGTGTATACATTAGACATACGAGCACAAAGATTGTTGGGATCTTATGCTTTAGATCCTATAATTGGAGTAGTTGCAAGACTTTGCACATATACAATGGACATATTTTTATGTTCAGTTATTGCTTTGTTAACATTTCTATCAGATTTACATTCATCAACTCATAATTCAGTATAAAAAGCATTCCACTTTTGTACTTTTTGACCATCAAACTCTTGTTGAAAACTAGATTTTCTCTCGCTTCAAGTTTCCATAAGATTTCCAATCATTTTAAAAATCCATCCAGTTGCAACAATGACATCTTAATCTATCTTTTTTAACAAGTGTTCAAGGCCTTCATTTTCTATGCACTTTTTAGTTTCAAAAATCACCTTATACCTTAATATATCTCTTTTTCCAAGATTCCAACAAATATCTCTCATCTCACCACTTTCCATGGATAAAATGGTACTAAATAGCTCATTTTTATATACTTCAACAAGCAACTTCTTATCCAGTTTACTCATATTTTATTACTTTATCCATTTTGTATATGGTACTCTTATACTTGCTGAGTTTGCTAGATATTATTGAGTAAAATAAATCCTCTATCGCCCCCTCCCCAACACACAGACATAGAGACTCTATATATATACATCTCAAATGTAAAATTTGCAAATCACAAAAGTCAGGTGCACAACTACGCTAAAAGTGATATCTCTCTAGTACCAAGCCACAAAGACTTAGGACCCAAACACAATGTGTAGTGTAGGCATAATGAGAGCTTTGTATCTCTTGTGCTAGGTGAGGCTAGCATATTGACATAAAGCAAAAAGTACAAGCTATAAACCACTTAAGTTAGATGCACGACTATGCTAATTCATTAATTGGAGGGTAAACCACAACTGATGATGATATTGGAGATGGTGGCATTGGTAGGTGAATTGGGTGATTGATCTTTATCCATCCCAAGACATATCACATGATAAAAGCCAAGAATCTCTCTTTAATTTTTTTTTCAAATCAACACTACAAAATGCAAAACAAGGTTCCCTATATCACTCTTTCCATTGAGAGCCCAATATAGCCTTTTAACAATTCAAATTTCCACATTTATAGGTTTCCATAATTATACCTTAATTACAAGAGTGATAATCCACTATGGGTTCCTTATTTTTAGAAGCCACAACAACCTGCTGCAAAGTTGCAAGCATCATTGCAAATTCTACAAGGTTGCTACTCAGTACAAAGCTTTCAAGACCCACGGAACTTCAAAAGCTACAAAAATTCAGATGATACGAGTATTAAATATGACTATATGAGAAAGTCTTTCCATTCCCAAAGAAACCCACAAGTTTTACTTCCATTGTTGCAAATTCTTCAAACTCTGCATTGATTCAAGTAGTATATTTAGCTTTGATAATAGTATATAGCCTTTGCAACACACTAATCCCTTGATCACTAAAACTTTCATTTCTCTTCTCACACTGATGAGAAATCTTTTGACATGTGATATACACCATCAACAACACAAAGTGAAACAACCTCCTTGTTGTCTCTCTTGCCAACAACAATATCTGAAAATAGAAGTTTTCATTCACCATGTTTCCTCCAATAGGAGAAAAGAAAAGAGAGACTAAAAGCAAACCCTCCTTGTCATAGTCAAAGAACATAAGAAGTGTACTGGCAGATTTCATGACATGACTCCATCTTCAACACATTGCCATCAAGCTCTAAATCTAGGAAAGTCTCAATCACCTATTGTGGGTGTTTTCCTCCTCATGCTTGTGTTATTTCTTTCCTAAAAACATATCCCATGTTTTTTCTTATTACTAAAGTTCATGGAAAATATGTTGCTTAACACAAAAATTCTGCTCATGGTCACAAATACTATAACAGGATCATGAATCTTGCCAACATGACTGCATTTCCTAAAATAGGAATGCACCTCAAAACTAAGTGGCAAAAATATGTAGTAGAGTGCAAGTTACCACTTGAGATTCCCATCCATTAACATGACTCCCACTTTGGGTAAGCATTGAAAAGTCAAATGAACATCATTTACATTACTTTTTCTATTTGTCCTCATGTGGTGACATGTTCGAGATTATGCATTTTCACACATTAGTGTTGTGGGAATTGATGGTGACATTATTGGAAGGGGCCAAAATGCTTGCATAGATGTAAGGGATCTTTGCAACAGGGATGGAGCACACAGCCTAGCAACAAGTGCTCCCTTGGCTAAGGATGTTTACAATTAGAAGGAGATGGCAATTAGGAGATTCAAAAAGGGGAGAGAGAGAGAGAGAGAGAGAGAGAGAGAGAGAGAGAGAGAGAGAGCATGGGAAGTGTAATATATCCATCACTTGATTTGGGGAGTAATGTTTTTGGTAATCATCGAGGGTCTATTTCTAATCTCACCATCCGTACTCCATTAGACTGATCAAACTTTGATCTAACTAGGTAGCCCTAGGTCTATCTCACAGAGAAGCACTTTGCCTCACCCATGAGGACCAACCTGAGATTTCTAGGGACCTAATAGTCTCTAACAATATTCTAGCGCTTGGTCTCAATGATCACTTAGCAATTAGTCAAAGCCAAGAGCAAACCACTCTCTGCGCTTGGTTCATATAGTGAGTGAAAGATGAGGGGGAGTTGGACTTGACTCATCTACTTGTGAGGCAAAATGTCATCTCTGTTTCCCTAAAATGGTACATGGTTGCAAACTTGACCAAGTTAGGCCAATTAATTTCATGATAAAATTTTAATATAGCCATCTACCTTATTCTGGAGTTCACTATTCTTCATGTAAAAGCCATGTAAAAGAATCAAAGTAGGAGGATGGTTGCCAAGTAGACTCTTCAAGAGGCAAACCCTACTATTTAATAAGATATTCTAGTAATGTTAAGTTTCTCAATCAAAACTTTCTCTCTTTCTAATGATTTTTTTTGCTCATAAATGATAAGTTTTCCAAAACTGTAATGTTTGGATTCACATACTTTTTTAATTGAGAGATATGAAAGACATCATGAATGAGTGTTGAAAAAGGCAATTCAAACTTATAAGCAAGCTCTTCCACTCTCTTGAGTATTTGGTAAGGGCTATAAAATCAATGAGAAAGCTTATTATGACATCCCTTTAAAGATGCATACTTAGACTTAGGTACTTTGGGAAAAACCCAATCACCCTAATCAAATTCCAATGGTTTTTGTTTCTCATCGGCATAAGCCTTCATAATGTCTTGAGCTTTGCAAATATTTGCCTTGCATTGACTCATCAAAGATTCTATCTTCTCAAGATCAGCCTTAACTTGCATGTTTACATAATCATGGAAAAGTGTAGAATGTATTTGCACTTTATATCCATAGAGTACTTCAAAAGGTGACATGTCAGTACTTATATAATGAGTGTTGTAACAAAATTCAGCCAAATGTAACCATTGGTCTCAAGAAGCTTGAGTATTGTGGCAAAATGGACAAGATAGGCTTCCAATCACTTTTTGACACACCATGTTTATCCATCTATTTGGGAATGATAAGCCGTACTAGGAGTCAACTTAGTATCCATAGAAGAAAGTAGACTTTGCCAAAAGTTTCCTATAAATTTAGTATCATGATCTGACACTATCTTTAATGGCATTCCATGAAGCTTGAACACACTCTCCATAAACTACAACCACTTGTTTGGCCGTAAATTTGACTTTAGTGGGGATGAAATGGGTAGATTTTACCAAGTGATCAACAATCACATAAATGCCATTCCAACCATGTTTCATTGTTGTTAGTTCCATGATGAAGTCCATGCTTATATTACTCCATTTTTATATTAGTCCATTTTCATTGAGGAATAGGTAACGGTTGAAGTAATCCACTGGGTAGAAGTTTGAAATGTTTATTTTGTTGACACGGAAGACATTGCATAACATAATCTTTAGCATTCCTCAAAATACCCTTCCAATGAAAACTCTTACAGATAGTATCAAATGTCCTAAATAGCCAGTGCTAACTTGCCAAAGGTGAATAATGCATTTCTTATAAAATGCGATGCTTGAAATATGTTTGAGGTGTCAAATAAAATCACCCTTTGTACTACAACAATCCATCATGCCATGTAAAATTTGGATACTCTTCACCTCTTCCTTGTTAAAATACTCTCATCATAGTGGCTACATTTTGTCAAGTAAATACTCTTCTTGTATATCATGAATCCACTTTTGTACAAAGTAGAACTAGAAGAAAGTGAACGTGTCCATATTCTTGACAAAGCATCTGTCACAATATTATCTTTATCCGCTATATATAAAATGTCAAAATCATAGCCTTGAAGTGTTTATAACCATCGCCATTTCTTAGGAGATAAAGTGGGCCAAGAAAGAAAATATTTCAACACTCCATAATTACTTTTTATCTTAAAATGGTTAGCATAGATGTAGTGATGCCACTTTTTGATTGCATGAAGAATGGCTAGTATTTCTTGCTCATAAACATGGATTTGATGTTCCTTTTCATCCAAATTTTTGCTCTCATAAGCAATTACTCAATGATCCTGATATAGAACAACCCCAAAACCTCTTTCACTAGCATCCACACATAAAGTAAATTCCTTAGAAAAATCTAGACATACTTTAATGGGTGCTGAAACTAACAAAGATTTCAGCTCATTGAAGCTTTGGTCCATGGAATCCTAAAAGAAAGATTCATTCTTCAGTCTATCAATTAATGGAGCTACAATATGATCATAATTTTTAATAAGTCATCGATGAAAATAAGATAATCCAAGGAAACCTCTCAAAGATGTAGAAGTAGTAGGAGTAGCCAATTCTCAATACATTGCACCTTCTTTGGGTCCACTCTAAGCCCACTTTCATAGACTGTGTGGCCCAAATATTCCACCTCATCCTACATGAAAGAACACTTGGATTCTTTTGCAAAGAGTTTGTGCTTCCTTAACATGTCAAACACCTCCCTTACATGTTATACATAGTCATCCCTAGATTTATTATATATGAGGATATCATGGAAAAAGACAAGGGCTTACTTGAACAAAAATGACTACAAAATCTTATTCATTAGGGCTTGAAAAGTGGATGGAGCATTTGATAGACCAAAAGGCATTAGAAGCAATGATACAATCCCCTCTCAGCTCCAAATGTAGCATTGTGCTCATCCCCCTCTTTCATGTGAATCTGATGGTATCTTGAGCGTAGGTTGATCTTTATAAAAAACTTGGCATCCTTGAGTTCATCTAGAAGATCATCAATGTGAGGAATGGGATATTTGTTTTTAATAGTAGACTTATTTAGCTCCCTACAATCAATGCACATGCGAAATGTCCTATATTTTTTTTTCATTAAAAGTACTAGAGAGGCCAAAGGTGACTAGCTTGGTTGTGTCAAACCCATTTGCAATAATTTTTTAACTTGCACTTTATCTCTTCATGCTCAAATTTGACAATATGTAAGGAGGTTCATTAATGGCCTTAACATTAGGGACCAAGTCAATTGGATGGTCAATCTCTCTCTTAGGTGGCAAAGAAGATAGGGACTAAAATATGTCTTTGTATTCCTCTAACAATTTACTCATGCTAAATTCTTCTTCTTTTGAGTAGGTGTGGGTTGGTCTTCACTCTCTTTAGAAAGAAGAATAGCTAATACATAAGACTTGGCATTGATCTCTCTCTTTAATTTCTTCATGGGAATGAGCTCCATATACTTATGATCCACTTCATGTGAGGTTATTGCCTGTCCATTCCAAGAGAATTCAATTTGCGTTGCATTCAAATCCATAGTAAATTTTCAAATTGTTTTTAGCCAATCACATCCAAGGAATATGTAACCACTTCCAAGGCTATAAGATTAGTTTGTATAGTGGATGATGGTGAAAGCTTGATAGGAGTGCATGGGTACACTTCATTGATAACATGTACCCTCAATGGTGCCTCCATATCCTTAGTCGCTTTAGTCCTTCCAAAGATTTTTTATTCACAAAGCTACTTTGCTACCCTATGCATAAGAATATAGACAACTTTGCCATTTATAAGTCCTTTGAGCCAAAGAATATTTTCACCTTTACTCTCCATCCATGGGTCATGAGATATCAAACATTACATAGAAAAACCACCTTGTCAAAAGGGAGCCCGTCCATAGGATCATAACACTCTTTATTTCAAGCTCATCTTCATATGCTTCCTCTACTGTAGATAAGATTGACATTCGAAAAATTTCGCTCTCTTTTACTGCCTCATTCGATCCCTCTTTTATAATCATGTTGATTTTAACTCCCTTTGACTTGCATTTTATCTTATGATCAAGGGTCCATTTCTCCCCTACTTAAAACTTAAGCCTTTGATATACATCTCTTTCAACTTGTCATTAAACACATGCTTTTTTGGTGAGTTATTAGTTGTAGGTTTCCTTTGAAAATCTGTCCTTTTAAAATCTAATTTGAATTCAACATTAGGCCTTGGACTTGTTCCTTGTTTTGTCTAAGTGGATCACTTTGTTGGTTGAATTGCTATCCCAACATGTCTCTACGATACTGTTGGCTGTACTGTTTAGTAAGCTAAATTACTTCATGGGTGTTCTTGGGTTGTATTGCACCCATCTCTGAAGAAATATGTAAATCAAGCCCGTTACTGTACTTATTCAGCTTGGCTATATTAGTGATTTCTTCTATATACATGGATAAATTCAAGAATATGTTTGTGTAATCTCATATGGACATCCCTCTTTGCTTCAAGTCATACCATTTTCTTTGCAACTTTTCCTTCTTCATTGGAGATATAAACTCATAAAATATTATCCACTTGAATTTATCCCAACTACCAAACTCTTCTCCACTCTTTTGCATATGTCTCCACCAAGTGTGGGCATAACCTTTAAGGTGAAGGGCTGCATAATAAATCTTAGCTTCATTGATCCTTGGGTAGAGTATAAAGTGCAATTCAAGTTTATTGATCCATTCTTTCCATTCCGTAGGCAAAGAATTTATCTTCTTTGAAGTTAGTAATGTTGATTTTCTCATTATATTCATGATCATTGTAAGATGACTGATTGGAATTGGGTTGTCCAAAGGATTTTTGTCTCTAAGAGTCTTTCTTCTAAGAATGTTGCTTATGATAGGTTTCTCCATTTTGATTGCTACCAAATTCTCAATGAGGTAACTAACCATTGCCATGATTAGGGGGCCTTTTCAGTGATTGATGCTCTCTTGGGAGTTGATTTTGCATAGATCTTCATCCCCACCATCATGTCTATCATCAAGATTGATCTCCACTCTTGTTGCCATGGTAGCACACTAAGTGTAGAATGACTTATAAAAGGGATCACATCCATGCTTATCTTCATTCATTCTTGCATCCTCTTTATGCTTAGAGTCATTCTTTTGGCTATATTGATGTCTTGGTTTATTCTAAGGTTGATATGTGTTGGGATGATATGTATCTCTAAATTTATAAGGCTCTCTCTTCTCAAAGATTGGGGATCAAGAAGTGGAGTGAAATCTAGGTCTTTTGGGAGTGGAATACTACTAGCTGTAGACTATGTTTCCTACATTTTGCTTCCCAAATTCTTGATAATAGCAATCAATTAATCAAATTCTTGATAATAGCAATCAATTAATCAAATTTGCTATCCATTGACTTATTGATCAATTATATGCCCCAAAGAATCCCTTTATTCATGCTATTCAACTCCTTTGACAAGTATTGATAACATTGGAGCTTTGAGATACATGAAACTTTGCATTCTTAGGATGACTATGTTGAGCGATCATTGCACTAGGACAATCACCAATCTCTTGGTGTTGATTGAGTCCAAGATGTTAGGGATAAAGGTGCTTGTGCCTAGCCACCCTTGTATTAGTTACATTGATAGTACCCGCACAGTGTATTAGTTACTCGTGCACCTATAAAATGTAGGTGGTGGACACCCATCATTCGCACTTTATTCTTTATCATTTCAGTGACATTTGAATAAAGGGAAGATGGATCACACATTGTGACTATTGGAGTTCCCACATCTTCTCTCTCTCTCTCTCTCTTGCTCTTGCTCCTTCCACCATAGCTCTTGCTTTTGCTCCATGCTTCCACTTCAAGGCTCACTCCCTTCAATTGGTATCAAAGACATTGCATTGGTATTGAGAAGCTCAACCTGACCTTGCTTTAGCTTGTGGAGAATACTTACAATTCATAGGTTTCATTGGTAGCCATAACCTTACCATTTGAGGTTTATGTTGATCATCCATTGCTCCAGCACTCATCAAGACCTCTTGAGGCTTGATTTAGGACCTTGTTAGAGGTAATGATCACTGTTTTGAGCCTTACTGTGGGCAACAAAGGTAGCAATAACTCCATGCTAGTTTGCACCTATTTTTAGGTTGATTGGGATAGCAATACTTTTCCTCCTCATTGGGTTGCTCATTAAGCACTTGAAACTCCTCCTAGATGCTCAACATTGAGCATTGGCATTGCTTCATCACTTAACATACAGATTGAGCTCATAACTTAGCTCCATTGACTATGAATAATAGCCCATAGGCTATGAAAAATAGGGCATCCCTTGTCTTCATGCTTTATTCTCATTGGTGGTATTGAAAAACATTATAGTAGGGAATTTGAAAATTTCCATGTACTTTGGGAACCCCCAATACCTTTATTATTTGACCACACGATTAAATCTTATAGTCTTACTTAAAGGTGAAGTCTACCCTAGATACAATATATAAGCTAACTTCCCAAATCCCACTTTCAAATACGCATCAAATTTAGCCACGTGGTCAATTATTATCACTTATTTGAAATTAGGACTTGGAAAAATTTCAAATTCTCTAATATGGTGTTGGAATGATATGGGACTGATTTAAGCACTATTTTGCTTAGTTTTACATAGGTTTTTTATTGCTATAATAAGCAAGGTTGAATGCTATTTTATCAGAGAAACTTTATGCCTATTTCTCATTGATGCTTCTTGAGCACTTTGGATGCTATACTAGGGTATACAATTGATCTTACATGCTTGATTATGCTTCTAGAATGCTCTTGAGCTGAGATTGGAGCTTTTAAGCCTAATATTAGTTGTCATTCATTGTTATGTACGGTTATTTGATGTTCCAGTAAGAGCCTTGCAAGTTACTTGGGTCGAATACTCTTGGATATACGCTACTTGGATCTTGGATGTATGGATCCCTTCCACATGATGTTTTGAGCTTTGTTTGCTGATCTAGCATTCAACTTTGGTTCTAGTGGGAGTTGCTTCTTAACACTTGGATGTTACATTGAGATTTTGGTTATACAATTGAGCTTGAGGGTCTTATAGTGAGATCATAGGACTTGGTGACCTACATATGCTCTTGTCATGCTTTATGTATGTGGTTGATACTTCGTGGGCTGATTTGACATTACTATCTGTGTCATGATGTTGTTAGTGATGTATGCATCTTGGTTAGCTATGTATTGAGCTTTCATGATGGTTACATTGCTTAGTCCATTGTTGTGCCTTTGGTTGGTCTCTTCTGTTACTCGTGAGCCCCACTCTCTATGTATGATGATTATGCCTATGGGATGTATCTCGGTCCGACACACTGATTCTTTGACAATTTACGATGCCAGTCGCACATTCACTCACTGCTAGTTGGAGCTATTTCCTGGTAGTTGTAGTTTGTCTTATATCATCAATTGCCCCTCTTTGGCATTGATCTCATATTGTTGTACTTCATTTTCAATATACTATAATTGTAGTTTATCGCACTATTTATGCAAACAGTCATATCCATTTAACAGTTCTTTGCATTGAGTTTATGGACAATTCATTACTTGGTTAGTATCCCTTGTTTTCAACTTAATTTAGCAGTGGTTTCGAGCTTGATTTGTAGGTTATTATAGCAACTTGTTTTGCCCATTTGTGTATTTACTTGGTCTTAGTATGGCTGGTAGTTCCAATGATAGTGCTATCTTTAATATTGACAAGTTGGATGGGACCAACTACAGCTATTAAAAGGCCCAAATTTGGCAATTTTTAGTGCAAAAAAAGCAAGTTTAGCCTTTGAAACATGAGGGTGTCAAGCTCAAACATATTGATGTAAAGAATTGGGCTAAGTTAGATGAGCTATGTAAGTCAACCATCATATTGTCTCTCTCTAAGCAGGTGTTTTATAATATTGTCTCTGATGGGCAGTCCGCATTGGACTTATGGGATAAGATTCGCGATGCCTATGACAAGTAGAGCCCTGCTTCTCAGATGTATTGGCTAAAGTAACTCATGGATCTTCACATGAAGGAGAGCACTTCCATGTCAGCCCACTTGAATGAGTTTCATTCTATTCTCAACCATTTGTCTTCGCAAGGGATTGAATTCAAAAGTAATCTTTCCCCTTTATTCCTTTTGGTTACATTACCTGAATCATGGGATACATTTCATACTGCTATGTGTGTAAATATGCCTACTAATGGGCTAGAGTTATAGGGTGTAGAGGGTGCACTCTTGAATGAAGAGGTTGATAGCAATAATATTGATGCTTCCCACACCTCTCATACTTTGATAATTAGAGGCAATAATGGTAGGAGCTTTAATGACCATCGTGGGAGAGACTCTCAGCAATCTCATTCTCAGTCATGTGGATAGTTTCACAATAAGTCTCATGGCTATAAGTCCTCCTTAACTTGTCATTACTATGGAAAAGTAGGGCATATTCGATCACAATGTTGTAAAATGTATGAGGACAAGCACAAGGAAAAGGAAAAGGACAAAGTACATGACAAAAATGATAATCATAGCATTGTCCCTAGCAAGTCATCAGTCATTAAGATTCAAGAGATAAATGTCATGCATATTGTTTTTTATGATGATTTTATACTTGCAGCTTCTTCTCTTGATAATTTACTATTGAGACTAATTCTTTGTCAGGGTATACTCAGTGTTGGTTGATAGACTTAGGGGCTTCCTTTCATGTGACCCCTCATAGAGAGTGGTTCCACTTCTATCACAATCTACTAACTGGATATGTCTGTTAAGGTAATGACCTAGAACTAGAGATATTTAGTATTGGTAATGTCCAACTTGGTTCTAGTTACATGGTTACTCTTCATGATGTACGTCATATACCACCTCTCACGAAGAGCCTTATCTCTATTGGCACTTTGGATGATATAGGTTATATAGTTTCTTTTGGTGATTCCTCATGGAAGATTAGTCGTGGGAATCTTGTCATTGCATTTGGTGCTAAGTCCAATACTCTCTATTCCTTACTTGTATATTTGGGTCAATTGACCATGGTTTGGTAGTGGATGTAGTTCCATATGTATCTCTTTGGCATTGTCGCCTTGGGTATATATCCTTGAAAGGAATGAAAATGCTTACTTGTTTGCAGTATCTTTCGCCCCTTAATTATAAGTGCTTTGAGTCTTGTGATCATTGTTTATATGGTAGGTAGACACATAATACACATAAAAATTATAGTATGACACGTATGGGTGAGCAATTGGCTCTCATTTATTTGGATGTATGTGATCTCATACCCTATAAGTCATCAAGTGGCACAAAGTATTTCATTACTTTCATTGATGACTATATGCATAAGGTCTAGGCATATCCTACTAAGAAAAAATTGGAAGTTTTGGCTATATTTCAATGTTGGCTTGCTTTAGTTGAGAGCTAGTCTAGGTATAGGCTAAAATGCCTAAGGTCAGATAACGGGGTGAGTATGTCTTTAAAGCAATTGAGCAATTTTGTGATGAGAGGGGTATTAAAGTGATAGTTGATTGCCCTGTACACCCCACCCCAGAATGGTATGGCTGAGTGCATGAATAGGACAATTTAGGAGCGAGTTCACCAATGGGATTTGTAGGCTTGGAAGGTTATCCACAGCCATGATGTTGTTTTCCATGAGGAGAAAATGCATAAGCAGCTTGAGCATGGTGTTGAGCTACACAGAGTGATAGTTTAGGAGGAGTCTCCTACTACTGTATAGCCAACTAGATAGCCTACCACAACAACTGATGCTCCAATGGCCCAGGTCCCTAATGCTCCACAAGTTGTCATGGCTCCACATCCTATTTTGAGGTGGTCTACTAGAGATAGATGATAGCCTACGTGGTTTGAGCCCTCTATGGAATATGTTATGGTGATAGATGCTAGTAAGTTTCTTACTTATGATGAGGCCATGTGCAGAGGTGATAGTCACTCGTAGGAGAGGGGCATGGAGTCAGAGTATGACTCATTGTAGAAAAATCATACATGGAATTTGGTTCCCTTGCCTAGTGGAAAGAGTGCTTTGCCATGCAAGTGGGCACACAAGTTGAAAAGTACCCCATGGATATCCCAAGCTAGCATATAAGGCCAAATTGTTGCTAAGGATTTCAAGTAGGAGCATGGTATGGACTTTGATAAAGTCTTTTCTCATGTTGTGAAGATGTAGTGAAAACCAAGAACTTGAAGATAAGAGGATAATGTGCATAATAAGAGATAGAGATAGAGACAATATAGAAAAGGTAGTGAATTGCAGTTGAGCATTTCATTGCTAGTGGTTGTATATATACAAGGTACATTAAATGAGGTAGGTCAGCCTTATCTCTAAATATCTGAGATATTTACAAAGTGGATATCTATGAGATCCTTTTGTCCACATACTGACTTGTCCTTATCTTATCCAACTCTTATCCTTATCCACAACTTTATCTTAACATCCCCCCTCAAAAGGATTCCATAGGTATCTGTAGGGAAATAAAAAAGATTACATTCAATTCATCAATTCAACTAAATGTTTTCCCCTCCCGATCAGATCATGCAAAGGATTTGCATGGCAATTTTGTGCTTCAAGTGAGGTACTGATTTGGTGACGAAATCAGTAGCATTGTGATGTTTGGATTTGTATGAGGCATATCTAATGTTGGAGATTATTTGACGGGAAAAAGTGTGAGAGATGGACATGTGGTGTTGGATGGAAGAAGATTATCTTCATAAAAGATGGCACTTCGGCCATAAATAAAGATCAGTTGGATCATAGAAGTGATAGGCCTTATGACCATGTGGCTCTCCATATCCTGTAAAAATAAGTTGTGTGGCTCTAGGAGAAAGCTTGGATTTGTGATCTTGATTGACAAGAAATGCAGTGCCTCCAAAGACTTTAAGATGTGATAAGTCAGGAGGGTGATCAAACCACAACCCGTAAGGAGTATTATTTTGTAGGGAGTTGGAATACAACCTGTTTTGAAGATATGTTGCAATAGCAATTGCTTCCTCTCGGTAGTCTTTTCCCAGACGAGCTAGTGATAGCATAGCTCTTGCAGCATTGAGTAGTGTACGATTCTTTCTTTTGGCAACTCCATTTTGTTGTGGGTGATGTGGTATGGTAAGCTCATGTTGAATGCCAAAGGCCCTGCAATAATCTTTGAATTCATTTGAAGTATATTCTCCTCCATTGTCTGTACGAAGAGCTTTGAGTTGCAACTCGTGCTTGTTTTCAACTGCTTCCTTATATTCTTGGAACTTGGAGAAGACTTGTGACTTCCTTGTGAGAAAATATACAACAATATATCTTGAATAATCATCAATAAGTACCATAAAGTATTTTGCTCTAGTGAGAGATACTTGATTTATTGGACCACAAATGTCTGAGTGTACTAATTGAAGTGGTTGAGTCGTAATGGAGTAAGATTTGGGATAAGGAAGATATGTGGCCTTATTAAGAGCACAAGCTTGACAAAATGGAAGTTGAGAGAGAGAAAGTGGAATGCTGCTGACAAGCTTCTTGTGAATAAGTTGTTGGAGAACATTCTGAGAGGCATGACCAAGCCTAGAGTGCCATAGGAGTGCGTTCTGTGGTAGACTTGTGAGTAAAGTGGAGTTAGCTAAAGCATTTGAAGAAGGATGTAGTAGTGAATACCCGTGTATAAAGTTGACCTTCTTTTGGGCAGGTAAGTTTGAGAGAAGGTGAGAGTAGCTGTAAGATGCATTGGTCTTTATAGAAGTGAGCAGTGAGAGAGGATTGAGAAGTGAGCTCACTGATACTTAATAGATTCTTCTTGAGATTGGGAACATAATAAAATCTATGTACCTTGATGATGTGATTGGAGGGAAGCTCCACTTGAATTGTGCCATAGCCCTGAGCTTGTTGAATGCTGTTGTCCCCCATGGCAACACGGAGTGGAGTAGAGATATCTCGACTAGCCATTCCTTTTAAAAAGTCATATGATAAGTAGCTCCAGAATCTAGAAACCATTTATATTCTTCTTTGGAGTTTGATGAAGGTGCCCAAACACTTGTGGCGAGGCTGATAATTTTTTCTAGTTGCTCCTTGATGTCATAAATGCCGATGCTAACAAAGTGAGCATTTTTCGATTGATATTTGTTGAATCTATTTTTTTTGACAACAATCATTTTCAATATGACCTTGTCTTTTGCAAGCATTACATATGAGATGATAATGAGGGTTTCTTGTTAAGGATAGGGATTGAGAAGACTGGTAAGAGTTGGGCTTATGTTGAGGATTACCAAGAATCCCTTTGAAGTTAGACCGAGAAGAAAACTTAGGCTTTTGTTGAAAGTGTTGAGCTCTTTTATAAAAATGTTTTGGGTTGTAAGCAGTTACAACTAGGGCATTGGAATCTTAATTTGAAGAAGTAGAAAGAGTATCTCCCATGACTTGCTCTTGCTTGATTCTATTAATCAGCGGTTGAAGCTTGAGTTTATCAGTGGAGGTTTGAGTTGTAATAAAGGCTCTCCAAGATAGAGGCAAAGAAGAAAGTAAAAACATGGCTTGTAATTCTTCTGAGATGACCAAATCAGATATTATGGTTTCATTTAGCAAAGATTTCCACTATTCTAAGAAGTTAGTGGCAGATTGATCTTCATGCATAGTGGCAGTAGATAGTTTTCTAAACATGGTCATTTGATAACAATATCTGTGTGTTCATATGTATTGTGGAAGAATTCCCAAATACATTTTGCAGTGGGTATTGTTCTTACTAGTTGTACTTGGTGATCTCCACAATGGATAAGTATTTCCATTCTCACAGCTGCATCTCTTTGCATCCAATCTTCCTTGTCTGCTCCTTCTTGTTTAGGGTAGTCTTCCTTGCCATTGATAATATTCCATAGATTTGCTTGAGATAGGTAAAGTTCCATCCTTATCTTCCACACTTGATAGTTGCTGCCATTGAGTTTGTCGATCTTGATGTGTTGGTTGTAGGAGGTGGTGGCATTAATGAGAGCCATTGGAAGAATGAGAGTAAAGGAGGATGAGTAGTTTGTGAATTTGAGGAAAGTATGATGAGCTAGAAAGATAGGACCCGGTGCTCTGATACCATGTAGTGAAAACCAAGAACTTGAAGATAAGAGGATAATGTGCACAATAAGAGATAGAGATAGAGACGATATAGAAAAGGTAGTGAACTGCAGTTGAGCATTTCATTGCTAGTGGTCATATATATACAAGGTACATTAAATGAGGTAGGTGAGCCTTATCTCTAAATATTTGAGATATTTACAAAGTGGATATCTATGAGATTCTTTTGTCCACATATTGACTTGTCCTTATCTTATCCAACTTTTATCCTTATCCACAACTTTATCTTAACAGAAGATGACTATCCTACATTTGGCACTGGATTTGGTTGCTCAAATTGACTTGGATCTTTATCAGATGGATGTTAAGGTGCCCTTTTTTCATGGGGACTTGCATGATGAGATTTACATGGAATAGCCTAAGGGCTTTGTAGAACCTAGCAGGGACTACCCAGTGTGCAGATTAAGGAAGAGCCTTTACGAACTTAAGCAAGAACCTAGGGAATGGTACCACAAGTTTGATGCTTTTATGCATTCACAAGGATATTCCTAGAAGACTGATATGGATCTATCTTTATATATGAAGAAGGATCGTGATGGCAGCCTTATGATTTTGATCCTCTATGTGGATGATATGTTGATTGTTGAGAGTGCTCATGATGAACTGGATGCCTTGAAAGCTTAGCTCAAGAAGAGATTTGAGATGAAAGACATGGGACATGCCTCACATATTCTTGGGATGCACATTATGTATGATTGCTCTAAGGGGCTCCTTTACTTGTCACAGAAGGAGTATATCTAGAAAGTCATTGAGCAGTTTCATCTATAGGATGTTAAGCCTATTTGGCTGTTCTTTACCTTCTTATGTGAAGGTTTGTTAGGTCAATTTTCCCCATTTTGATGAGAAAAAGGCTGAGATGGCCAAGATCCCTCATACATCCATAGTGGGAAGTTTGATGTATGCCATGATAGCTACTCGCCTTGACATAGCATTTGCAGTGGGAGTTGTGGCACGCTATGTGGCTACACCTAGCAGACAACATTGGGATGCCATCAAGGGTATCATGAGGTACTTGAAGGGCACAAAAGCTATGTATATCTGTTATGGTGGCCAAGATGTAGGAGCTGTGGGATACATTCACTCTGATTATGCAAGACATGCAGATAGTAGGAAGTCCACCTTTGGCTATGTCTTTACCTTTGTTGAAGGTGCTATTTCTTGGTGGATATCCAAGATTTAGAAATGCACGGCCCTATATATTGTAGAGGCAGAGTATGTTGCAACCATTGAGGCTTGCAAGAAGGCTCTCTGATCAGGCCAATTAGCAGCAGACCTTGGCGTTATTGATGAGGTCCCTGCCTTGCATTTGGATTCTATGAGTACTATTCAAATGGCCAAGAATTTGGTCTTTCATGTAAAGACGAAACACATTAAGGTGCATTACCACTTTATTTGAGAGGTCATTGATGAGGACAAGTCCATTAAGCTTATCAAGATCTCAACTAACCAAAATGTTGTAGATCTACTTGCTAAAAGTCTCTCAACGGAGCATTTCACCTTCCTTAGGAAGTTGATGGGTGTAGGATGAGATGACATCTTTCCTCATCCTCTTATACTTATGTACATTTGTACTTTGTCACTTTTTTCTTATTTTCTCCTCATCACCATAGGCACATTCCTCACCTTAAAGTGGGAGGTTATTGAGGATAAAGGTGCCTCTACCTAGCAACCCATGTATTAGTTACACTGATTGTACTTGCACCATGTATTAGTTACCTGCACATCTGTATACTGCAGGTGGTGGGTGCCTATCAATGTCACTGTATTCTTTATTCTTTCAGTGACATTTGAATAAAGCGAAGGCTGGTCACACATTGTGACTATTGGAGCTCCCACATCTTCTCTCTCTCTCTCTCTCTCTCTCTCTCTCTCTCTCTCTCTCTCTCTCTCTCTCTCTCTCTCTCTCTCTCTCTCTCTCTCCACCATAGCTCTTGCTTCCACTTTGTGCTTCCACTTCAAGGCTCACTCCCTTCATAAGATTAGATCCATTAGGCTTGAGATTAGTAGGTCTAATATCCTTATTAATTGTTTTCCAAATTTGGTCTATTGTCTTGCTCTTGGCCATCTTTAGTAAAACTGTCTATAGTGACCAACATTATAAAAAGTTGCAATAATTTTTTTATTTGAATGTCCAAACAAAGTGATTTCTAGCTTGAAGCCTTGGAAACAAAGTCCCTTATCCATGTATGGTTATTGTTTTTCATTAGACTCACTTTTGCTTATCCTAGAACCAAATTTAGTACCTTGTCTAGAACTGTTCATGCACCTATTTAGACCGTGTTCACACCTATAATACTACATGTAAGTGGTTTTTTCTTTTTCAAACCTTGTATAATATTGCAATGCACTTGTAGGGTACTTGGATCATTTTTTATAAATTTTCAAAAGTGATAAAAGCACTTGCAAGTACCATCACGTTTCAACTTGGAATGCCTTGTAAACTATTTGAAATACCCTATTTCAAAAGTGATAAAAGCACTTGCAAGTACCATCATGTTTCAACTTGGAATGCCTTGTAAACTATTTGAAATACCCTATTTTATCCTTGTTAGGATGAAATCAAATTGTAACACTTGTAATAAGGCTAAAGGGCAAGATGGGATCACTATAGGGATACAAAATAGGAATCAATCCAGTGCCACGCTACCATCTTCACTCCTCCATGATGTTGTACTTGTGTGAGAGATATAATGATAGGACAGGCACCTACATGGGCTCTGAGACTTAAGGGGTATGCAAATTTTCTCCCCAAGTTGGGTTGTGCACCCCTTCGGGATCTTTGATTTGAGGAAGAGTCACTTCTATTTTGTTTTACATCTCACATGGCATCTGCTTTTTTTCTTCTAGGTAGCTTGACATGGCAATTGTATGCTAGACTAATCGAATAATTATGATGTGCATGGGAAAAAATAATTCTTTGATCCTTTCAATGAAATGCAAGTGGAAATAGGAAAATGGACTAAAATTGAATGGAAAAGGATAGGGATTTTACCCTTTTGTAGTGACTCATTACGCAGTGACTCACTACATGATAATTGGTTATGTAGAGCCATTTTTCATGCAAACTAGATAGTTTTGAATGTGGATTACATAATATTTTTCATTAAAATTAGTAAAAATTGAGTCATCAAGCTGTAATTGATGGTGCTAAGGTGGAGTTAGAAGTAGAGGAGTTTGAGATATTTTAGTCAAAAAATTTTAGAGATAAAAAATTAGTAAGTGGTCAAAGGCAAATGCCATGTGAGATTTTCAGTGGATGTGGGCAAACTTTTAAAGACGAAAGAAAATGTGGCTAGAATTTAGTGTGTATGGATAGAATTTGAGTCAAGAAGCCATGGGCATGGTCAAAAATAGCCCGAAGATGTAGAAAGGTACCAAAGGAAACCAGTTCGTGTGAAAACTAGAAATTTAAAGAAGTGGACAATCAAGAAGTTGGGGGAGGGGTTGTCTTGTGTAGAGTTATTCAAGAGAGAGAAATCATACAAGAAAGTGGGTGCCATCATCCTAGAGGCTTGTTGTTGAGGATTTGTTGAAGCATTTGACTTCATCTTTAGCATCTACAAGCCGCACTTGATCACTTCTTCCCTTTCTTTTCAGCATATTCCGATCTTAGAGCCTATTTTATCATGTAGAGAGAGCAATTTTTAGCAAGTTTAAAGACATATTAGAGGATATTATCAAAGTATGAAGGAGATTGGAAGATTTGGAGATAACGTAAAGAAATGGAAGGAGCAAGCACTAGCATAATCAAATATAGTGGATGATCTTTCTTTCTTTCATTAAGTAGGTGTTTTTATTATTAATTAACATTGAAGAAGAATGCATAGTTTGAGTGGAATTGGTATTGAATGTATTGATCTTTTGGTTTTCGGGCTTCAAATAAATAGAATGGAGTCTAATTTATATATCATATGAATAGAAACAATACAAAATTGATAGAAAATATATCAAAAATGGCATTTAGATCCTAATCGATGGATATTCAAGATTTTGGTATTATTAATGAAAACAAAGTTAAAATTGGATTAAAATATAATACAACAAATATAATAATAAAATTTTATCATTTGAAAATAAATGCATTGAAAAATGCAAGCCTTTTAGTGGTAAAAATTATAGTTTTTAATTGTAATTAGAGTTAATTAATAGTTTTAAAGAAATATTAGGAGTAACAATCCAAAATAGAATTAAATCATAATAAGATCTACTTGTTAATACATTTTGAGCTCTTGTGGCTCCTTGGATTTGAAGTTATACAAAAATTAAGGGTTAAAATGAGAGTTTTAGGGTATGTTTAGTATAAAATTAGTGGATACTAGAAGAAAAGGAAGAGATTTCTTCATGAGAATTGATGTGCAAGTTGCATTTGTTATGAAAAATCTCTAGTTAAGAGGGTTTGAAGTTTTATATTTGATAATAATAATTATTAATATTTTAAAATTAGTAGGCAAGAATAATGAAAAAAAAGTATGGATAAGAAAAGAATTGTGAAAAGAATGAAAAAATATTGTAGTTAATTTTTGGGTTATATTGTTAAAATCTTGTGACTAATGGAATTCAATAAAGGATACTTTCTTTGTAAAATGACATTTAAGGCTAAGATAATGATTAGTGCATATTAGTGTTTTTATCAGAGTATTAATAGATATTAATGATAAATTAGGAGTTGTAAATCAAATAATTTCTCTAGTCTAAATGTTTAGTAAATTGGGTTCAAGACATTAGAGGTTTTAGCTCAAAATACATGCTAAATAGTGAGATTAATTAAAGGGTTTCAAAGTAACTTGAATGAAACTGTTGAGGGGGATTACAATTGGACTATATGGGAAAAGTTAAGATGTCTTTGGTACTATTAATTTGGAGTCAAAAAGATCATATTAATCCACTTTCAATTCTTAATTAACATAATGGCTTCACATATAACCATTTTACCTGTTAATCAAGGGGACTCTTAGGGAGCTGTCATTTTTGGTGTATTTACCAAGAGAGGCAAGCGTAGTAATTAAGGAGAAGAGGGGATTAGTCTAGGATTTTTAGTAATTTTAAATATAATTAAAAGAAATTAAATTATTAAGGATAAAGAGGCCACAAAATGGTAGGAGTCACATGTAATGAGTCTTCCCTAAGAGATGGGGAGGAGCTATAAAGGTTAAGGCTAGAATTCTATACCTATTTGACCTACCTGCCAAACCTTAGTTATTTCAAGACTTGACAAGAGAATTTACAAATATAATATCTATAAAAGTTAAACAATTGGACCTCTGATGAGCCACTATGATGTAGCTTTCCTAAATTACCACATGATATTCAATGAATTATCGTAGATAAGGCTAGGGACACTGAATTGGTGATGGATGGGGATAAATACGTTGGCCCTCAATCGTGGTTTGATGTCAAAAAATTGTCCATGTAATTGGATATTCCAAGATGAAGCAAAAAGAATTGTTTTGCTAGCGTCACACTTCAAATTGGTCAATGAAATTCAACTCAACATGATTAGTGTAAAAGACCACTATGACTGGTTTTATAAAGAGTCATATAAGTCCCTTAGGAGAATAGACCGGGCCCATGTGTCTTTGTGATGGGTAGTACTAACGAAAGGCATTAGATTAACCTTTGATACAAAGGAAGAGAGGGAGGTAGTTAAAATATTAGGTTTAGTAGAAAAATTGGGTGATGATGTATCCTATGGGGATGAAGATGAGTAATTGCTTGAGATTCTTCTAAAGTTGAGACTACATAAACAAGGATTCCTAGAGTTGAGGTTGATGAAGGATGTGCAAGATAGAGAAAGTCCCTATGTACAAAAGTAAATGAGCAAAAGCCAGAAACTTTCACGGGACAAGAGAACAAGAGGAAGATTGGAAAGAGAATTGAAAGAATTGTGGAGGAGTTAGAAAAATTGAACATTAAGTTACAAAATACCTTGAAAGGTGGGTTGGATTTTTTACAAGAAACTGAAAAGGCCATTAGAGAGACATATTCTATTGGAACTAAGTTAGATTATGATTGGGAGAGACAAGCAAGGAGCTTCAAGGGAAAGAGTGGTACAAGTGGCTCAAAGAAGGAGTCAACTACAAGTGAGAAGAAAGGAGAGGATGCAAAAGAAGAGGGTCAAAATAGTGATGATTTTGTGGGTTCTAATAATGATTCCACTAAAATTGTAGGATATTGGTTAGAAGAAATCTCCACTAATCATAAAATGGAGGATAAAAATATAGATAACTTTATAGAATATTGGAGTCTTAGTAGACTATTTGTTGACCCAAAAGAGCGGGTTCCAATCTTTAAAGATTTAGAAGAAGTACTAAGAGTATTATATATGGTTGTGAGAGCACCTATGTGACTTAGAGATTTCACACAATATTTTGATTGTTGGGATGATGATCCAGATATGCATATCTAGTGGTTTGAAGTGACATGCATAGCAAATGAGATTATTGATGATGATGAAAAACTTCAAATATTCCCAGTAACTCCAAAGGATGAGGTAGCCTTGTGGTATGGGAACCTTTCCATATTTCCATAAGGGCTACTTATGCACTGTTAAGAGAAGTGTTCTTAAATAAGTTTAGGTGATAAGGATTTCAAGACCATTTAGGTTTAGAGTTTGACTATTAACCACAAAACCTAGGAGAAACCATGGAACATCATATTGACAAGATGGAGACACTAATAATGAAGATGGAATAAAATGCCCCCTCTAAAGATATGCAAAAATGGAAATTTATTGAGGGATTACAAGAAACTGTTAGAGGGAACATGTAAGTCTTAAGTGGCCAATAAATTTGGCAAATGTAAAGATAGAAGCTGGATGGTGGGAGGAAGTTCAATTGAATAGTTGAGGAGGAAGGGATTATACACTAACCCCAGATTAGTTCCCTCAAGTATGTCACCTTCCATGATAGCTAGCACACTATATGTAGAAGCCCTAGTAGCTCCTTAGGCTTCGTATATGACAAGTGCAGGTGTGGCACCATCAATGGTTACTACATCTACAAGACAAAGTCTAAATGAGTTTAAGGTGGTTGAATTGATAACCAAATATTTGGTAGACATGAAAAATGAGATTTTAGTTGAGGTAAACTCCACTGTGAAGGGACTTTATAATGTTAGTCAATCTATTAGTGCAATGGGACCAAACTCAATATCTAGTCAAAGGAATCCCACACCACCAAGGTCCAACACTTGGTGTGATAAATGTCATGGTTTTGATCGCTTAGCAACATGATGCCCCACAGAGCATAGTGGTTCTTGAGATCATCTAATGTATTTGTTTTGTGGGTATTGTTTGAGAAATGATCATGTGGAAGATCAGTGTTGGGTTAAGAAAACTCATCTATGACAATAAGTTGCCCAAATGCAAACAAATTATAACCATATGGACAATTAAAATGTGACCTATCCAATAGGATCTCCTAACATGCCATTTATGCTAGGAGGTATGCCTACTCTGGGTACAACTCCAATGCCAAGGAATCAAGGATAGGGAGGATATTTTGGAAATAAGAGGAGACCCTCACCATATAAAAACTCTAATTTTACGAGGAATAATAATGCGGAAATAAGTGTGGTGTGTTGGAGATGTGAACAATCTGGACATGTGGCTAGATTTTTCTCGGATGAGTAGAAGAGAAAGGATTATGTTTCTTTGTGTGTCAAGTGTGGTCATGAAGGCCATTATGAATATGATTTTTTCAAGGAAGTACATCTTCACAAAGCCAAGATAAGGGCAAAAGCATTACTAAGTCGATAACAAACTTAGTAGAAATTGTAGAGGAGTTAAAATAAGGCCAACTAATAAAAACCATGTCACTTTAACTCGGATGTAATGATCGGGGCAATCACATGTTCCCAATTGAATACATTAATTATTTTAGAGAAGGAATAGGGTCTTGGGGTTGCATGAACCTAATAATGATGAGATTGGGACTCTAATGTGGGAGAGTCTCCTTCCATAACATTTAGAAGATAATCATGTAGAGAAAAAAGCAATAGATTCACCACCTAATTCAAAAGATCAACCTTCTTTGCTGATTACTTTAAATTCTCCAAAGATTAAGGAGGGAGTTGCTCCATTTTCTCAAAGGTTGAGAGGTTCAAAAGTAGCTAAAGATCACGATGACAAGGATAAAGGATAAAGGAAAATCTTGTGATGTATGGGATGAATTGGAAAGTTTACAATTGTCTATTCACTTTGACAATTGTTAGAAATTGCCCCTACTTGTAGAAGAGAGTTACATCATAAACTAGTGTGGCAAAGGGCTAAGCTAAAAGGAGTATAGCTACGATTGTCTTGTCAAATAAAAAGGGTGATAATGCGACTAAAGGCATCTGATCTATAAGGATTGTTGATTTATTCTTTTATCTAGAGGCTTAAGTTGTAGACATGGAAGTGATGAAGCATATGATATTTGGGGTTCAGTTGGAGCAACATTTAATTTAATGATGGAAGAAACAATGCTTAAGCTTGGGTTGGATGATAAAAGGAATATTACAAGTATTGTTTTATGTTTGGTTGATTAGTGAAAAGTGACACATTTAGGTTTTTTATGTCATATTCCAACTATGATCGCAGGGTTGGACTTTTAGCATTGAATTTCCAGTAGTGCAACCTATTCAAGGAGTCGCTCCTACCCAATTCTTTTAGGTAGACCTTGGTTGTTGCAATCCTAGTGTGATCAAATTTGGCATAAGGGAATTATAACAATAGGCCCCACACATGATAGAGTGCAACTTAGGGTCATGGTCAAAGAGTTCTTGCATGAACCCATGGAGGAGAGTATGCACACTAATCAATTTGATACACCAAGGTGACAACAATGAGAGCTCAGAGACTGAGCAAAACTATGCTTGGTTATATAGGGATTTGTGTCATCATGCCTCGTTAGATGGGGATAAGACAACAGCCAATATGGTGTACCAAAAGAATATTACAAAACCCTTAGGAATGAAATAATACTACGTGTATCATTCTTTAGAATATGACAGTGATAGTGATATAGCTAATTGGTTAACCACCTCTAATAGTGGCTTTTCTGATCTATTAACAGTTTCTTTGGGAAGAGAAAAATGCTAGAGATGAATGGGAGATGACTAATTTAGATGTTGAAGGCTTAGTGAGGGAGAACGTAAGGCTAATTATTAGTGGAATACAAGAACAAGATCATTGTGTGAATTTTTTCTTTGAGTTTAATTCTTGAGACATAACACACAAAAACAAGTTAGAGGAAGAAACATAAGAGATGACTGATGCAATAGACAATGAAGATTTACCATTAGTCTCAGAGGCTAGTGAAGTTGCAACAAAGGATACCATAACTTTTCTCTCAAAATGGGAGAAATTTTGTTTCAATTTGATCAGTAACTCTTTTTTTGTTAAGAAATTTACCTTCATTAATGGAAAGAAGAAATACAAATTTTTTTGTTAAGAAGCTTACTTTCATCAATGGGAAGAGAAAATACAAGAATGCCATGGTAGAAGGGGTTATAGATCTTTCCACGCTCTATCTCACAAAGAAGATAATGATGATCCTCTAAATGAAGGGGTTGTTTCTTGCTATGTTACAATGATATATTGGGAAGAGAAATGAGTGGACGAGCTCAATTCTAGCAATGGAATAGTGGAGATGCCTCCAAAAAAATGTCTTACTCATTGGATGCATTGGAGGATGCAATTTTATGTAACAAAGATGAGGTGGTGATAGTAGTGATCTCATTCAGCCTTGTTGTTGAATAAAATCACTCAACTTCAGATAGATAAAGTCATTGTAGAGCATGAAGCATTAAAGAATAAGAAGTTAGCTCAATCTTTACAGTTATACTATGGTGATGAAATAAATTATCTAGAAGATATTGTAAGTCAAAGAGAGGCCTTTGCTGAGCAAGTGTTACAAGAGAAGCGAAACATGGAACAAGTACAACTTCAACTGATGGAACAAGTGGCTATAAAAGATGCAGCAAGTAATGTTTTACAAGAAGGATCAAGCTTAATATCTATTCATTGTTTGTCTTTTGAGAGAATATGTGGAAGAGTCATATTCCTTATCTGTACGGTGCAACAAATGTCCCATGGCTCTATCATCAACTACATCAAACAGATCAATCCAAATGGGGGCGTATTTGAGATCTAGAATGGAAATTCATCCTTGCCACATAGTGATGGATTTCATGATTTATGGTGATGGGGTCGAACCAAAATCCCTCATGGCATGAGCTAATGGCTCTGACAAATTTCATAGAGCTTAAGTGAGTCATTCATTAATTAGGTTGTTGCATACAAGGAGAAGAAAATGAAGATATTCACTCATTAATACGTAAGATAAAGCGTAAGAGATGGACGTGGACTTCTCAGGATTAGCAATGCCTTGAGTGTCATAATCAAATCTTGAAGCATTATTGTTAAGACTTGTATGGCCATTGTAAGAACAAGAACAAATATAAAGTGCATTGTTTGAAGGACTCACAAGTGCCAACAGTAGAGCAAGATATCTTAGATCAATATATGGTTGAGATCACTAAGTTATTACAACCAGAAGATTCTTTTAGGCATTGGTTGTGTATCAAACATCTTGTAAGCATCCACCTCAAGATCCACCATATGAAGTTAATGTTGGGCAACTTATAGGTTTGAAAAAATGCCTATGTCATGTATCTATGACAAAATCTATGGAGGTACCGATTATCCAGCCTAATAGGGATTAGACAACCTATGTGCGTAATTCAAAAATTGAGATGACATGTTTTGAAGTAGTGCCTAATAAGTTTTTATTATTAGGTAGTGAACTACAAGGCATTGCTTTGGAGAAGTTGCAAAATGTCCTTAAGAAATATTCTCATGTGTTTTCATGGAGTTATGTGGACTTGAAAGGCATGAGACCTAAATCGTGTTAGCAGTATGTTGATATTGAACGCGGTGTTAGGCATATATGCCAGTGTCAATGGCACACCAATCCAAATTATGCCAAAAAGGTACATGTTACAATTACTAAATTTTTAGATGTGGAATTTATATGTCCTATCACATACATTGAAGGGGTTTCACCTATAATTATTGTCCCCAATAACAATTCTAATAAAATTCATATATGTGTGGATTATCATGCATTAAATAAGCATACTTGTAAAATGATAATTTTTATTTGCCTTTCTTAGGTCAACTTCTAGACAGAGTGGGAGGACACCAATTATATTCTTTGATGGATGGATTTAGCGGCTATAATGAAATCCTAATTAATATAAATGATCAATCTAAAACCACATTCACCACGCAGAGTAGGGAACCTTTGCCTACAAGGTCATGCCATTTGGGTTATGTAATACACAAGCTACTTTTCAAAGAGCAAGGATGGACATCTTTCAAGATATTTGATCAAATGGATGAAAATATTCTTGGATGACTTTTGTGTACATGGTGACGACGATAATATGGCTGATCATTTAGAATATGTATTCCAACCTTGTGAGAGTATAGGAGTTTCTTTGAATCTTGAGAAATGTGTATTTGGGGCACCAATGGTATACTCTTAGGACATGTCATTTTTTGGTGATGGCATTGTAATGGATATGGCCAATGTTCAAAAAAATACTTATCTTTCTCCACCCCAAACCTTAAATTATATGGGTTTCTTGGTCATCTAAACTTTTATTGATGCTTTATTGAATCATTTGGAGTAGTGGTTTTACCTTTAACAACTCTACTTAAAAAGAACTCAGCTTATGATTGGGATTTAATGTGCCAAGCTACTTTTGAGAAACATAAAGCTAAGTTGGTTGAAGACCCAATATTGGTCTCACCCAATTGGACTAAATAGTTCCATATTCATATCGATGCTTCTATGAATATAGTGGAAGTTGTTTTGTGCCAAGCAAATGATAGGAACATCGATAATCTGATTTATTATGCTAGTTGCAATCTTAGTGATATAGAGAAAAATTATATTACAATTGAGAAGGAATGTTTATTGATGGTGTTTGCCATTACTAAGTTTTGACATTATTAATTGGGCAATAATTTTATCTTCTATGTGGATTACGAAGTGCTGAAGTATTTGTTAAATAAGCCTAAACTTAGTGGTCATGTTACAAGATGGATGTTACTTTTTCAAGAATTCGATTTTGAAGTAAATATTCAGGCCATCTGATCACTATCCTTGCAGACCATATGTCTTGATTAATTACTGATGTTATAGAGAAGAGCTATAGATGATGAGTTACCTGATGCTCAATTGTTTGAAGTTCTCTTATAATTCCCTGGCATGCCGATATTGCTAATGTTCTTAGTACAATTAAATATCCACCAATTGCAACTAAGCTTGAACATCGTTGTATTTTATTTTAGTCATGATCATATATTTTGATGTTAGGATATTTGTATAAGTGTTTTTCTTGTGAGGAACTTTATCCTCACTTTATCAAAGGTGTATTAGAGAAGATGAGATACCTTGTATCTTAACTACATTACATGATGAACCTTGTGAGGAACATTTTGTAGGAGATTTGACAAGCAAAGAAAATTCTATTTGTGGATTATTGGTGGCCTACATTATATAAGAATGCATATGAACATTGTTGAAAGTGTGGTAAATATCAACATATTGGGAGATCGACTAAAAGCCTTGCCATGCCTTTAACCCTTGCATTGGCCTTGTACCTTTGGAGAAGTGGGATATAGAATTTTTCGGTCCCATTGATTCCCCTATATGCAATTGTTCTAATAGATACATTTTGGTATGTATTGATTATGTAACTAAATGGATGAAAGCTAAAGAACTTAAGACATATTGGGGTAAGTATGTTGCTTTATTTATTTATGAAAACATTATTACTCACTTTGGTTGTCCCATAGTATTGGTTAGTGATTGTGGATCTCACTTTTTGAATAATTTAATTTCAAAATTAATATATCTTTATAAGATTAAACACCATAAGTCTACACCCTATTATCCTTGAGAAAATGGTGCTTTAGAAGTTTCTAATTGTATTATGATGTCCATTTTAACTAAAATAGTAGCAAAGAATAGGTGTGATTGGGATAAGTCATTACCAAAATCACTCTAGGCAAATAGGACTGCCAATAAGGTGACAACTAGTAATATACCTTTTAATTTAGTTTATGGGACTAAAGTTGTATTTCCTATTGAGTTAGAAGTTCCTACTTTGCATGTGGCAATAGCTAATCGCCTTGGAGAGCAAGAATCTCTTGCTATTTGACAGTGTAAATTAGTTAAGCTTGACAAATATCCTATGTTTGCGTTGTAGTGTATCAAAGCATATTATAAAAGATGAAAAGCCTAGCATGATAGATGCTTGAAGCTTAAGGATGCTTAAAAGAATGATTTAGTTTTGTCTTACAATAGTCGGTACTATAAATTTCCAAGGAAACTTCATATCCAATGGCTAGCTTTGTTTGAATTCAATGAGGTTTATGACAATGGTTCAATGGATATTCAGGTCTTAGAGGAAGCACACGAATCATTTCAAGCTAATGGTCTTTGCTTGAAACCTTTTGTGACATAATTGAGAACTGTGAGTTGAATAATATTGGTAGATAGCTTGTATGTTTTTGCTTATTTTAGTGTTTTATTTTATCTTGTTGGGGCAATTATTTATTGGCTATGGCATTTTGTGGATGGATGCTCTTCACCCTCATCTTGATGTTGATAGTATTGATCCTCTTCATGCAGGACCTTGTAGTATTCCTCGATTCTAGGTGCATGATAGGTTTTTGTATGCTCCAAGGGGTGAGGCTTGTTGTGGTACTTCTTTTGTAGTTATTTTCTATTTATAGGACCCTCCACCATTTAGTTGTATCCTTGTTAGTGCCATCTTTATGTCTGCACATAGTTCTTGTATTGGCAATGTCACACTTATTTTTGATGCTATGTTACCTCTACCATGTAGAAGGCTATAGGTTTTACATATCAGTGCCATGACTATTACAATGTCTTTTTACTTGAGCATGGCTTGGTTTAGTATAGGATGGATAGAGAGCAATAGTCATTCACTAGATATCAAGCTATTATCTATTGACTTCATTATATCTTGACCTTCAACTAGATGATAGTTTTCCCTATTGGGACTATATTTGTCAGTACATGGATGTTACAGAGGGCTACTCCTTGGGATGTTTACCAATGGCACCTATGCCCTACTATGATGATATAGCAGAGGCTTCACTCCATGAGGCAATAGAGCTTTTCAGTGATGCCCCTAATAATAGTTCGCTTATATCTAACATGCCTATGTTAAAGACAAGAGCATCATTTATTTGGTAGTTTAGTTGCTAGATTTGATTTTGATAGTGTAGATGACTTTGGACTGTGACTATCATTTGTTCTAGAGGATTATGTGAATATTTTTGTTTCGATCTTTTGTTTTCTTATCTTACTTTGCTTGAATTTTATTTTGTTAGTTTTCTATTAAAACAATAAAACAAAACAAAATAAAAACAAAAGCAAAACAACTACTAGCACGCACCCAAATTCTAACTTAATGTTTTTTTATTTTTGACTTTTTACACATTTAGTTAGTTACTTGTTACTTGGTTAGGTAGTTAGTTGCATGCATAATTGGGTTTACCTTTCAGTGTAGGTCTTCTTTTTGGTTGGATTTGGGGCACAATATGTTACAACTCACTCTCTCTTAGGTGTATCCGTACTTTGCTTTGTTTTGCTTTTTTTTGTTAATGGACTTTAAGATCTTAGTTATTTTGTTTTGCTATGATGAGAACACTGTCTTTGAGTGTTAAGTTCCACTGAGAGGGGGTTCTTGACTCATGCATGATGGCATGCTTTCTAGTTTGGACTAGCCAGCCACTAGAACTCCACTAGAGTATATCCCTTATGACCTCATTTATTTTTTTGCTAGGATTTGTTGGTGGGTAACAAGGCATCTCTTGATGAAATTTTGACTAGCATAGCTCTCTTGATTAAGTTTCTTGAGGAGGATTGTTCAACTAAAATGTTTGTAGGTTCAATGTCGACTAGTGATTGTGTTAAAAAAAAAACAACCAAATGTCCTGGTAGGCTGTAGGGATTTTCTTGCCAAGTTGCCCTACGTTTGATGCCTTGTATCTCTTTGGGGTGGGACCTTTTGAGCATGGCTGAAAGTAAGTCTTTAGAAAAGAAAAAAGGAAAAAAGAAAATAAATAAAAACCACACACACACACACACACACCCTTTGATAAAAATGGGCTAGTAGTATACTACTACTTATGTTATATATATCGTAATTAGTTAGTAGTTAGACACATTGTCCTTACTTCATGGAAGTTTAGCAATTCTACCTTAGAGACTCTATCTTGTGGTGCGTATTGGCTTATTTTTGTTGAGGTTTAGAGTTGGTCTTGCAAGGGTAAGCAAGCTCTTTGTTATAGATATCCATAAGGAGAGTAGTGTGGCATTTCTTTGCTTCGAGAGGTTATTTGTCGCCTAGTAACTCTTATGGTTTTCTTTTTGGTTGGATTCTTACTTGAGAAATATAATGTTATGTATGTCAATGGGCAGGGTGGTTTGCGAACTGGTTATTTGCCACATAAGTTAGTTTTAAATATAGAACGAACTAAGTATTCTTTGCTAGAATATACTCATTTTCTTTGTGTTCCTAGTAGGATGGTTGCAGAGGTTGCTATGGTTGTGGAGATGCTTGTGACTTTGAGGTGGAGGGTATTATTTCTTTGTATTTCTCATTGCTGACTATGAAGCCTTGATGGTCGATGTAGCTATAATAGTAGACTTGAAAGTAAGGATCAGTTTCCTATTTATTAGTTTGTGGGAGCTCACTAAACTAGTGAGGGGGAATGATAATTGGTTATTTAGAGCCATTTTCACCATATTTTTCATGCAAAATGGATGGATTTGATTATGTATTGTATACTATTTCTCATAAAAATTAGTAAAAATTGAGTTGTAAAGTTGCATTTGATGGTGCTAAGGTGGATTTAGAACTAGAGGAGTTTGGGATATTTTAGCTGAGAATTTTTAGAGAAAAAAATTAGTAAGTGGTAGAAGGTGAACGTGGCATGGGATTTTTAGTGGTCGCGGATAAACTTTTAGAGATAGAAGAAAATGCAAGTAGAATTTAGTATGTATGCATAGAATTTGAGTCAAGAAACCATGGACTGGGTTAGAAATAGGCTAGAGATGTGGAAAGGTGCCAAAGGAAACTAGTTCAAGTCTGACAATTGAAATTTAAAGAAGTGGACAATCAAGAAGTTGGGGGGGGGGGGGGGGGGCATCTTGTGAAGAGGAGTTGTTCAAGAGAGAGAAAACATATAAGAAAGTGAGCGCTAATTACTGGATATTAAGAATTTTGTTTATTTTTATAGAAATCAAGTTGAAACAAAGTCTAATATAATGAAATGAGTTTAATAATGAAATTTAATCCTTTAGAAATGAATCTACTAAAAGATCTAAGTGTTTAGTGTTGAAAAGGATAAAATTTAATCATAATTAGAATTAATTAAGATTTTAATGAGAGATAAAGAGTATCAATCCAAAATAGAGTTAACTAATGACATTATAGACTTGCCTATAAATGTTGAGCTCTTATGGCTATCTAGATTTGGAGGTATATAAAATTTAAGGGTTAAAATGACCATTTTAGGTATTTTTAGTGTATAATTAGTGGATGTTAGAAGAAAATAAAGAGATTCATAAGGCAAATAGGTGTGCAAGTTGCACCTATTATGGAAAATATTTGATTTAGAGGGTTTGAAGTTTTAAATCTAAGAATATATAATATTATTTTTTTGAGCAAGAATAAAGAAAAATTAATAAGTATAGATAGGGAAGGAATTTGTCAAGATAATGAAAAGAGACTCTAGTTTATTTTTTGGTTGGAATATACTATTAAAATATTGTGAATAATGGAATTCAATAAAGAATACATCCTTTGTAAAATTATATTTAGGACTGAGATACTAATTAGTACATATTAGTGCTTTTATGAAAGTATTTCTAGATGTTAACGATTAATTAAGAGTTAAAAAATATTTTCTCCAGTGTAAATATTGATTAAATTGGGTTTAATACATTAGAGATTTTAGTTCAAAATGTGGGCTAAATGGTGGGATTTAAAGGGTTTCAAAGTAACTTGAATAAAACTGTTGAGGGGGATTACAGTTGGACTATATGGGGGAAGTTAAGATATCTTTTATACTATTAATTTGGAGTTAGAAAGATCATATTGATCCACTTTTGATTCTTAATTAATAAAATGGCTTCACACATAGCCATTTTGCCTATTAATCAAGGGGGCTCTTAGGAGCCCTAACACTGCGTTACAATTTTTTAACACTTACCAATTTGCATACGTTTCCTAATGACACATCAAGGATCAACCAAATAAGGAGGGTTAGCTTTAGGAATCAAATGACAACATTGAATCAATGCATAACCTCAATGGGAGACAAGCATTTCATGGGCATGATAGGGAATATTTAAAGCATAACCTCAAGCAATATTGAATTGGTTCTATGTGATGTCCAAAATGAGATTCAATCATGTACCACTCTTAATCCCTCCTTTATAATATGATAAGCTAAACAAGTGGTTAGAAGAGAGATTTAAAGAGTATGGGAGTTAATAGTACCTCTTGTACTTGTTGAAGATGGTTGTTGAGATCCAAGTGATCAAGTCATTACTTGATATATCACTTTTCCATAGATTCCCTTGTTGTAATCAATAAAGATGAACCAATATTCAATGATAAAGGGTTGAATTTTGATTAAAGGCCTTTAATGATTATTGGGGTAGCATTTAAATCCTTGATACTAGCTTTATTGATGAAAAATAAATAAAAATTTGATGCAATTCCTGAATAATTTATGTTATCCGTGCTTCAAGAGAGTGTGATTCCAAAGATCCCATCATGAATAATCAATGATGGCCAAGAATGAGTTGCTTGAGCTTCTCCTTGCTTCTAAAGAGTAGAATAGATCAAAAGCCCCATGATTAGAATCATTATTGATCAAGTTTTTAGAAGAAACTCATGGTACCCTACTGTAATGAAGTTCAAGAAAGAGAATTCCATCCAATCTTGAGGCCATCGTAAAATCTTTATTGAATCTTTTAGGTATAAGGAACAGAATAATCCCATGAAGTGATTGGACTCAAAAGCCCCTCAAAATAGTCAAGATTTAGCCAAGTAAGAAAAACTCATGCTGCCTATTTTAATTGTTTCAAGAGAGCACATATCATGTAGAAGATAGAAAATAAAGGCTTGAATGTGAAGAGATAGGGCTCATTACAGCTCTAAGTGATGGTTAGAAACTATGTTCAAGAGTATAGAACGAGATTTGAAGACTGTTTGAATGTGATTAAGGATCTTTATTGTTGTCCAATTTATTCTAGCATCAAGGATGAAGGAATGAAACATTTAGGATGAAATGTAGCCTTCATAGCTTGTTACAATGGCATTGAATGATCTTGAGCAGTAGATGTTAGTTAGCTGATCCAAATCTAAGAAAAGATCAAGGTATTGGTTGAAGCTTCAAGTTTGAAAGTTGAATAAAGTCTTTAATGCTTAGTGGAGAAACCTTTTTTAAGCCATTATGAAGAGAATGAGTAGGTCTTGCCAAGGCTTAAGCATAAGTAGCAATCATGGAGCATGATAGTTTGCATTGGTATGTAGCCTATACACATGGCATGTTGTCTATTGGATATGGTACTTGTTGGCCTTCAAATGAAGCCTAGAATCATATTTGACAAGCCTCATAAGTAGTGAAAACCATTAGAAGAAGATAGGAACTAAAATCATCCATGAGGGTTTGGAAGAAGCTTGGAGAAGAAAGGGAAAGTTATGGTTTCTTGAAAAGTAACCACATTTTAGTCTTCTCTAAACTCACTAGCTCCATCTTGTCTAAGTTACACCAAAATTAGTCTCCAAAAAGGTCACGACTTGCTAAAATAGCATATTGACTGCCATTTCTTTCACAACCTTGTTAGTAGTCTAAAAAATGATCATGGTTAAGAATGGTGAAGCTTGTCTAGTTACAACTATGATGTGACCACACTTTGTGACCAAGATCTAATTGTAGTTTTCTATCTTCAATGATTGCAATTAGATGTTGACATGAAAAGAGACTCTCTAATATGATCAAAATCTAAGCTTTGACACCAATATAAGAGAGCTAGACTCCTTATCCAAAGAAATACAAAATAGACTCAAGAAATTATGGAAGCCATGATCAAGATTATCATAGCCAATTATTTGGTTATTAATTTGAAGAAACACATCAAGGAAATTGATAATGGCAGCACCAAGGAACTCACCCCTTACAATGGTGGAGCAAGGTAGTCACCCCGTAGCTATGTTGGGACATCCACATAAGGAAGCCTCAAGAACAAGAATTGATTAATTGGCTAAAAGATAATGAACATGTGTTTCACATAGCTTTATATACCCCCCTTCTCTACCATTAAGTCCTATGCTCCAATACAAGAATTGCTAGTTTGTAAGCATTATAGATGGCTAAGTATAATTAGATCTTAGGATATTATTATACGATTTCAAGTAATTATAATGTCATTGAGTTTTTCTCCTTTGTTTTGAATGAATTTAAGAAAGTAGTAAAGATAAAATATTAATAACTCGGTTAAGATGCACTGTCATAAAAAGATCTTTTTAATAACAACATATTTTTTCTCCATATTTCTTAGAGTTTTTAAATTTTGGGCACATTGAAAAATGATATTTTTCATATATACTTTGAATGCCTTTTGAAGGTTGGAAATAAAGCCACATAAGCATATCTAGGGAGAACTATGGTATCAAGAGAGATCATCATAGTTTTGAATGAGGGTGCAGAGCAAAACTCTATATTAGATTTTGTTTTCTTGAAGAGGTTGGAGATGCTTACAAAGACTTGAGATAGGAAATCATTCTTGATGAGCTTATATCAATTGACTCAATTATTTTGGGAGGGCCTAGGATGCTCCCAATAGGAGCATCTCGCAAGGATAGATGGGAGGTCCATGGCAAAGAAGTAACAACACAAGAAAGAGCTAGAGTTAGTTGTACTTCTAAACGACAAATATTAGATTCTATGGGTTCTATCAACAATCCTCACACATTGAGCATTTGAAAGTACTACATATAGATCTTGAAATGCTGATAAAGGAGAAATCCATAAAAGCATAGAGAAAATCATAGATATAAGAGTATGAATGCTTTTATGGGAAGGAGGGCCTGATACCATACCTAACTTCATACACCCACCTATTAATACAACAATTGATTGATGTCGACTTGGTATACGTGAGAAATGTAATCAACATAATAATTAATGTATTGAGCTTAGAAAAGAGACAATTGTGATTAAAAACAAAGAGAAGGTTGATAAAGCAATAAACATTTCTAGCTTTGGAGTAGAGAACAATGTGATCTTTGATTTAGTTTTTGAGACTCTTGGAAACTACATATGTTTACCAAAGGTGTTCATAAAATGTACTTTGGTTGATTGATGGATGCCTAGAAAGATGGGATCACTCCATCAATGCATAGTCAAGCAAAGAGACTTACTTCAAGCCACACTTAGGTTATTTAGTTTAGGATGTATCTAAGAACCATACATTAATAAATCACATTATGAAGTTTTTCTCTGATACAAATTGTAATGTGCCCTGTCCAAACAAGTTTTAGCAGTCCATTGAGAAATGAATCTAAGCGTCATCGCCCGACACTCCCATGGAATTTCATGGGGTTTGTCGCCTAGGGTTTCCCGAGTCCACCTCGCAACAGAATGTTCGCGACCGAACCCACTAGGATCGACCTAAAACTTGAGTCCCTAGTGGTCAAGCTCTCCTAACAGCATTCTAGCGTCGAGTCCTGGACACCCTACTTTACGCAGAGATACCCAATCCGAAGCAAACCCATGCCGTACTTGGTTCGAAGAGAATGGGAAACGAGAGGGATGTGTCACTCAACCTCTCCGCCCGTAGGGCATAGTCCCATTCTAGTCCCCTAAAATGGCATGAATCGGGTTCTAACTTAACAATACCTAAAGATTGAATGACAATAAAACCTTGTGAGAAGCCTCCCAGTTCTCTGGGACCACCTTGTCATAGGATGAACCCGTCGGGAATCCCGCCCACCCACTTCCCTTGATAGCTTTAGTTTTCTAATTAGACCTTATCACATTTATGTGTGACATTCAAAATTAGCTTCCTTATGTGGGAGCTTTCGCTCAACCGCCAAGACCCACGGACCGCTTATTGTTCAAGCGTTCCAAGCCGAGCACTAATGGCTACCTCTCACATAGCCGACGTGCCATCCATATCTACGGGTGTAGTGAGCTTACCTCCATGCCAATTGAGTTATCTCCTCTCTCACGCACTCCAGTGGCTCCACGATCCAAGTGCAAGCTTCAAGCAAGCTCCATCCTCAAGCTCCACGCTACAAGCTCCATTGTCGCAAGCAAGTCAAGAGAAGAGAAGAGAAGAGAAGAAGAGAGGAGAAGATGGAGAGCTTCTCCTCCCCAGTCCCTCAGCCTCACACACTCACTCCCTCACACTCTCACACTCCCTCTCTCAAGCACAAGCTCAAGCAAGCAAGAAGAAGAAGAAGAGAGCCACTTTTTGGCCACACACAAGAATGAGCTTCTCATTCACTTTTCAACTTTATATACAAAACCCTAAATCCCTTTTGGGCAGTCATCCCCTTATCCCCTTTTTTACATGGCCGGCCCTTTTTTCCATTGTCCTTTTATCTTCCTAGCTTCCTTTCCACTGTCCACCTACATTTACAAATTGCATGGATGAGAGCCCGGTGCTCCTTGAATTAAACCATAATGCACTTGCGCTCTTTTACAAAAGTATTGACTTGCGCTTTTCCTTGCGCGCCTTTCTCCCTTATTTAGGACTTTTCTCCTTGTGCGTATTTGTCTTCTGTTTCACTTTGCCTTGGCCTTTGTCTTTTGCTTTAGCTTTTTTGGATTTTCCACCTTTGTTCATTTGAGGGTTAACATTACCCCCCTCCTAGACAAGTGCCAGTCCCATGGCACTCACCATCGTAGGTAGCAGGCTTTAGCATGCACCGAAGACGTGGGTGGCAAGGACGTATGTGGTTGCCATGGTGGAGTGTTGGTAGTGGTGGGGAGGAAGGTGGTTTGGGGCACATTGGTGGTTTAGATGGCTAGTGGTAGGGCTATTGGAGGTGGTGGTAGGGTTGTTCTTTGGGGGGGTTGCACTGATGGAGTGCAAGTGGCGGTTTGTTGGGGATTCTGCACATGATGATTCTTGGCGGGCTTGCAGGGTGATAAGGATAGGAATTCAGAGTTGAGTGTCGATGAAGAGCGAACGACACCTTTGTTGGAGTCTTCAATACCTGCAATTGAAAACCTCTCATAGGTGGTCTCTCCCTAGGGGTAGTGCTAGTCTTCTCTATCGTGCACAAGACATAGTTGAATTAGATTGGGAGACAGGTCGAACTCTAAGCAAGCTGAGAGTATTGTCCTGCACTTGAGGACCCAAACTGTGTATATACTTTGGTGCAGATATTATGTGAGTGCTCGTGCATACTTAGATATTACATAGGTAGAAGACCGCGGGTTGGTTTCTCATAGCAATGTGTGGATGAAGCAAAGTTGTCCATGTTGAGAAGAAGTATACGTGAAGGTGTAGGCGACATCCTTTGCATTGTGACTACACGACGTAACATAATTGAACACAGGGACACTGCACTATCGGTAGTAGCTGGTAGCTATTGGACCTATGTGATGAGGACAATGTACTTTTCATGGCCATTCATGTAGTGCTTACCACAATTGATTGCAATGGTATTAAGGCAGAGTGCAAGAAGGAATCGCGTGAGTGGGTCAGGGTGATAGGTCTAACCAAAGGTGAGAAAAGCTCCCTAGTTATGTCCTACCCTTGATGTGCCCTGAAGTATTGTGGGTGATGCTAGGGGGCTAGGGGACTAGAGACGGAGCCAGCCAACCAAGGTCACTAGACGCACCTAATTTGAGGACCCCTAGGTGTTGTGCTATGATCGTGGGTGCTTCTTATCGTTTCGTTCTCTTTTTTTCTTTCTTTCTTTTTCTTTTTTGTTTCTTTTTCTGATGCTTTTTTTTTTAAAACTTTGCCTGAGTACAACCATTGCAATATGTTGAGGCTATCAGCCTTTCAATGGGTTGGGAAATGTCAAGCTTTGAAGGCTCATGAAATGGATATTACAGTGATGATTGTACCCTAGCCTCGTTGTTAGAGAAGCAGTTATTGAGATGGGGAGATACACTTGAGATACTGCAAACCTCTTTGCGACACGCGATGTTGGTACAATTGAGGTAACAACTGTTGTGAGCCCACCGTAGAGCTTGACCCAAGAAGAGAGCGTAGCCCATGACTATGCTTTGGTTCGTGCGATGTGGGCACTCGCAAGGGTGATTTTTCGCGTTCGGCAGCGTGGCTTTGTCGCGGTTCTTTGTGAGGTTGGTGGTCTTGCGGTGACTTGGGCATTGAACATGTTTGCACGAAGACCTATGTGATCCTGCATCCACTTGTCACTTCATGAGAGTATATGCAAGTCGCATGCATCAAGTACAACGAACAAATGCAATCATGTCAAGATATAACTTTTTCAAAATCCTATGATGCTGATTGCAATGCCTATTCCAGTGCTTGTTAAAGACATGGCATATATTAACGATAGGTAAGGGAAGTGTGTACAAGTGGGGAGCCTGCCCCTTTAATCATCAAAAGACAAAAAGTTATGGCAAGATGGCTTGTTAAGTTGCTTGTATATCATAGGGGCTACTCGATTTGATGACGAGAAGGGGAGGGGTGAGGCATACAGTGTTTGTTGGAGAGGGATGGCCCCCATGATGATGTTCATTTGGCCTCCAGTCATTAGCAGATCTTGGCCCATGCTAAGTTATGTGGAGTGGTTGTCATGGAGTGGTGCGGGGTACATTCTTGGAAGGATAGACTGGAAAGGGGAAAGGTGTATGGGAAGGGACGATACCCTATCTAAACCATCAGAGATGTTGGTCAGGGCTTCCTATGGTGGCAATGAGGGTTGCATGCCCTCCACCTGGAGGTGGGAATGGTCACCCAACTTCTAAAGGTGTGGTGAGAGGAGGACCTGAGGAGCTTAGCGTGTTGAACCTAACTCTTCTCCCTACGCTTGACTATTATTGCTTGTGTGTGTTGATAGTGTCTATACAGGGTCACAAAAGTCATTGTTTATTTATATACATATCCATGAATCCATGTCACGCCACGAGGATAAAAGCCAATTGTAGAACTCCGGATTGTATTGGAGTGTGGCACATGCATCTAGTACTCATGGCAGCTTACTCAATATCGATAGATATTTTGCAACATCGAGTAGCATGGAACCTTGTCCGAGTCTACTGGCAACATGTAACTCCTCCTCAGTGAGAACCTTATCAAACGGGGAGTCGTCTTGGCTAGGTTCAGCTAAGTCTGTCCCCCAAATAACAGTCAGCACTCAAAGGGAAGTTGATGCCACATAGGTTGGGTCTCTTTGAGACCGCCATTTGGCCAATCGCTCTTTTGAGAGTCATGATATGGGCTCCTAGTTTGGCCATTGCAATGCGGTTCTCACACCAACACTGTTCAAATTGACTTGGCCCTCTGATACTCGCTTTACTTGCTCTATCTCAAAAAGATTTGGTTGGCAGAGCACATCATTGAATGTGACACTTAAGCGTAGTTCGTCGGCTTCCTCGTCAGAGATGAGTCACATGCATTTATACAGGAGCCTGCTATAGTGCTCGTCAAGATGTTCTTGCTCTTCCTAGGATAAGGGAAATGGCAAGTATTCTTCAAGCTGCTCTTTAGGAAATGCGCCCATGTCTGCCAAGACATAGACACGTGCAAACACTTTGAGCTTAGCATCCAACTTGGTTAAGCATTTTGTGACACTTCTATGTTCAACGAGGGCTTGCTCGGTTGCCATCTCATGCAAGGTTCTAGCAGTTTGCCTAGGCTTTAGGATAGCTGGGGGCTCAGACCTAGAAGAGCAAGTTTGGCCAACGCTAGGATTTCTTATGCTCTTGGGGTTTCCGTATTTCTCCTGAGGCTTCGTTGTTGCGTCATGGTTCTCCTTGGATGTGACTGGTATAGATTTGTCACCCTGTTGTGACAGCGTTGTATCCACTCTTGATTGGTCAATGTGAGTTCTATTATCGGTGGATTGAGTGTTGCAAGCAGCCATTGATGGTAACGACTGCTTTGATTTTTCAGAGCACACGGATATGTCTGAGGTTTCATCGCTATTAGGAGAGGCATCAATGGGATCATTGGTGGATGGACTCGATGCTTTATTCCTCAGCTCTCCAGCGGGGAGAAACATGGAGTGAACTCGGTAAACATTGAGATGAGAAGAGAAGAGAAGAGAGAAGAAACTTTGATGAATTGAATGATGAAGATCTAAATCTTGGAGTGAATGTGATACAAGGGAACAAGGGTGCCGTAGCATAAGGAAGATGACGAAGATAGCCACGAACCACAAACCGCAATGTCCTCTTGAAGGGGTGTGAGGGCAATGGAGAGGCTGGAGAGAAGAGGTGACAGATTGAATGAATCAACCATGAAGAATGAGTGACAGAGGCAGCCTATATATAGGCATGAGATTGTCTAGGGTGGCATGGAGGGAGGGCGCTGACTATCTAGGGTGGTCACCACTGTGGGCACCTAGCCCCTTTTTGGGGCTGTCCACTATAAGACCCTAAATGCAAAATGCAGAAGGCAAAACTACAGGTGAAGGGTTTCTCAATAGAGGGATGAGGGGAAGGGGTATTAGAGATAATCTCCTTGGTACCCTCATTAGAGATGGTGTTTGTCGAGCCATACAAGGAAGAAGGGAAAATATGTAGCTCTTGTGGAGCCATGGGTGGGCAATATCCTTTTTCTTTCGGTGGACCAAATTGTGGAGCTGAACGAGCCAAAAAACCTATATCTTTTGGTGGAGTAGATTGTTGAAAAAGTTGTATCCAGCAATGTCTGTCTCTCTATGGAGTGGATTGTTGAGCTACGGGCCATGGAAGCCACTAGACTCGAAAGTAAGTGGAGGAAACCTATGTAGCACATTGTATTGGTTTCCAAGAGGACTTATTGCCTCATGATGTCTTACTATTTTCATTTTTCTTGCAACGTCTTAGTGCATGTTGTATGTGCATTAATGCCTTGAGTGTAAAAATCTAATAGTCAATGCAAAATGATATTTGTCACCTAGAATAACAAGGTGGTGCAAGGAGTGTTGGGAGGTAGATGCATATACTCCGGTGGGGTAGGGAACAAAGGTCAATAATGACAATTTGTGCAATGATCGTTCTTGCCACAATGGGAGTGCCAAGTGATTTGTCCTTTTGTCTTTGGAGAAGCTATAACATCGATGTGCCAAACTTGTAAAGGGATGGTGGAAGGGAGAAGAAGATAATGGTATCTCCCAAATAATGCAACAAAAATAATCTAGAATATGAAAGTGCTACTGATCATGCAACCTTTCTTCATCTCAATGAAGAATGAGTATCTTTAGCTCTTGGAGCAACTTTTCTTTGATACCATGTTGAAAGACAGAACAATGTGTTCTCATAAACATGTCGAGAGGTGGTAGGGTTTCCTGGGAGAAACAAAAAGTGTACGGGAAACACTGACAAAGAAATTTCAAAACATAGAAGAAGAATGAGGAATTATGAACATTGAATCATGTTGATATAATGGAGTGGAGCTTGGAGATGACTGCAGTGTCTTGGCTGATCAGGTGGCAGCACCTAGAAAGGATTTGCAGTGTGAAGTAGAGGTGCTGATGACAACGAATAGAGCTCCTCTATGGAGGGAATGAAACATAGTCCTCTTAGTAGTGGAATGTCGGAGTAGGCACTAGAAGATGAAGGATAGTAGTAGAAGGAGCAAAATGCGGTCCTTAGGAGCTGTTAGAGATGAAGGTAATGTTGAAATCTCTCCAGGATGGTGGTTGCTATCAAGGCGATTGTTGGGCAGCCAAACTTAGGTATCTAATGTAGGGATGGTAAAGAGGGCATAATATGCTGTAGATTGACTGAGTTTGTTACAAATGAAGCCTCCATAAAGTGGTTGATGGTTCGGAATTGTCACCATGCTGGGTGGCAGTAAGAGCTGGAAACACACACTAATGATGAAATGATCTGTTGTACTAGTCCAGGGAGGAGAGAAACCAGCAAACTGTGCAATGGAATTGATGAAGAACAGGCTGTCAGGCTGTGTGGACTCAAAACACAGCAATTTGAGTGTCTAGAGCTGATAGTGATGTGAAGAAGACCTCCAAAATGAAATCACCTATTGTTATGGCGTCACAATCAGCTGGACAGCACCATGAATGGAGATATCCACTAGGTAGGTGTAAGGACAGCAGTGGTAGAGGGCTAAGGCTGAAGGTGTGGTGGGGCAATGATGAAGAATGTATGAGAGAGTAAGTGTAGAGTGATGAATGTCCATGTCCTATTTATAAGCACACGAGTCACTGAACTGTCTAGGGTGGAATCCTGACTCTCCTCGGTGGTGCCTAGACACTAAAAAATGATAAAACTAAAGCCTGCTTGGAGCTGTAATTGGAGACCAAAATAGGAATTAATGGAATATAGTGCACTTAATGACTTTGATATCTCAACTGGCAAGGCCTGCCGCCTTCTAGAGAGGGAGGGGGGTACCGTAACATCACTTGCTACACTTTTAGAGGGAGGAGAAGAGATACCCAGGTTGTAATGGATAGCTAAGATTATGCATATTACTAGAGCAAAAATTGATGCCATGCAGGAAGTGAGATTAGTGTAAAGCTTCACAAGAGAGCTTCCTTTTGGACTTAGTAGGTAGAGTTAATAGTGATTTCTTTCACATTACAAGGCCTAAATACTCTAGATAGGGTACATGGAGACTCAATAGAGTTGATGGGTCCATTGCAGAGGGCCTTTTGAAAGTGTGGATGTCAAGAGATGGAAAAATGCCAAGCAATGGTGGGGTTTGCGGGGAGAAACACAGAGCGTTTGCTGCACACTCTAACAATGAAAACTCAAAATAAAGAAGAAGAATCAAGAATGATTAACATAGAATCTCGGCGAATGAATTATGCTAATACAATGGAGCTGAGCTTGGAGATGTCTGCATTGTCTTGGTTGATTAGGTGGTAGCACGTGAAATGGATCTACATTGTGAAGGGAGTGAAATGTAGTCCTTTGGATAGAGGTATTGATGACAAGGAAAAGAGGTGCTCTATGGAGGGAGCGAAATGCAAGATAAAGGACAACAATAGAGGGAACTAAAGGTAGTCCTTGGAGTTGTTGAAGATGAAGAATATGCTGAAATCTCTTAGGGATGATGGTTGTTGTCAAGGTGACTATTGGGCAGCCCTTCAAGAGTGAAGAAAAGACAAAAGCATAGGTATCTAGTATAGGGCTAATAAAGAGAGTGTAACCTGCTGTAGACAGCCTGAATTTGCTACAAAGGCTGCCTCCATAAAGTGGTTGATGGCTGGGAACTGTCATCTCAATGTTGAGGAGCTGAAAATACACAATAACAATGAGGATGATGTGCTGTACTAGTCCAAAAAGGAATGAAACCAGCAAGTGCAACAATGGAAATGATGAATAATAGGTTCCCCGGCTGTGTGGACTCAAAATGCAGTAATTTGGAGTGTCTCGAGCTGATGGTGATGTGAAAAAGACCTCGAGAATGAGAACACTTGTTGGTTTGGTGTTAGGATTAGCTAAATAGCACTTGAGATACCCACCAAGGTAGGGGTCTGGACAACAATCATAGAGGGCTGAGGCTGAAGGTGTGATGGGGGAACAATGAAGAATGAATGAGAGAGTATGTGTGCAATTAGGGAAGGGGTTGATGGATGAATGCCCATGCCCTATTTATAGAAACAAGTCATTGAACTGTCTAGAATGGCACCCCCACTCTCTTGAGTTGTGTCAAGACACTAGTTAAATGATACAAATGAAGCCTTTTTGCCAGTGTACATGGAAACGAAAATAGGAATTAATGGAATGCAATGCATTGAATAACTTTGGTTACTCAACACCCCTTCTCAAGTCCAAAAAAGGACCCTAGGAGGAGTGAAAGGGAGATGCTCCAACTAGTAATTCAAGTATTATAGGCGAAAGGAAACCTATAACGAAGAATAAAAGATAGGGTGAGCTGATCTTGACCTTGGGAGAGAAGCCACTAGCTCCATGTCTCGATGTTGGTAAAGGATGTGAAGACATAGACACCAACTCATGGACAAAAAATCCAAGGCCCCGAACTAGGTAGAACGTGTAGATCTTGGGTATCGATAGGTGAGATGGTAGCTCGATGTCAACCATCCCACTGAAGGAAAGATGAAGAATTGAAAGGCTTTTTGCCAAGATGTACAAAGGACCGCATGATGAGGAGTGACCCCCTTTGAAAGTTGAGGAATAGGATCCCCCTTTGAAGCCCTCTTTGAATCCCCCTTCGACGGAGATAGGAAAACTAAAAACTCATGATGCACGGTCTGTGGAGTGTTTGATAATGAAGGATGGATTATTGGTGTTGGTATAGAAGGTATTTTAGGTTATGATTAAACAAAGGCCAAACAACTCTTGGAGATGGCCTCTTGAAATTGAGTAGAAGAAAGATTGGAGGGAGGGGTATCAAAGTTTATCTCCTTGATATCCTCATCAAAGTTGGTGTCTATTGTTGGGATATAAAGCCTCGGTAACCTTCGTGTATAGTACACGCACATTGTACATGTGAAGTTTGAACGCACCCTTTACGTGCCCTAAGTATAAATACATTTTATTCTTTGTGTACCAACACATTGTTGGTACACTCTTATCGATTTGTACTTTCACTCTGCTCACACTCTGCCCAGCCGTCACACTCATACGCTCATACGCTCACTCCTGCTCAATCTCCATCTCTCTCAGCTGTGTTCCTCTAGTTCCAACAACTGGTATCAGAGCCAAGAATCTGCACGCTTCCCAAGTTCTAGGCGATGGCTGTCTGCTGGGCTTGCAGTTTTGCTGCAGCTGATTGGTCAATGGGACAACATGCGCACTCGACAGAGTCGTAGCGTGGAACAGACAGCACTAGCAGGTACACGCTGTAGGGAGTCGTGACAACCCGCAAGGCGTAGGCGGGCATGATGGCAAAAGATCACGTGTGCAGGCGAAGCGACTAGGTGTGTTGGTTGTGGGCAACAATGGGCAGTGGCACGTGAAAGGGACCAGGTAGCAGTCGCGACGCGACGTCGGGCGGGACTGTGACAGCCAGTCATCGAGTTGTCGGCAGACAGGCCACGCGACCCAAGCCACGCGATCTGCCTGAAGGGTCAACGGAGCCCCCCTGAAGCACAAATCACAGATCTGTGAGGATTCAAGCCAAAAATTTGGGGCTTTTTCTAGATTTGACATAATTCATGCCTCTGAGTGACTATCGACTCAGAAATTGCAGACATTGTGAGTGGAGACCCAAATTAATTCGGAAATTTTGCCAAATTAGTCAAAATTTTTGCCCCTTTGAGCAAAATTTCCCGACATTGGACCCTAGAAACTTGGGGCTTTTCATGTATTGGCAAAGTTTTTCTTAGTTGGGTCAGATTGGCTTACATTTATGCAATTTTGGACCTAAAATTTTGGGGATTTGTGCAGAATTTGGTAAATTTATGCATATTTTGCCCGTTTGTTGGCTATTTCATGTACAAACAACAGAAATTTACTTCTGGTTGAGAAAGAACAGCATTGCATCTTGCTGGTACAGCTTGTGCTTTTGCAGATTAGTGCATTTACTTTTGTGTTCATGATAAAATGACTGCAACTTCTTCCAGCTCAGACATCAAGAGTTTGATGGAGATTAAACGGTTTGATGGTCATGGCTTTGACCTTTGGAAAGACCATATGCAGGGCATTTTGTTCCTAAAGGATTGTGAGGATGCTTTGTAGGAAGATAAACCCGCACTAATGTCTGATGCAGATTGGGCCAGAGTGAATAAAAAGGCTGTGGCTTACATAAAGATGGGTGTCATTGATGACATTCTGGCAGACATTAAGGGTTTAGACACAGGTTATGCAATATGGGAGAAGCTGAAAACTACTTATGAGATCACCACACCTGTTAATCAGGTGCATTTAATGCTCAAGTTGGTGAATATGCGACTAGCTGAATCAAAGCTTGCAGCTAAGCACTTGAGTGCATTTACAGGGATTCTAAATTAGCTCAAAGATGCAAACTTGGACTTTGATGATAAGTTGAGAGCGATCTTTTTGATCATGACACTGCCTGACTCTTGGGAGACCTTGGTGGTTTCACTTAGCAATAACCCCAATCTCTCATATGATGGGGTGAGGGGTTCTATCTTGAATGAAGAAATTAGATGTATGTCTAGTGGAGAAGGCAGCAACTCAGCTTATAATGTAAGAGGCAGAGTTGAAAAGAAAAATGCAAATGCAGGGCAGAGAAACATGAGCAAGAGCAAACGAAAGGAAAAGAGTGAGATTACTTGCTATCATTGTGGTTGGAAGGCCCACAAGAAACTTGATTACAGCTATTACAAGAAGGAACAAGAGAGAAAGAAGAATGCAGGAGATAAAAAGAAGAAGGAAGAAAAGACAGATGCATCGGAGACAACCAAAGGCAAAAAGAAGGCCAATGTGGCCTCTAGTGTGGTCATAGAAGAGCTTTTAGATACAGAGGTTGATGTATTATGTGTAGTTGATTATGATGCCCTTGTATGTTACATGCAGGATATGCAGATTACTAAGGCTGATGTGATTGATGCACTCTTGTCAATTGATGATAGCGTCACTCAGACTTGGATTGTAGACTCTGGTGCCTCTTTCTGTGTGACTCCTTGCTTGGAGTGTTTTGCTATGTTCAATGCATGTAGTTATGGAAAGGTGTATTCTGAAAATAACCATGCTTGCAGCATTGATGGGATTGGCACTGTACACTTGTCTTTAGACAATGGACAAGAGCTTGTGTTGAAAGATGTCAGATATGTGCCTGGCATTAAGAAGAGTTTACTATCTGTTGGTCAGCTTGACATGCATGGCTACACTACACTGTTTGGTGGTGGTTTGTGGAAAGTAAAAAAAGGTTCCATGCTAATTGCAAAAGGAACCAAGAAGGGCACTTTGTATTGCTTGCATTGTAAAGCCTTGAATGGCAAGTTTCTTGCAGTTGCTAAAATTTGCAGCCACTTGGAGTTGTGGCATAAGAGATTAGGCCATATGAGCCAAAAAGGACTTGATGTCGTTACCTCTCTGAAGAGGGTTGATGGAAAAGGCTCTAAACTTGATTTTTGTAATGAGTGTCAGCTTGGAAAGCAAATAAAAATTTCCTTTTACTCTAGTGTCTCTCGTAAGTCCAATGTCTTGGACTTAGTGCATTCTGATGTATATAGAATGCGCGTGAAATCATTGGGTGGTGCTGCATATATTCTCCTTTATTGATGACTGTTCCAAGAAGATTTGGGTGTACTTGCTGAAAAAGAAAAGTGAAGTGTTTGCTGTTTTTAAAACTTTTTATGCATTTGTGACTCTCAGACAGGTAGAAAGCTGAAATGCTTGAGAATTGATAATGGGGGTGAGTTCACATCGACTGAATTCAAGTCCTTTTGTGACTTGCATGGTATTAAGAGGGAGCTTACAGCCCCTTACAACCCTTCTTTAAATGGGGTGGCTGAAAGATATAACAAGACTTTATGTGAAAGACTGTGGTGCATGCTATCCACTGCTAATCTCCCTTTTGCATTTTGGGGAGAGGCACTGAAAACCGCGGTTCACATTTGCAACCGCTCTCCAAATAGGTCCTTAAATAATAGCATCCCTGAGGAGGTTTGGTATGGCAAATCGGCCTCATATGACCATTTATGCATATTTGGCTGTGATGCTTTTGTGCATGTTAGGGATGAGCTGAGGAACAAACTTGACTCAAAATCCACCAAATGCATCTTCATGGGCTATGGTGATGAGGGTGAATTTGGCGACAGAGTGTGGTTACCTCAGCCCAAGAAAATTATTCACAGCCGTAATGTTGTGTTTAATGAGGCAAAATTGTTGAAAGGCACTCTAGCCTCTAATGAAGATCTGAAAAAGGTGAAGTTTCAGAGTTTGCAGCCACCTATTACTACAAAAAATGAACCTCATGGTGATGTACCACAAGTTGAAACTGATGACCAGCTGGTTATTTTTTAGCCAGATGATGATGGACAGCAAATAGAAGCAGAAGGAGCTCATGGACAACAAGATAGGCTTCTTGATTATGCAAATGCGGGTGCTGGAAATGAAAATGAAGGTGCTGTACAGTATGAACAATATGCTGAAAATGGTTTACAGAAACCAATAAATGCTGAAAATAATATACCTCCAGATGTAGACCCAATTCCTGAAAATGTTGATCATTGGGTACGTAGGTCTACACGTGTAAGAAGGCAACCCCATAGGTTTGACCCCTCCTTGCATTATGTGATGCTTATAGATGAGGGTGAGTCTCTTACATACAAAGAGGCCAAGTCATGTGAGTTCAGCAGTAAGTGGGAGCTAGCTATGCAGGAAGAGATTAGATCTCTATATGCAAATGATACTTGGGATCTTGTGTCATTGCCCAAGGGAAGGAAGCTACTTCCAAACAAATGGGTGTACAAAGTCAAGACAGTTGATGGGAAACCCAAGTACAAGGTAAGGCTAGTTGCCAAAGGGTATGCACAAAAGGAAGGGATTGACTTCCAAGAGGTCTTCTCACTTGTTGTGAAGATGACTACTTTACGTGTGCTTGTTGCTATCACTGCTGTTTTGGATTTAGAGCTGTATCAAATGGATGTAAAAACAACTTTCTTGCATGGTGACATTGATGAGAAAATCTATATGAAACAACTCGAGGGCTTTGTAGTTCCTATAAAAGAGCAAATGATGTGTAAGCTAAAACGCAGCCTATATGGGCTGAAACAAGCACCACGACAGTGGTACAAAAAGTTTGACACTTTTATGCTATCTCATGAGTTTACACGCAACCATGCATATCATTGCTTGTACTTGAAAAAGGATACAGATGGCAACCCCATCATACTTGTTTTGTACGTGGATGATATGTTGTTAGCTGGGAAAAGAAAGACTAGCTTGGATGCTCTCAAAAATCAGCTGAAATTAGCTTTCTCCATGAAAGATTTGGGGAATGCTGTTTATATTTTGGGCATGAGGATTCGTAAAGATATAATGCAGAAATTGATGTTTTTATCTCAAGAAAAGTACATTGGAAAGGCATTGGACAGATTTAGCATGGCTGAAGCTAAGCCTTTTGGGGTGCCCTTACCTCCTTATCTCAAGCTTAGCAAAGCCAACAGCCCGAAAGATGATGTAGAAGCAAATGCTATTAAGGGAGTTTCTTATGCATCAACTTGTGGCTCTCTTATGTATGCTATGGTTGCTACTCGTCTAGACATTGCTCTTGCACTGAGAGTTGTTAGCAGGTTTTTGTCAAATCGTGGCAAAGCACATTGGGAAGCTGTCAAGTGTATTCTTCGATACCTTAAGGGTAAACAAAGGAAAAGTATTTGCTATGGGTAGGGTGCACTTAGTTTGCAGGGTTATTGTGATGGAGACATGGAAGGTGACTTGGATACTCGTAGGTCCACCAGCGGGCATGCCTTTACAGTTGCTGGTGGGGCTGTTTCTTGGTGTTCCAAGTTGCAGAATATTGTTGCACTTAGTACCACTGAAGCTGATTATATATCAGCTACTGAGGCTTCTAAGGAAGCCATATGGTTGAGTATACTTGTAGATAATCTCGGCATGTATATGGGTATTACAGTTTTGGGATGTGATAGCCAAAGTGTTGTGTATCTGGCTAAGAATACCACATATCATTCACGCACAAAGCATATAGATGTGCGATATCACTTCATCAGACATATTCTAGAAGATGGTCAAATCACATTGACCAAGATTAAAATACAAGATAACCCTGCAGATGTTCTCACTAAAAGTCTAAGCAAAGCTCAGTACGAGCATTGCATTCAACTGGTGGGAGTTGGTTAGCTAGAGGCTCATATTAGATCTTTAAGTGGGAGGTTGTTGGGATATAAAGGCCCGATAACCTCCGTGTATAGTACACGCACATTGTACACGTGAACGCACCCTTTACATTCATTCCCCAAGTATAAACACATTTTATTCTTTGTGTACCAACACATTGTTGGTACATTCTTATCGATTCGTGCTTTCACTCTGCTCACACTCTCTCTAGCCGTCACACTCATAGCTGTGTCCCTCCAGTTCCAACATCTATGAAGCCATATGAGGGAGTAGGGGAAATGTGCAACTCTTTTGGAGCCATGGTTGGGCAACAACCTCTATCTCTTAGTGGAGCGGACTATAGAGCCAAAGGAGTTGAACAACCTCTATCTCTTGGTAGAGCAAGCTATCAAAAAGTTGGTATCAAATAGCCTTTGTCTCTCGATGGAGCGGACTTTGGAGCAGTGGGCTGTGGAAGTCACTGAACCCAAAAGTAGGTGGGGGCATAGCTTATTGCGGTGGTCTCCAGGAAGGCTTATCGCATATTGTGAGGTCTTAGAGCCTCATTTACTCACAAGGGCTTAGTGCGTGTCATATGCATCTTATTGCATTGAGCATACAACTCTGATTGCCAATGTAGAATGATCTCTATTTCTTGGAGTGGGGAGTTGACACAAGGGGTGCCCGGGGGTAAATGCATATACTTTGGTGGGGCAGGGAGCAAAGGTCGATGTTGATAGTTGCGAATGGAGTGATTGGTCTTGCTACAATAGAAGCATCCAATAGTTTGTGCTTCCTTTGGAGAAACCATAGCATCGATGTGGCAAACTTGTAAATGGAGGATGGGAGAGAGAAGAAGATAAGGATATCTTCCGAATAATGCTACAAAAATAGTTTGGAATCTAAAAGTGTTACCCATTTTGCAACCTTTCTTTGCCCTCTTTAATGAAGAGGATCTTTAGCTCTTTGAGTATCTTTGCTTTGATACTATGGCAAGAGATGGAATGAGAGGCTCTGATACCATGTCACGAAATATAGGGTTTGCAGGGAGAAACATAGAGTGTATGGCAAACACTGTGACATTGAAAACTCAAAATACATAAGAAGAATGAAAAACGATGAACATAGAATTATGCTAATACAATGGAGCTAAGCTTGGAGATGATTGTGTGGCTGATTAGGTGGCAATATGTGGAAGGGGTTTGCACTGTGAAGAGAGTGAAATGCAATCCTTCTGGTAGAGGTGTCAATGATGAGGAAAAGAGTTGCTTTATGGAGGGAGTGAAATGTAGTTCTCCGAGTAGTAGAAATTCGGAGTAGACATTGGAAGATGAAGATCCGATTCAAAGTAGACATTGGAAGATGAAGGAGAGGATTAGGGGGAGCTAAGCATAGTCCTTGGAGTTGTTGAAGATGAAGGATATATTGAAATCTCTCCAAGATGATGGTTGTTGTGAAGGCGACCATTGGGCATCCTTTCAAGATTGAAGAAAACAAAAAAGTATTGGAAAAGCAATTCACACTTCCTAGAGAAAACTAGCTCACTATTGGTGCAGCGGCAATGAGTTGAGACTAGGTTTGAATCCTAGGCCAAATTGAGGAAGATTACCATAATTGGATAGACTGGAGGTCTATCCAATCATCTTAAGGTTTTGGGGGTTACATAGCTAGCCCAATTATGGGAAACTTCTAGTTAAGCATGCATTGGCATGATTCATGAACAATACTGGGATGGGTGACCTATGAGGGGAAGGTATTTCCAACTTAGTATCAGAGCTCAAGTTGTTGAGCTTGGGCGGCACTAGGACCTCAACCAAGGTGTGGCTTGAGGGGGTTGCTGGAAATGCAATCCACACTTGCTAGAGAAAACTAGCTCACTTTCGGTGTAGTGGTGATGAGTTGAGACTAGGTTTGAATCCTAGGCCAAATTGAGGAAGATTACCATAAATGGATAGATTGGTGGTCATCCATCACCTTAGGTTTTGGGGGACCAGATGGCTAGTCCAGTATTGGGAAACTTCTAGTTAAGTGCGCAATGGCGTGAACAATACTGGGATGGTGACCTCTCGAGAAGGGGAGGTACAAGGGCCCCTATCTCATTTCTAACAAAAAACACATGTATCTGATGTAGGGCTCATAATAAAGATGTAACTTGCTGTAGACAGCTTGAATCTACTGTAAAGGCATCCTCCATAAAGTGGCTGATGGGTGGGAACTAATGCATGGGTGCTGGGGTGACAGGGAGAGCTAGAAACACACAACAATGATGAAGACAATCTATTGCACTAGTCTAGGGAGTAGGTAATTCAACAAATGCAGTAATGTAAATGACGAACAACAGGCTGCTAGGATGTGTGGACTCAAAATGCAGTAATTTGGAGTGTTTGGAGCTAATGGTGATGTGAAGATGACCTCTAGAATGAAATCATCTACTGGTATGGCATAACGATCAGCTAGATAGCATATGGGACGTAGTCGTGGCCTGCTGAATAGCCTTGCAAGGTTGTGAGGGTACAACTGCCTCTCTTTTTGGAGAGTCTAGCTCTTCAGCCAATTCCCTTGTGTTTAACTCCTCCAGCCTAGGCTTTAGGCACTTTGAAAGTGCTGGAGTTGTCAAGGGAGTAGGTTGCGACACCTCCTCCACAAGTAGACTACTAAGGACACGTTCCACAAGGGGCATTGTCATGGCCAAGGGCTGTGACTACTGTGATCCCTGATTGGAAGTAGTAGCGGCTAGTCCAGTGGGCTGGCTACTCTTAGTGGATTGCAGTGTGAGGTCCCTAGGGCGATCGGAAGTGGCCGTGTCTTTTGTTGCCCTTTGAGCATTCATCTGTGTAGATCCAACATGAGTTGATCTAGTCACATTAGGTTGCACAGGCATATCCTTGGGCCAAGAGCTACGGCTAGTGTCGTGTCCCACCTCTTGGACATTTGGAAGCTTAGATGGAGATAGAGATTTGGAGTGAGCAGCCACCCTTGACGATCGATGTTGTGCTTCGTGTGTCTGTTTGGAAAAAGAGAGTGTAGGAGATCTAGGACTCTTAGGTGGACTGGGCACTAGTGAATGATTTGCTCGAGGCTATTAGGTGATTGTGCCATTTGCTTTGTTGAGTGATCAGCCTTCTCACAAGCAGTGCTGTGCCTCTGGTGCTCATTATCCTCTTGGGAAGTCAAAAGCTCCTTGAGCACTAGTGGTCTTTGTGCCGCTCAATGGTTACATATGGCATCTACTTATTAAGCATGCTAGGCTAAGGCTTTTTCTTTTGAACACTCATGTTTGGTTTCTTGCCTCGAGACCTGGATTTTCTCTTAGATTTCCTCATGTGCTTCGTTGCTTTTGATATGAACTGACCTTTAAGCGACAGAGGAGGTTTAACAGGGGTTTTGGCACCCAAATCCATCGGTTACCTACGTAATACCCTTGAGCACGTAGCAACGTTTTGGATATCCATCGCGGCATTGTGCTGACCCTCCATTGATGCCTTCGTCTATAAAGCTTGGGCTTCTTTTGGGGTCTTCTACGATATTTGTAAGTCCAAAGCCCATCCTTGGCATTGTCTCTTGACCTTCTTGTTTCAAGCATAGCCTCACTCATTGGTTCTTGTTGTTTGACCTGTGCTTGTATCAGCTCTTTCAACAAGTCCTTGCTCTCGTTAGTAGGCTTGATTGTTATGTCAGCACCTTCCTTGCCTTTCCCTCGAGGTTCGATGAGGTCACCCTTGCTAAAGGTTGTGACTATCCTCACACCCGGTAGTGTAAGGTGTATCCTCTGTGCTACATAGTCAACACAATGTCTTTGTGTTCTCATGGTGTGGCCTTTTTGCCCTTGATGGCTAGTTTGGCCCATTGATGCTCTAGGGTCTTCGTTTCTCTCTATTCGGGTATGGACTTTTGGTTGCTCTTTTACCAGTGAGGATCCATGCTCATGTAGAGCTATTACTACACTAGGGTCTAATTTGGAGAACCTATCATTATCACGGCGTGCGTTTTCTCTCCAACCTACTTGGGGAAGGTGCGGAGGTGGCAGAGCCCCCTCTGCAGGGGTTCCCGGGGGGGAGGGGGGGGAGATAGTCCCCCCCGGCCCGCAGGGCCACTACAGTAAACACCATGCGCAACTTGGAGGACCATTTATAGCCAAATTTTGAACTACTTGCTCTAAGTTTCAGCCAAGTGCTGGACCTGTGACCTGCCTTTAGCTCTATGTAGCCTTTGGGGTCAATTTTGGGGTTTAGATGCGTCAAAATTTGTGTTCTAGACACCTATCCGATTTTGACAGTTTTTTGTCCGATTCTTAGATATCCGATTTTCAGGAATCCGATTATCAGAGTCGGACGTCTGATTTTGGGTTGGTCCGATTGGTCGGACAAGGGTGGTCCGATTCTGGACTAGTCCATTCAAACTGGTCTGATTCTAACTGGTCCGATTCTGACTGGTCCGATTTTGAGAATCGGATCAGAAGGGTGGTCTGATTTTCGGAGTCGGATGGTTTTTGGAGAGGTCCGATTTTTGAAGTGGTCCGATTCTGGGACTCGGACAGCCTAGTCTGACGACACAAACGACAACCCGCGAGTTGCGCCCGATGCCTCTAGGTCAACGTCTACTCCACCAAATCATCCAACACCTTCCAGATAGGTGCAAAACACTACAAGGAAATGCCAGACATGCCTGGAATCACTGTGGTGCTCGAATCAAATGACACTCCAAGGATCTGTGCCCCTATTTCCCTGTTGTAGCCTGTTATACAGCAATAGAAAACCCTACTGTGTGCTTCTTTTTCTTTGTTTTTTCCTACCCTAAATGCATAGAAATCACAAAGCAATCACCTACACTACTCCAACATGCTTTTTCAAATCCAAAACACCAAAAACCTACTTGCTAAGGAGATTGAATACCTCTTCAAACTCCCTCGCTTCCTACCTATCTACCTCTAGCACAGGTTCGGGAAAAACCCTACTTCAATACTCGATTCGAAGCTCATAAGCGCTCAAGGCTTGAATTCGTTTGTCCCGGCAATGAAACCAAAATGTGGGAGCTTTCGCTCAACCGCCAAGACTCTCGGACCGCTTATTGCTTCAAGCGTTCCAAGCCGAGCACTAATGGCTACCTCTCACATAGCCGACGCGCCGTCCATATCTATGGGTGTAGTGAGCTTACCTCCATGCCGATCGAGTTACCTCCTCTCCCACGCACTCCGGTAGCTCCACGATCCAAGTGCAAGCTTCAAGCAAGCTCCATCCTCAAGCTCCACGCTACAAGCTCCATTGCCGCGAGCAAGAGAAGAGAAGAAGAGAGGAGAAGATGGAGAGCTTCTCCTCCCCAGTCCCTCACCCTCACACACTCACTCCCTCACACTCTCACACTCCCTCTCTCAAGCACAAGCTCAAGCAAGCAAGAAGAAGAAGAAGAGAGCCACTTTTTGGCCACACACAAGAATGAGATTCTCATTCACTTTTCAACTTTATATACAAAACCCTAAATCCCTTTTGGGCGGTCATCCCCTTATCTCCTTTTTTACATGGCCGGTCGTGGTCTAGGCCCTTTTTCCCATTGTCCTTTTATCTTCCTAGCTTCCTTTACAAATTGCACGGTGAGAGCCCGGCGCTCCTTGAATTAAAACATGATGCGCTTGCGCTCTTTTACAAAAGTATTCACTTGCACTTTTCCTTGCGCGCCTTTCTTCCTTATTTAGGACTTTTCTCCTTGTGCGTCTTTGTCTTCCGTTTCACTTTGCCTTGACCTTTGTCTTCTACTTTAGCTTTTCTGGATTTTCCACCTTTGTTCGTTTGAGGGTTAACATTCCTTAATTAAGCCTTTTAAGGAATGGGGTTCGTTTGCGTAATTTATGGCACGGACACGAATGCAGAGCAAGTAGTCCTTTTGACAAACAAGTTCCTTAACTTATCTTCAAGTTAATCTTTGTCCCCTGCCCATACAGGAGAAATTATATATGTCCTTCTGTCCAACAGAAGCACCCCTTCTGCCATGCAAAAGTAACTGGTCCGATCACATGGTACCATAATTTCTATCATTTATCTAGAATAGCATCTTCTGATCCCAAGTGACCTACGAGTGAGACACAACTTCCATGGTTGGCCTTTTCACCACTAGACCTTTGACCCGTGAATCGAGTAGTGCCCTCTCGGGTTGAAATGCGGCATGACCCTGGAGATGATCCACGCACACAAAATATCCTTCCTTAATTAAACCAATTAAGAATCAAGCACAATGAAGGCAATTGGCCTAATATCATCTTTCAAGAAAACATTCATTTATTCCCGTGGTGACTTGTCATCACAGACCCCTGCCATGCATTTACCGTCAAACACAAGCACTTGGAATAATCATTCAAATCACATCCCACAAACTGTTGAATGCAAAAAGCTTTTAAGTCGATGTTAAATCAGTCAACAAAACAATGATATCCTTTTCCAACATTGCAGAATAGTCGTGATAACCTTCCATCACATATTCACTCTCCCCCTTGAGATCGGGAGCGGTTCTATGTAAGATTTACTTTAACACACCCTTCCTTTGACTAAGGCATATGTTAAGGTTTCAAACATTGTACAAGATATAAGTTCTATTAAACACTTATATTGATTGATAACCCAGCCTCCTTCCCAAAAGTACAAAAGCATTGGTCTTTCCTTCAACTTAGGGTTTCCTAAACATTGAGCTTTTCACTTTCCCTCGAGTTGTTGTTGCATCTAGCCCAACCCCGAACATGATTAATAAACATAGTCACTATCGGACGGATCTCAAGGCATCTCAGTTTTAGCCCTTATGATCGCCGTTTGTGTTAACTACGCAGAACATCAAGACTCCCAATCTATCAAACATAAGCTATTAACGAGAGCTTGGACAACAATCTAGAGCTTCGATAACGATTATTTTCTAGACTAAGCTGTTTACGATGCAATTGTTCAGGCATGAAAGTTGTAACATATACCTTAAAAGTGAGGAAAATGCACCTACTATTGCGAGGACATGCTTGAAGCCTTAAATGTTGTTTATGAATTCATCGCATGGTTTCTAAATACAATTGACTTCTTTTGACATGCGCATTTGGAAAATTCAATCCTTTGAACACTTGCAATGCAATTTATCATTTTTAATGTCCTATTCCTATATGGCACAACATGGGTCTAATGCATCTCATGCGGGAATCAAAGTAAGCATTTATCAATCTGGAAATACATTACTTATGACCGGTATTGCGGTTGGATGGGCAATGATGTCCTCGCTCGAGGCTTTGTTTCTTCTCTCCCTCTCTCTCCCTCTCTCTCTTTCCCTCTTCTTCTTCTTTCTCTCTCTCCCTCTTCTTCTTCTTATTCTCTTCCTCTTTCTCTCTTCCTCTTCTTCTTGTTTTCTACTCTCCTCTCTCTCTCTCTCTCTCTCTCTCTCTCCTCTTCTCCCTCTCTCTCTCCCTTTTCTTCTTCTTTTTCTTCCTCTCTTCTTCTCCTTCTCTCTCTTTCCCTTCTTCTTCTTCTTCTTCTTCTTCTCTCCTCTCTCTCTCTCCCTCTTCTTCTCCTCTTCTCTCTCTCTCTCTCCATCCCTTCCCCGCAGCTTCCTGGCCCCTCCTCTAAGGCTTCATATCCTTTTTCATTACAATTGTGGGGGGGGGCATTGGGGGGACGTGGAGTGAAGGTGGTGCTATTCGCATGATATGGGGCTCTCCGACCCCTCCAGTTGGCTGCCGGACAAATAGATGTGGCCTCCCTCCTCGCCTACGTCGTCATCTCACCATGTTCTCCCTCTTCGGCGTCTTCACCACTCGTATGCGTCATCTCCATCATCATCACTTGCTTCCTCCCCCCTGCCACCTCTTCTCCTACTTCCTCTTCATCCCCCCCCCCCCCCCCCCCGGCCACCTGTGAGCGACGACAGGGGGGAAAGATAAATTTTTTTTGAACTATTGTTAATAATTAAGGGGGGGAAGAAGGTCGTTCTCATGCGGAGGCGGGGGACAGAACGGAATGTTACATAGAATTGCACATATACATAGATATACAATAAACATACAAGTTGTAGGGAACAAAGATAAGCATTGACATAATAGTTGCCCGAATAAGAAGACAAATAGTTATGTTGAAATTGTGTTAAAAGTATGGCTAGATGTAATTTTATGATAATGGAAGGCTAAGTTAAAATATTCAAACAAGTAAAAAAGAGGATTAGCTAACAAAACAAGAAAATAAGATTATTTCCTTAGGTTGTATAATTGGTACGAAGATTAAAAGTGTACAAAGATCTCACCAAAGATAGTTGACACAAGAGGATTATTTCCTTAGGTTGTGTAATTGGTACAACGATTAAAAGTATACAAAGATCTCACCAAAGATAGTTGACACAAGAGACACACTCACATTTGCTTGTGATGGGATGATCTAAGAGACTTTATGAGTTGGAAGTTAGTGGGACAGTTCAAAGAGTGAAGCAAAAGTTAGCTAAACACTTGGTGCCACACTCTAACAGTAAAGAGGGATAGATCACCAAAGGTAGGTGACTAGGAAGAAGTATAAAATCCAATGTTCCAATGAGATAGACATGGTAAGGAATGAGGATCATTTAATAGCACTTGCACCTATGTGGAGGCACAATTACTAAGAGAAGGGATCATTCAATGGTCTCATGAGGGTATCATAGGATGTGATGGTTTTTGTGTTAAATGACTTATGTCTCTTGATGCCATAGCTGATTAAAATGCATGCCATAGATTAATAACATATGATTTTTTACATCTATTCCTAGGTCATAATGCCAGAGAGAAGGACATGTATTCTCTTGATAGATGTGTGTAATAGGAAAGACAAGGAAGGGAAATGGATCTTTAATACTTATCATTGTTCATCTTGGTTATACATGTGTCTAAGTACAAAGGATTATAAAGTACATCATTTGAATGCCTTTATCACAAGATTCTCACCTTGTAATAGAGGGTGCAACATTTATTCATGCATAGACAAATAATGTTGCACCCACACTAAACATTCAACAAAATGTTGCTAACAAAATAACTCTTTATAGTGTATTGAGGATGAGTGATTTGATTATATCTACATGAATAATTTTCTCATGTTTATAGAAGTATATATATACCCTTTGAATTGTTGCACGTGGAAAAATGTTGAGAGCCTTAAATGTGCTTTCAAGTGCTACCACATATAAATTAGTTAACTACTCTTTGATAGATGTATGCCTCAACAGGAGCATACAAAATATCTCGTTTTTTTCAACAATTCCAACTGCATACTACCCAAGGGTGGTTGAGAATATGGAACCCTTAAGCATATGCATGTATCAAATCTCAATAGTATGGAATGGCAACTGTGTAGCAGTGAGATTTTGCATGTGTAGCACAAAAAATTCAATTGACATATTGAGCTCTATGATACTAAGCACTAGCTCAAAGAATGTTCATCTAAGTTGGTTTACACAAGTGCAAAATTTTCACACATATTTTAAGGCATGCTAGGGCTTGAGATGTACCAATGGCACATATGTACTAAAAAGTGTATTGGAGAATTATATAACAAGATTTCTAAGGAAAAATTGGAAAATCATTCAGAGTCTCGATACAATATAGTGTCAAGTCACAATAAGGGACATAGCTTTAAGGTAAAATTTTACACCAATTTGAAATAACCTAGCTAATTTTCTTTTACAATTACGAGTACTTTATTGCATGATAGACTTTAAGCTTGGTATTCAAATATCGCAACAAATAGAGGATACTCAAGGATGAATTGTTGTGCCTTGATCAAGATGGATGTAATGACACATCTTTGAATGCTATTATAATTTGTGAAGGTAGAGCCCCAAGTATTGTGAATCAAGGATGATTGGCTCTTAAGTATAATGTGGCAAGAGATTGAAATGCAAATGGATAATCCAACCATATGATAACTTCTATTTCATCATGCATTTAATTTAGAACTTTTTGAATATGTATATGTGTATTTTAAAATTGAGATTAGATGCATTTTTAAACCAAGATAAGATTTATTTCAATTTAGTTGAGAGGCATTGGGTAAGAGAGAGGGCTCCCTCCAAATATTGGGATAATAGAGTGTGCAACTGCCACATGGCACATGTAAATACACATTATGCATTTATAGATGTGTTAGTTAAAGACATGAAATATATAATGTGTGCTCACTCCTTGAACCATTACAAAGGCCTCCAATAGTTAGGCTTAAAAGCATACCTTCGAGGTGTAGTAGTATCGGCAACGTGGGTAAATGGCCACTCGGTCACATCCATTGCTAGCTCCTCTAACACCTGGTCCCTTAGGACCTCCTTCACATGAGTCTTTGTCGAGTTGCCACAATGGAAATTCTAGAGGAAGAAGGTACATTTTAGCCCATCCAAGGGAGATAGCAAATATGCCTTACACTCCACAAGTTAGAGATAACAAAGATTACCATCTCCAAAGGTGGGTCGTGCATTAACTCAAGGTGGGGGGTTGTATTGGATTAGGAACTGGGGGTGGGGGTGGGGGTGGGGGTGGTGATGGTGGTGTGGGAAGGGGGTTGTAGTTGGGGTGGGGGGATGGGATGGGTTTTGCTAGGTGTGGGGAGTGTTGTTGCTATGGTAGGGTTCTCTAGTGGGGGAAACTAGCTCGACCACTTGCCCTTCTTGACAAGGATGTTGTAGTTGTGTGGCTTGTTGAGGCCCTAAATACCTATCTTACCCTTGCACTCAATCCTCATGAACTCATCAACCTCGGCCCATGTTCCTATTGGCTATGTGGGCTTGACCTTGAAGTATGTACACTCAAAGACATGGTGCCCAAAACCATGGTAGGGAAGGCACTATTGAGTTGCCTAGTCACAATGATCTATTGTCTAAATATATGCCCTCTTATCTCAATCTCCAAAAAATTAGATATTTTATTTGTGTCTTCCATTGCAAACTCTACCTTGGTGACCCTTATGCAATCACTACATCTTCAAATACAAAAGGGAGGACTATGCTAAAGACTTGGGTTGATTGCTAGTTTACTAAAGAGAAGGGTGATTGAGTATCGAGGGAATATGAAGTGTGAAGCTCTCAACTGTGAAGCCCTATACCATGGGACCAGGTAGATGGTGCCATTCATAGAGATGATTGGGGAATAGTCAACTACTCCTATATTGCAACTGTGGAGGTAAGACATACCATGAAGATGCATTGCACCATCAACACCACCTCCACTATCTAAGAGGTGACAATTGAAATGAATCCAATCACAAAGTTGTGCTTGAATGGAGAGTATCTTTTGACCTATCCAAAGATTGCAATCTCCTCCAATTACTTATCTGTTGTGTGAATAGGTTGGAGTTATTCCTCAATGAGAATGACACACAAGGTGTTCGACTAGGGGACACCCATAGAGTGCTCTGGTATTAGACTGGAGGTCTCTATTGTGAATCATCATTAAGGTTTTTCTAAGATTGTTGTTGTTCATCTAGGGTGAAGGTTTTGCTATAGAGAGAGGAAAGTAAAGAGCCCTCTTATAGTCAAAATAGGGGGTGGCATGGAATGATGTAGAGAATATGCAAAAATGAAGCACCAAGACAACTCACGGGAGGGAAGAAGGGGAGAGGATGTGTCTGTGATGATGTGGAGAGTAGGTAGGGAAGTGGCTGACAATGGTGGCGATGTAGCAAATTCCTCCAACAACTTGGAACCAAGTCAATTGGGTGTTCAACCTCACTCTTACATAGTAATGAAGATGGGGGCTGAAATATACCTTTGTATTCCTCCAACAATTTACTCAATGTCGAATTATTTTTCTTTTGAGTAGGTGTAGGATGATCTTCATTTTCTTTACAAAAAAAATGGTGAATACACAAGAGTTAGCATTGATTTCTCTCTTTAATTTCTTCATGGGAATGAGCCCTATATGCTTGTGATCCCCTCCCGTGCAAGGTAATTGGATGTCCATTCCAAGAAAATTCCAATTGCATAGCATTCAAATCCATGTTAAATTTGGCCACTGTTTTTAGCCAATCACATTCAAGTACTATGTCAATGGGTCCCATTTCCAAGGCTACCAAATAATCTTGTATAATGCATGATGGTAAAAGCCCAATAGGAGTGCACAAACACACTTCATGGCTAGCTTCAAAAGCCCCGTCGAAAACTTGTACCCTCAATGGTTCCTCCATATCCTTAGGTAATAGCTATATCCCTTCCAAATATTTAGTACTCTCATAAGACTATATGTGCTATTCGTATCCATAGGCAACCTTGCCATTAATAAGCCCTTTGAGCCCAGGAGTATTTTCACCTCTATTATTGATCCATGTGTCATGAGATATAGAAAAAATCATGGGAGGACCATTCAGGTCAAAAGGAAACCCGTCCAATGGATCATAGAACTCTTCATTTCTAGCTTTTTCATCTTCATGTGGCTTGTCCACTATAGGTAAGTTAAAACTTGAAAGAGTTCATACTATACCAATGTAAAGAGCTAGTTACTTAGACTCAAGAAAATAAGTAAAATGGACAAGAAATATGAATAAGCAATTATCAAAGCAACCATAGCTTTCATGGAAGGTAAGAATGTAACAGGTAGCAAGGCACACACCCCTTGCAATGGTGGTGCAAGGTACTCACCCCTTACAGTGGTGGGAGGTCTAAGAGAAGGAATACTTAACAAGATGATTTGATTAATGGAAAAAAGATAATGGCCATGTAACTCCCACAACTTTGTATACTCTCCCTCTCTAGCACTTAGTCCTATGCTTTATTACAAGCTGTTAAAACATCACCCCAAAACAAACATAATTGCACAAGTAGGAATACATATCATATTCCTCCATCTTAGCTATGTAAAAATGAAAACCACAAGCCAAGGGAGTATTCTTATTGATAAGAAAGTATATAAAGAGTGTATTAGTTGTCAACCATATGAGCAAACATGTGAAGGTCCATTGTACATTTACATGAATAGTTAGGACCCAAAATAAGGATATCGAAGGTAGCAATTAAAGTGGTCAATAGCCCACAATAGTCACATTCTTAAAGAGACTCATTAAGGGCTTTCTCCATTCTCTTATCAATCACAAGTCCCCACAATACAACATTGTGTATGCTAACATTTGGAGCACCTCTAGTGTTAATCAACCCATCAGATTGAAGAAGAGAGGTAAAGGTGCATGTTAACCTCAAATCGGAATGGCAGAAAAATAAAGGAAAAAGTGCAAAAAGAATAGAAAGAGAGCAAAGGCATAGAGGCGGCCTTCAAAAACTAAACTGAGGCAAAAAGAGCACTTTTAAAGGAAAGGCGCCTAAAAAAACTCTAAAAGCACTTGTAAAAGAGTGCCAGGCTCCCTCCTATGCCACTTGTAAAGGAATAGACGGGTATAGGCAAGAAGAGGGAATTAGGAAAAGGGACCTTGCCACAATGGCCAGTCATGTAACAAGGGATGGGCACTCATGGGGGTTTTAGGATTTGTATATATAAAGTTCAAAAAGTGAATGAAATCTCATTCTTTGGTGTGTGGCTAACAAGAGTCCTCTCTTCTTATCTTCTTCTCTTCTTCTTGCTAGTGTGTGTGCTCTTGAGGGAGGGAGTGTGAGAATGTGAGGGAGTGAGTGAGTGTGTGGAGACGAGGGATCAAGAGGGTGAAGCTCTTCACCATCTCCTCTTGTCTTTTCCTCTCTCTTCCCTTCCCTTCTCTTACCTTGCATGTGGCTATGGAGAATGGAGCTTGGAGATGGAGGAGGCTTGAGGATGCTTGAGCTAGCATCTAGGATCGTAGGGCTACCGACTTGTGTGAGGGAGGAGGTAACTCATCTCAGCATCAAGGTAAGCTCACTACACCTCGAGAGGATCGATGACGTGTCGGTTAGGTGAGAGATAGCCATGAGAGCTCGCTTGGAATGCTTGAAACAATAAGCGGTCCGTGGGTCTTGGCAGTTGGGCGAAAGCTCCCACATTTCGGTTCCGTTGCTGGGACCATAGATTAGAGCTTGAGCCCTCGCGCGCTGCATATCGAACATTGAAGTAAGGGATTCATCCTTGAACCAGAGCTTGAGGTAGGTAGGAAGTTTGGGTTTTTTTATCTTTGAAACAAGTAAGTATTTTGGGTTATTTTATTGGTTTGATGATTGGAAAAGATGGAGAAATCATTTCACTTTTTTTCCTTCGATCGTTATTGCATTTAGAGTAGGATAGGATTAGGAAACCAAATAGGAAAAGTGTAGGGTTTGCTTCTAAAAAACAGGGTAAAACAGCATACAATTCATGCGAAAATGGCGAAAAAAGAGCGCTTGGGATGTTAATGTCGGCAAGTGAGTGATTGGGGACACGGAAACCTTACCTAGCAAGGGATTTAAGAGCCAAGGGGACTGGGAAGAGCTCATTTCATGCCCTAACATTGAGAGAGAGTGAGTGCATGCTTCCAGCATTGATTTGATTCGATCTTGCCATTCAAGAGCTCTCCGCGCGATTCAGGTACGTCAGGACCTCTTTGCTATGTATTTGTTGTGATCTAGAAGGCGTTGTGCTTGGCGGTTGTGAGGATTGTTAGATTCAATGAAATCATTCCTGACGCGATCGTCATTGCGTACGATGGCCCATCCGAGTGTCAGCAATTTTGGGCCGAGTCCCAGAATTGGCCCTCGGACCACTCGGCCAATCGGCCCTCAGAGCACTTGGCCAATCGACCCTCGGACCACTCGGCCATTCGGCCCACTACACTCGGACACCTTTCACTTGGCCCTCGTCCAAGTGAAGCATTCAGACCAACTTAGAAATTTGGCCCTTGGCCCTGCCGACTTGCCCCAACCCCACTCGAACAAGTTGACATTCGGCCCGATCGAATTCACCACTCAGCCCTCGGTCCACTTGACTCGGCCCATCTGACTCGGCCACTCGGCCTACAACACCATTCGACCCTCAGCCCATTAGTCTCAACCCATTAGCCTCGACCCTCGGCCCTCGGTCTCCGCCCATTCGAGTTAGTTACCATTCGGCCCTCGGCCCATTAGCCTCGACCCTCGGCCCTTGGCCCATTCGGGCTAGTTACCATTCGGCCCTCAACACATCCGAGTGACACACTTGGCCTACAACCCCATTCGGCCCTCGGCCCCATCCGACACACTCGGCTTACAACCCCATTCGGCCCTCCCGTCCGAGTGACACACTCGGCCCCTACAACGTGGACGAATAACCCAAGGATGGACAAGATGGCCAGATGCAGGTCAACAAGCCTACTAGGCCTAAAACAAAGCGAGAGGGTACATAAGCCATTTAGACACTTGTTTTCTGCACTCACCCTGAATTTCTGCACCTGAAGTACAGTTAAGGATAGCAGAAAGCCTGATTGAGAACAAGTGCACGAGAAAGAACACACACATTGAGGAGGGGTAAATTGAGGATTGGATGCAATAAGTCGGGGAACTCACTCAAATAAACACCTCAAGGAACCCACCAGTAGGAGAAGATCCCAAGACATAGACAGACAACCAAGGTACAGAGTAGGACCAAGCAAGCAGCACTAGAGAAGTGGATCTCACCAGCTTATGCAACCTAATTGACAGCTTGGTGGAGCATGAGAACGCGATCATGTCAAAGGAAAGCTCAGACCGCAGGCCGAACGAGGAACTCGACTTAGGAGTTTTTCCAGAGGCAATCCAGCAGCAGCTGGTAAGCAGCTACGATGTGCACGCTCGATATGAGCACCGCAGTAGAATAGCAGAAGCCATCATAACAGACTTGGAGGAGGAATGGAAGCTAGCCCACAAGGCACTGCAAGGCATAGTGAAATACAACCAAGACCAGCATGCTAGGAGCTTAAGGCAGAACACAGAATTGCGTGAGGTACAGCGGGTGCTGAACCTGCTAGGTGGGAATCGGAACGATCACGAGAGAGCCCTGGAAGGAGACTTGACATTGAGTGAGCTTCTCATGAAGCGATTGCTCGATAACACCGCAGCATAGGAGAGTGCTGCAGCCCCCAATCATTGCAAAGCAACTTGACAAGTACCAACCCCACGACAACCCATATAGCTTTGTATAGAATTTTGAGCAAGTGTGCGAGGCCAACGGCCTCACCGACTTGACTCAATGCTCTCAAGCATTCGGGCTTTGCTTAGGCAACAAGGGTAGGACTTGGTACACGAGTCTAGATGCCAGAGAACGAGTGGATTTTAACAGCCTCAAAGACCTCTTCATCAAGAGATTCTCCGAGCCCGGATACTCTAACAAAAGGCTAGTGAGACTGATGAATGTCAAGCAGAAGGAGAAAGAGAACATTCGCGACTATGTCACCCATGTAAGGAGCCTCTTAAAGAGAATCCCCATGGGTGGACAACCTACCAAGAGAGTGGTGTCCACCATATTTATCAGTGGAATATAGAGCGAGAAGCTATATAAGGCCTTGGCAAGTAATTCGAGCTTACAGCGAGACTCGACAGCTAGGGTGTTTAAAGAGGGCGTTTGAGTGGATGACTAGCTGAAAGAGCGGAGCTCCAGGAGCTCAAATTTAGAAGAAACCAACTCGCAAAGTTTGGAGAGAGCATCAGCCTCTAGCAAACGATTAGGTCCAACATCCCAAGATAAGGGGAAGGCCTCTAAGACAAACCAAGACTTAACTGAGGTGAAAATGGAGATAGCCAAACTGCAGGATATGTTGAGATGACCAATGCGCTCGCACGTATAATGCGTGTATTGTGGCACTTGCCGATCGAGTGTCAAGACCCTAGGCCATGACCTTGCGCTAATTGTGGTAGATTTGGTCACGACATTGTGCATTGAAGATTACCAAGAAGATTCCCTTACTCACAACCCTATGACTAGCCATTACCTAGCGAGCAAACCCCAACAATTCTTCAGAAGGGTGGCCCCATTGGCCCTTCCTACACCTAATGATGTTAAACCAATTGTTCCTAAAATGGACATAAATCCTACAGGTATACCAAGACCACCTGGTCCCTACGTGACTCATCCACCAACTGACGTGCCAGTCCACTATGTGGAGGAGCCAAATGAGGAAGAGACTTACGTATACCCATAGGTCTCGCACGACGACGAGGGCAACACAGTCCTTATGGACTATCGACTAGTGCCCATGATGGTGTTAGGAAGAGGCCGAGGTAGAGGCCTAGGAGGGTAGACGTAGGATCCAAACATATGTTGGACTTGCGGTCATCCAGGACACGTCTCATCACGTTGCCATGAAAGGGAGCAACCAAATAGAGATAAGGCAGATCTCAAACCATCCTCAAGTTCAGCCAACCTGCCAAATGTCCCATTGGGGCTATTCGGCGTCGAGAATCTCGAGTGGGGAGGCCACACCTATCCCATTGCGTGTCATAACCCAAGCACAGACAAGGTAGGCCTATCATTGCTAGGTCCGAGCAACCTCAATGCAGCCTCGATCAGGAAGAAGAGCCAGACGGAGAAACAAGAAACCCGAAGCTAAGATCACACTAAAAACGGAGACTGCCACCACTCTGCTTGTGGAAAAGAAGGTTACTGACTCGGAGGCAGAAACCTCAACCCCTAAGATGGCCGAAAAGGGAAGTGCTAGGGTAGGGGAGTACCCCATCCTAAGCGCCAACTAGAGGCTATTGAGAAAGTGAAGGAATGGGTAAGAGAGGCCCAAGAGCACCTAAAAGATGTGGAGCCCATCCTAGAGGACGAGATTGAAGATCTCTCTAGCATAAGCACTCCAGTCTCACCTCCTCGACTGAAAGCAAGAGATGCAATTGCGCCGCAAGCAGTACCGCTTAGGTAAAGCCTCGACGCTACAGACCAACTAATCAGTCACGGCCATTGGCCAAGACAATCCAAAATAGGAGAAAGGTGAGTAGTCAATGACCTCCTTACCATGCTAGTAACCACCCCTGTGACGCTAAGCCTAGGAGACTTGCTAAGGTCGCATTCCACCCTATGGCAAGACCTGAAGCAGTGGGTTGAAGGATCATGAGAGCAAGCTACCATAGACTTGCACGACCGTGAAGCAGAGACACAAATACCAAGCCTAATGCTGCACTCTATGCCTAAGTCCTTGCACATTAATGCTTTCTAGGAAGGCACCGAGACACATGCGATCCTACCTGTCTTAGCCCTGGGCGACACAACTCGAAAGGGGATTGTAGACACAGGAGTAGGGGTTAGTGTACTGAGCCACACAGTGCTTCAGACGTGGGAAAACCCGCTTGTGGAGACCGCTAGGTTCAATGTCACACTAGCAAATTATATGAAAGTGAAACCATTCGGAGTACTTAAAAACTGGCAGGTGAAGATCATAGGTGTCCAGTTCTCAGTCGACTTTATAGTCATGAAGGGAGTGGACTACAACATCCTATTAGGCCGACCCTGGATGTGGAATGCCAGAGTCATCGATGATTGGGGTAATAGCTTAATCTTCATGGGCAATAGGATGGAAGCTATGAGGGTAGAGATGGACACATGGAAAACCTCACCAGTTGACTTGAATGCTATCTACGCGATGCTTAAGGGCAATACTCAGGTCAAGAAGCCCTATGGGCCCTTGACCAAGTATATCCCATGCCCAGAGGATGAGCGAGACTGGATCCACGTCCTTGCTACGATCGACTGCTATTCTTAGATCATGAGGCATACGAACAAGAAATCCAGACAGTTGGCAGGACAACAGACACACCCTCCACACCAATCTATATGATGGCAGGAACCCTTTGTGGGTGACCTAAGCCTATCACGTTCCAAGTGCCAATTAACAAGAAGGAACTCCAAGAGATTTTGGAGTATTTGATTGGCACGCTAGTTGGCAATCCAGCAGCAAACTTCAAGCCACTCCAGGATCTGCTAGATGGACCTAGGTGGCAATGGACCAAGGTGCATATCTTAAACCTCATGTACAATTGGGCTCTTGTCTCTGACCAAAGACAAGAGTTGTGCCAAAACCTAGTGGATGATGAGCAGTCGGATGAAGATGATTCCACGGACGAGTACAAAGACAGTCATTCCTTTAGTGATGAAAGTAAGGGCAAAATAGACACGGCGGAATACGACACTGAGGGATGAGAAATAGAATAGATACGAGCGGACTCCAGGCCACAGAAAAAGGGTGCCTTTAGGATGGAACGAGGGGTCATGTGCATGGAATGTGACCGTGCGTGGTTGGAACACACAAGAGCCATAGATTTGGAAGGAGCAGGCCTAGCCCGACCAGGTACAACACTAGTGCTTAGAGCAGAATCACCCTCTGAACTGCGACCACTAGGAGAAACTACCTCTTCTAGCAAAAACGGCGAGTTCAATTCCGAGTCAGAAGTGAGATCAGATAGCGACCCACTCGACCATCCAAGACTAGACGCACCAAGGGGGACCTACCCGTCCACCTGAGGTGCACACAATTGAAGGAAGATAGGGAAAAACAGCCTAGGTACACACAAACGAAGGAGCAAAGGAAGCCGCAAGATCTCCCGAGGAGATTTACAAAGTTCAAGAAGGGTGACAGGGTAGTGATCCTGTTGGGTGCCAAACGTCAAGGGCAAACGAGTGAACCCATCAAGGGACCAACCAAGGTCAAGGAGGTGAACCTAGCACAGGAAGAGGAGACACCCTGACTGGTCTTAATTGTCGATGACTTGATTAAGGAAGAGGAGACAAGTCTTGTTGCTCTCTTGCAAGAGTATGCAGACGTGTTCGCTTGGTCCTTGGAGGAGTTTAAGGGGGTGGATCTGAGTGTAGTGACCCATAACATACCCATGACACTAAACACAACACCGGTCAAGTAGCGACCATACCCAATGAATCCAAACCATGCTCATGCAGTCAAAGAAGAGATCGAAAAGCTGATGAAAGCAGGATTCATCTACGAAATCGAGCACACGGACTGGGTGTCGCCCATAGTCATAGTAATGAAGAAGAATAGAAAGATTAGAGTGTGTGTCAACTACAAGAAGGTGAACGCTGCCACTAAGAGAGACAATTACCCATTGCCGTACACCGAGCACATGCTCAAAAGAGTGGCAAGCAAAGAGGCATATAGCTTCCTAGACGGCTTCTCTGGATACAATCAGGTACAAGTGCATCATGCCGACAGGCATAAGACTGCCTTCACCACCGAATGGGGCGTCTTTGCTTACATAGTCATGCCCTTCAGGTTGACTAATGCCCCAGCCACCTTTCAACACCTCATGTGCACCATATTTAAAGACATGCTTCGCAAGGAATTGGAGGTCTTCGTGGACGACTTGTGTGTTCACTCAACTTGGCGAGAACACTTAGGCAAACTTCGAGCAGTCTTTGAGCGGTGTCACCTATATTGTCTCTCCCTAAACCCCTTAAAGTGCCAATTCTGGGTGAAACATGGGTGCATCCTAGGGCATGTGGTGTCGAAGAACCGTATTGCCACTGACTTCTCGAAAGTCGGGGTTATTGTTGATCTTCCACCCCCAATTAACTATAAGGGAGTTCAATGCTTCTTAAGCCATACGGGGTACTATCGACGATTTGTGTTGAACTATGCATTGATTGCCAGACCTTTGTAAAAGCTATTGATAGTTTTCGAATGGACTGAAGCATGTCAACGAGCATACGAGGAATTGAAAAAGGCTTTGACTATTGCACCAATCTTATGAGCCCCAGATTGAACCGTCACCTTCCACGTACATATTAATGCTTCGAAATTCACCGTAGGGGCAGTACTGTGCCAACCTAGCAAACACAACCTTGACTATCCAATGAGCTTTGCTAGCAAACAACTCATTGAGACCAAAATGAACTACTCGACGACTGAGAGAGAAGGCTTAGCCATGGTATTTGCGGTAAAAAAGTTTCGGTATTACCTTTTGGCTATGCCTTTTACTTTCTTGGTGGACCATCAAGCCTTGCTGTATCTAGTGAACCAACCCTGCGCTACAGGATGCATAGCTCGATGGCTCCTTCTGCTTTTATAATTTGACTTCTCCATGGTGGTACGGAAGGAAAAGCAGCACTACATGGTTGACCACATGTCACACATTCCCATAGGAGAGGCCGTTGGACAAGGCATTGCCGATGAATTGCCAGCCGCCCATTGCCAGACGCCCATCTCTTTGTCAAAATTGGCCATAGAGAGCATGGCTCTTGTTGGATTTAAAAGAGTATGGTTCTTCCATCAATGAATCCATTTTGTTATGGATGATATGGTATGGTGAGTTCGTGATGAATTCCAAAATCTTTACAATAATTTTGAAACTCATTTGAGGTGTATTCTCCTCGACTATCCATCCATAGAGTCTTAATTTTCAACTCTTGCTTATTCTCCACCACTTCTTTGTACTCTTGAAGCTTTGAAAACACTTATGACTTCTTTGTAAGAAAATATACCGCAATATACCTAGAATGATAATCTATTGACACCATGAAATATTTAGCTCCTATGAGAGAAGTGGGATTGATAGGACCACAAATGTCAGAGTGTATGAGTTGAAGGGGTTGAGATGTGACAAAATGAGATTTAGAGTAAGGATGGTGAGTGGCTTTGTTAAGAGCACAAGCTTGATAGAAGGGAAGATGAGAGAGAGATGATGGGATGCTTAGGGTAAGCCTTTTATGGATAAGTTGCTAAAGTATATGTGGAGAGGCACAATAAGTCAAAAGTGCCATAGAAGAGAGTCTTTAGATGAGCTTGTGATGGAGTAGAATGATGTGGAATTTGTGAAAGCATTAGTTGAAGGTTTATGGATCAAGTAACCAAGAGTAAAACGTCCCTAATTTGGGACAACTAAGTTTGATAGAAGGTGAAATTAGCTAGAGGATACAATGGTCCTTAAAGAAGTGAGCAGTGAGAGAGGCTTGAGAAGTGAGCTCACTAATATTGAGAAGATTCTTCTTGAGAATTTGAACATAATAACCCTTGTGTACCTTAATTATGTGGTTGGATGGAAGCTCCACTCCAATAGTGCCATATCATTTGGCTTGTTGGATGCTGAGAAGAATGCACTTGCTTCCTAGACTTTGGAGCCACTCATCACTTGACCTTCCACAGAATGGTTGGTGTCTTGATGAGGTACCCAAACACTTGTAGGTAAGCTAATGATAGTGTCCGATTGAAATTCTATCATGGCTTCCAATACTAACTAAGTGACCTTGCACTTTTGAGTGTTTCTTGTTGAACTCGTCTCTTTGTTAATGATCTTTCTCTATATGGCATTGTCTTTTACAAATATTACATATGAAGTGGTGGAGAGGATTTCTAGAAATGGATGAAGATTGAGATGAGTGATGAAAATTGGATTTATAATGAGGATTGCCAAGGATTCCTTTGAATGAGAAGGATGAGATATTTCTATTGATGAGAGGCTAAAGCTTGAGTTTATCATTAGTGGAGATTTGAATGGTGATGAAGGATCTCCAATATAGAGGCAGAGAGAAGAGGAGAAACATGGCTTGAAGTTCTTTAGATATGACTAAACCATATATTATAGTTTCATCCAACAAGGATAGCCACTATTCCAAGAACTTGGTGGCAAATTGATCTTCATGCATATAGTGGTAGTGGTTAATTTTTTAGACATGGTCATTTGATATACAATATTGTTGTGTTCATATGTATTTTTGAAGAATTCTCAAATATCTTTTGCATTGTGTGTTGTTCTTATTACTAGTTGCACTTGTCAATCTCCACAATGGATTGAAATCTCCATCCTCGTAGCTACATCTCTTTGCATCCAATCATCTTGGTCTATTCCTTCTTATTTAGGGTATTATTCTTTGCTATTGATGATGTTCCAAAGGTTGGCTTGAGATAGGTAGAGTTCCATCCTCAACTTTCAAACTTGATAGTTATTGCCATTGAGTTTGTCAAACTTGATGTGGCAGTTGTAAGAACTAGTGGCATTGTCAAGAGCCATTGGATTAGAGTAATGGGAATAAAAGAAGATAAGAAAATAAGGAGTTTGTGGTTTTGTAAATAGCAAGGAAGAAATGATGGGCTAGACAATTAGAATTAGTGCTCTGATGGCATGAACTGAAAATTATAGGCTAGAAGATAAGACGATGAGAAGACACTATGCATAATGTGTGTGTGTGTGTGTGTGTGTGTGTGTGTGTGTGTGTGTGTGTGTGTGTGTGTGTGTGTGTGTGTGTGTGTGTGTGTGTGTGTGTGTGTGTGTGTGTGTGTGTGTGTGTGTGTGTGTGTGTGTGTGTGTGTGTGTGTGGAGAGAGAGAAGAGTGAACTATAGTTTCTTATTTCATTACTTGTAGTTGTATATATACATGATACATTGAATGGGGTGGATGAGCCTTTTTTCATAATATCTGAGATATTTTACAATGAGGATCATTATGGGATCCTTTTGTCTACATGTTGCATATCCTTATCTCTTTACAACAAATATCCTATCCTACTACACTTTTATCCTAACATACAAACACAACTAAGAAGAGACTACTACCTTGTTGAGGCAAACGCACCAACAGTCGAGACTTTGGATGGACTTCTATTCTTTCAGAAGCTGCAACTCACGTTGGCGACAATCTCTCACTTTGTCTCTCACGCTCCGCTCTAACTAACCAAGCATTCTCCTCTCCAACCCAAGGAAGCAAGAACACAAGACTAGCTCGAGTTGTAGTGAACTCACCTAACTTACCTTTCAAAGGCTTGAAGATAGTTCCACGACCACGATCAACACGATCCGATGCCGTCGCTCCTTCGCATCCACCACCAAGCACGCCAACGAGTCGAAGAGCTAGTAGAGACGACGAGAAAAGCAAGAAGACGACGAAGAGCTTCACCTTCCCTCAGTCCCTCGCTCAACACACCTCTCACTCTCTCCCTCTCAGTCACTCTCAACACAATGGAAGCAAGATGATAGAATAGAAAGATTGAATGGTTGCACTAACAGAGCTTCCGCAGCATGAATGTGCCAAAAGGGGTCAATACAACTGAGACCTCCCACCCTTATATAGACATAGAATTAGGGTTAGGGTTTGCGCCCCTTTTGCGTTTAGGGTTTGCGCCCCTTTTGCGTTTAGGGTTAGGGTTAGGGTTTTGCATTTAGGGTTTTCACAACTATGAATTAGGGTTTGCACCCTCTTTGGGCATCCTACCCACATAGTGGGCTTTAGGCCGGTCAATCCTTGAAACATGCTTGAACCTTAGCCTAAATAGACCAAGCCTACACTATTCTAATCACAATTACATGTGCGCAACCCACGCAACACATGCGGGTGCGACAAATACAACTACGGGTGATAAATACAATGTGCACGGGAGTGAGCCCGGCTCTCACAAAATAATACAACCATGATAGTCTGATGATGTCCATGAGTAAAAAGTAATACACAAGTGCCCAAAGTAATACAATGAAGCTCCACAAAATAGTAATCCACCAAAAAATAGTATCCAGCACTTGTGCTTCCAGCACCACCTCATTCGCATCCGCACCACCTAGGTCACACTCATTCGCACCACCTCATTCGCATCCGCACCACCTCATTCGCACCACCTAGGTCATACTCATTCGCACCACCTCATTCGCATTCGCACCACCTAGGTCATACTCATTCGTACCACCTAGGTCATTCGCATTCGCACCACCTAGGTCACACTCATTCGCACCACCTCATTCGCACCACCTAGGTCATACTCATTCGCACCCACCTAGCACCTTATTCACTTGCACCACCTCTTATCACTCACTAGTACCACCCCAACCCTAATCCCTCACAAACCCTAATTATCACTTGCACCAATCACCCCTCACTCATACTCCTCTCTCACTAATCCCCCACTTACTTCTCTGGTAGTTCCTTATTTCATCAGTTGCTGCAAGCCCAACATCACCATGCTACTCCTGTTAGTCGCGCCTCAAAACCCACACCTGTGAAGTTTCACTCTCAGCACAATGGAAGCAAGATGATAGAATAGAAAGATTGAATGGTTGCACTAACAAAGCTTCCGCAGCATGAATGTGCCAAAAGGGGTCAATACAACTGAGACCTCCCACCCTTATATAGACATAGAATTAGGGTTAGGGTTTGCGCCCCTTTTGCGTTTAGGGTTTGCACCCCTTTTGCGTTTAGGGTTAGGGTTAGGGTTTTGCGTTTAGGGTTTCCACAACTGTGAATTAGGGTTTGCACCCTCTTTGGGCATCCTACCCACATAGTGGGCTTTAGGCCGGTCAATCCTTGAAACATGCTTGAACCTTAGCCTAAATAGACCAAGCCTACACTATTCTAATCACAATTACATGTGCGCAACCCACACAACACATGCGGGTGCGACAAATACAACTACGGGTGATAAATACAATGTGCACGGGAGTGAGCCCGGCTCTCACAAAATAATACAACCATGATAGTCTGATGATGTCCATGAGTAAAAAGTAATACACAAGTTCCCAAAGTAATACAATGAAGCTCCACAAAATAGTAATCCACCAAAAAATAGTATCCAGCACTTGTGCTTTCTGCAGCCTTCTCAAAATACCATTAACATACCTGGAAAGGGATACCCCATCATGTAGCCTCTTCAAAACCCTCCAACTAAAATAGAAAAGGGAAACCATTACAATAATTGAAGATGCAAAAGGAAGGATTCACACAACGATGATGTATCTATTGCTAATGCATTTGTCTACCACTTGGCAAGTATAGTGGGAGTCTACTCCTCCCCGATGGGACACAGATGTCTCATCATCTTATCTTCTCAGAAGACAATAGATAGAGATACAATAGCAATGCTGGCACATCCATTCTCAGAAGAGAAATTATTATACGTAGTAGAAAAATGAAGAAAGAATGGTCACTAGGATCCAAAGGAATATCAATTGAGGTCTATGAGGCATTATGGGATCCATATGCCAAGGATGTAGCTAAGTTTGGAAATGTATGCTAAAAGGTATCATTTTGGGATTTTCTAATTAAGGGAGAATCAAGTTGCTACCCAAGGGGCTAACAAGCAAATCCACACAATGGAGGCCTTTGACCATTCTGAATGTCATATACAAGATTATATCTAAGGCAATGACGATGAGAATTTAATTCCTTTTGAATAAAGTCCTACATAAATCCCAATATGGGTTTGTCTATGATAGGAAGATACAAGATGCTTGATAGTAGCTATTGAGCATGTAGTAGAGACTAGGGGGACTTTATCCCTATAAACATGGATCTAAATATTGGCATCCATACATGATGCCAGATACCCGTAATGCAAATCTCTTTTCAACCAAAATTATTTTATTTGCATTCTCTGAAAGGGGATCACCTCCACAAAACTTGGTCAATGCCTTTAGTGCAAAAGGAGAAACCTTGAATCACAATGGAATATTCATTGTGAAAAACCATAATCTATAATGACAAAAATAATGTTTATCGAGCGAATGCGAGAAGTGAGATTGTTGAGCAATCATTTGAGTGTGCTTTACTAGACAACCTCCAATTCTTGTTCCACATAGTCCACTTATTCCTCCTCATATTCTGGGCATATATTAAGTACCACTATTACTCCTCCACTACCACCACCACCACCACCACCACTACCATTGTCACCTCCACCACCACCTTCACCACTACCTCCACCGCCATTGCCACTACCACCTCCTCCATTGCTTCCATTGCCACCACTTCCACCACCACTGCCCCCACCCATGTTTCTCTCCCCATGTTAAGTATCTCAAGTACAACTCTGCCTCTCTATCTCTATTTCTCTCTCTCCCATCTCCCATCGATTATTCGCTCTCTATTTCCCCTCCTCCCCATCTCTCTCTCTCTCTCTCTCTCTCTCTCTCTCTCTCTCTCTCTCTCTCTCTCTCTCTCTCTCTCTCTCTCTCTCTCTCTCTCTCTCTCTCTCTCTCTCTCTCTCTCTCTCTCTCTCTCTCTCTCTCTCTCTCTCTGAGACAAGGATTCACATTATGTATCCATTTTTTACAATCCTTTTAATTTTGCAAGGGTTAAGGGTTTGCATGACATCCATTGTCTTTGACACTTTTGGTAGTTAATATTAGGGTGATAAGAATGTCACATTGTTACTCCCACATGCATATATACATTCACATTCCTCTGCACTCATATGTATGTGTTTTACAATTACATCTTAATATAGTAGTACTTCAATTCAATGCACATGAGCAAAACTACAACACACATGTTTTTGCCACATTCAATTGTGCATTATTGTGTGAACTTCCTATAAGAGGGTACGATATCAAATGGTTTTTGACACTTACTACAAGAATGTGTGATATCTATTGTTTTTCAAACTATTCAAATAGTGAATATCAAGACAACAATATTGTCTCATTGTTAATCAATTGTGCACATATCCATTCACAAGCATGCATACATCTACATTCTACCCCTCCCTCAATTCTCTGCACGTACTTTATTTACACATTTTATAGTACTGCAATTGAGCAAAACCACATACACAATTTGCGTCACTTATACATTCCTCTCTCTTTCTCCTATTCTCCCTCATCCTCATTTCATTGCACTTGAAAATTAATACAATCAAATAATTATGAAAGTATATATTTATTGTGCACATCAAATATCAATCGAGTTCCATTGCTAGAGGGTGGAATGGGTGATCCCTAACAAAGTCCAGGAATGAACCATGAAAGCACACTAGCTCAATCAAGTAGGGAAGCATGTGCTCCAAGAGGACAGTGTCCACGAGGTTTCCATCAAATGTGGGGATGGGCATATGAAGGCATTGGGTGCATCCCTCTGCATCTTCTCCACGCTATCATCCATAAATAGTGTCATTGTAGTGTGGCCAATCAATGTCATCAAAACATTTCAAAAAAGAGTTTCATGTAACTACTTTTGGAAAATTTGGAAAAAGTGGTTGAGGGAGTTGCTTTGCACTTGCCTTGTCCATATTGAAATACAAAGGTTGGCGCTTGCTTCTTTGACGACTTCAGACATTCACTTCTAACCAGCTGGAGTAGCTCACTTAGGTTGTTCTCCTTCATTGAGCTCCAAATGGCACTGTCAAACAATGTTCCTTCAAAAACCTAGTGAGCCCTACCTGCAAAATCACCCAATACCTATGCTGCCACTTCCAAGGGCTTCACTGGTAATGATCCCTTCTACTTTGGCTGCCTATGTAGAAGTGCCCCATTCATATACAATTAATTTTTAGATTGTGGAAGAAAGTTTTACGTGTGCACGTGGAAAGGTGAGCATGCATGTATTGGTATGACAAAAAAGAGAGCTACATTACAGTCAAATATTATACAAGTTTATGTAAACATGTTACCTTTGCTTTTTGAAATCTTCATCTTTGATGAAGCAATACAAACATGCAAGTTGCCTATTGAACTATAATGTTATTGATTCAAGGCCATCATACCCTACATTGTAATCTAAAATAGCGTTCCCTTCTTTTATGTATTAACGGCCCCCTAAGAAGCTACCAGATAAGTAGACAAGATGACTATATGTGAACTCATTGTGTTAATTGAGGATTGGAAGTGGAGATATATGCCTCTTTTACCCTCAAATATTGTTTCAATATTTGCATGCGTGCGTGCGCGCGCGCGCACACACACACACACACACTCTCTCTCTCTCTCTACCCTTAGCATATTAACTCTAATGTTATCAACATTTTAACCAGAGGAATAACTCATTTGAAAAATCTTAGTTCACCCTTAACTTTTTCTAATACTTCCATACAACCATTAATATTCACTAATCATTACTTCTGCATTAAATAGCATTTTACAAAGGAGGTATAAGAAAATGAAATCCATTACCCATGAAATTTCAACCAAAAACTCTAAACATAAAGTAAACTATATTACCTTTTCATTTATCCCACTAAATCCTTCATTATCAGAAGTTATTAAATTTTCTCTATTACTGCTTTAAAAAATAAAAATATTCATAATAATTATATCTAAACATAAAACATCAAGCCCTATTAACCAAATGTTTCCCATAGTGAATTAAGTTTGTGCACCATTTTTCATCAATAAATTCTTTCATTTGTCATTAATATCCACTAATTACTTCCTAAAAACACCTAAAAAGTGTCATTCTCACCCTTAAAAAAATTTTGATTCCAGAGATCCATTTGAGCTAAGAATTGATGAGAGAATTCATCATGATCTCATTCAACTCTATTTTGAGGTTTGATCCTTGATCACTCATTAATATTCTTAATTTTCACTAATTATGGTTAAAAACTATCATTTTATTACTAAAATGCATAAATCTCTTAACAAATTTATCTCCAAAGGATAAATTTCATTCTGAGGTTCATTTGGATGTGTTTTAATACTATTTCAATTCATTTCTCATTAATGCTATCCAAAACTTTTAATTTTCCCTAATTATGGTCTAAAATACAATTTTTAGTCTATTTCCTATCATTTCAATGCATCCAATGCAAAGACTCAAATTCTTTCCATTCATTTGATACTTAGAGATTAGAAACTTAATACATTCAACCATAAATCATTCAATCTATACATCTTTCATTCAAATTTTGATGGAAATAGACATACCCAATTAAGGAGATAATAGAAGATCTTCAACGGTATTTAGGGGTGTTGGTGCTTCCTCCTCCTCTTCCTTCATGCTAAAAAATCTTCAAATCTTCTAATATCTCACGTTTTTCACTAATATGCACTAATCTTCCCTTAATCCTACTGAAATTTTCTCTCTCTACACTCAAGAATGCTCTCCAAGTGGTATGAGGATGGAGGAGATGAAAGAGATGATCATTTGCAACCAAAGCATGCTAGAATTCTGTCCAAAATTTGCAGCAAATTCATCAATATACTCATGAATGTTGGCGCCTTGTTTTCTTGTTGTTCTCTCTCTTTCTTCAACTCCTCCTTCACATGACATACCCCCCCCCCCCCCAACTTCTTGAATAACCCCTTTTCAAATTTGAATGTTTTTCCACTTAAACCTGATTTTTCTGACACCTTTCCACATTTCTAGACTTATTTTGTCCCCGCCCATGACTTCTTGACCCAAACTCCATGCATGCATGCTAAATTATATCCACATTTCTTCCCGTCTCCAAGATGTCTATGATTTTTTACTAAAAATCCTTCCCCACATCTGCCTTTTATCACTTATTATTTTTCCGCTCCCTAAATTCTCCATCTAAAATATCCTAACTCTCTACTTCTAATTCCACCTCAGCACAATCCAAATACGGCTTTATGATCCTATTTTATTAAATTTTTATGAAAAATAATGCATAAAACATAGCCAAAGTCCTTCACAGCTTGCATGAAAAATAGTGTAAAAATGGCTCAAAATAAGCAGTTATCATTCCTCCCTCACTAGCTTTAGTGAGCTCCTGTGAACTAACAAATAGAGAACCGCTCCAATAATCAAGAACAATGACAACAGCTTCAGCATCCATCCAAAGAACTAAGTTGAAAAAAAAAATTACTCTCCCCCTCCAAGTCACGAGCACAGCTACATCTACAACCATCTTACAAGGAACACAAAAGGAAACTAGTATATTCCAACTAATAATAATCTCTTCCTTCTACAATTAAGAACTAACTTAATGTGGCAATAAAACCAATTCTTGAACCACTCAGTCCACTAATGTGCATGACATTGCAATTTCCAAGCAAGAATCCAACCAAAAAGAAAACCATAAGAGCTGCTAAGAAACAAAAAACGTCTTGAAGCAAAGAAATGCTATGGTACTCTCCTTTCAGATATCCATGATAAAGGCTTTTCTTACTCTTGCGAGACCAACACTAGACCTTAACAAAACTAATGTAAAACTCTCCACAAGATAGAATCTCTTAGGCAGAACTACTAACCCTCCATGAAATAAGAGATAATGTGTTTAGCTACTAACCAGTTGCAATATATAATATAATTATTATTACACCTCTATCTCCTTTTACTATAGGTTTGCTTGTTTTTTTGGTCTTCAAAAGACTTATTTTCAGCCATGCTCAAAAGGTCCCACCCCAAAGAGATGCAAGTCATCGGACACAAGGCACCCATTAAGGAAATCCCTGTAGCTTACTAGGACCTCAAAGGCGATGAATATCTTCTTTTTAGAGTTTTTTCTTTCTTTCCTTCCTTCCTTCTTTCTTTGCATGGCTTTGTTTTTTTTTTTCTTTCAAGTCTTGAGTTTGTTGGGTTAAGTATATTTTGAGTTTTTTTTTTGTAACAATACTTACGCGGTCATTATTCAACATTGAGCCTACAAACATTTTAGCTCAACAACCCTCCTTATGAAACTTAATCAGGAGAGTTATACTAACTAGTCAGTTGACATCTAGGCTAATCTCACAAGGCTCAACAGAAGTAACTTCATCACAAACAAACCAGTCAAAATTTCAAGAAATGAAATAAATCCATAAGGGATATACTCTAGTGAGTTTCTAATCAGCCAATTCAAATAGGAAAAGATGCAGTCATGCATGAGTCAAGAACTCCCTCTCTTTAGAACTTAACACTCATAAGTATAACATTCTTATCATAACAAAACGAAACTACTAAAAAGAGAAAGTGCAGTAACAAAAAACTCAAAACAAAATAAGGTAAGGAAACATCTAGTAATAGTGTGTTGTAACTTCGTGGTTCCCATAGCCAATTGAAAGAAAACCTGCACTCAAAGGTAAACCCAACCGTGTGTGCATCTAACTAACTACCTAACTAAGTGAAAGTTAACTAAGATAATGTGTCAAAAGCTAAAAAATGGAGGAAACATTACATTAAAAGTGAATCATTTTAGAATATTTTGTTATGTTTTTTGTTGTTATTAGTTTTTTTAATTCATGTAAATCAAAACACAAACTAAAAAAATAAAAATCATCGCAATCCCATAAATCCTCTAAAACAAACACAAACGACGTAACCCAAAATCATCTAAACTATCAACATCAAATCCATCAGGCAAATCACAACATATAGGATGATCTTGAAGAATCCCTAGTGCCCTCACATTAGATATATCAAAAGCATCGTCAGGTGCATCACTAGAATTCTCCATTGTCTCATGGAGTGGAGCATTAACTACTAAACTGTAAGGTAGCATGGGTGCCATAGGCAGATTTCCTAAGGTACTAGCCTCAATCAAGTCCATGAGACCACAAATGTAATCCCAATATGGACAGCTTTCGTCCAACTCGAGATCAAGATAAGAGGGAGTCAAACGATAAATAGCAGCCTAATAGTGAGCAAACTCCTATTGCTCTCGATCCACCCTATATTGGGCAATGCCACGCTCAAGAGAATATACACTATCATAGTTGTGGCATTGATAAGTGTACCCAATAGCTTGTTGCATGGCAGTGGTACCATAGCATCGAAAATAAGTGCAACATTGCCAACATAGTAGATGGGTGTGCACATAAAGATGCCGTTGATAAGGTCGACAACTAAACTGAGGATGGTACTATAAACAAAAGATAACCACAAAAGATGTACCATAGCATGCCTCACACTGTGGAGCATATAAAAACCTATCATGCATCTGAAATCATGGAATACTATAAGGTTCAACATGAGCAGTATCAGGACTATCAACATCAAGACAAGGAGTAAGAGCATCCATCTAGTCCAATGACTTTTTTGGTTTCTAATGATAGATCTTGCCCACCTTGCAAGGTATTTTGTAGCTCAACGTTCAATTTTTCTAGCTACTCCACTATTCACTCAGCTTTCTTTTCCAATCTTCTTCTTGCTCTCTCATCCCATGCTAATTTTTGGCTTTCACTCATTCACTCTAGTGTGTGATGACTTCCTCTATCCTGTGCACATCCTCCTCTCACTCTCTATTGTAAGAGCCCTTGTTTATGTAAACTTAACTTCCTAAGAATGTCAGATAGTCCCTTATCCTCATCGTCATAGGGTATATCTTCACTACACTTTTCTACTAAACCTAAAATCTTAGCCACTTCCCTTACTTCCATTGTATCAAATGTTAATTTAACACCCTTAGTTATTTCTACCCACTGAGACACTTGATCCCAACTTATTCTCCTAAAGGTTTTGTGTGCTTCTCTATAAAACCAATCGTAATGATGTTGCACACTAATGATATTGAGTTGGATTTCATCAACTAACTTAAAATATGATGCTAATAACACGATCCCCCTTGCTTCATCTTGGAACATCCGATTCCAAGTGCAAATTTTCTCAACATCAACCCATAGCTGGGGTCCAAAGTATTTTCACCCATCCACTAATTCGGTATTGTTGAATATCTTGGGGCAGCTCAAGGAAGAAGCCTCGTAAGAAAGCTTCGTTGTAATGGTTCATCAGAGTCTCATTTGCTTAGGTTTTTTGCTAAGCAAATAGGTGTAAAGTTCTAGTCCCCAGCATGACCATATTGTGTTAAACTCTCACCTCTCTACCTCCAATGACATAGATAGGTGTCTCACAATGAACAACCTATACCATGCGTAAGGCCCAATATTTCTACCCTGACTCCATCCATTGACATCCATCCTTCAACCTACTCGATGAGCTCTACCATGGAGTGCATTTTGGTAAGGAAAATTAATATCCTTGTACCCTTGAGCATGTAATCAATAAGATGCATGGCATGAACTAACTCTGCCTCAGTATGGGAGTTCCATGATGGAATTCCATCCCCCAAACCATGCATGGCACTATCTTCATGGAGACAAACCATCATAATATTGCATGCTATGTTTGTGATTTCTTCATCAATCTTCGATCATTTTGTGTTAGTTGACCTCCTCCAAAGCCTCTACCAATTGGCAATTGAAAGATTGCCTCACTTGGCTGATCGCTTCATAATGCATTTCCTATCTTGAATGGGTAACAGAGAACAGTAAACCAGTCCACCTTTGTCATCGTAATAGCGTGGGAGACAGTGTCTTGTGCAAGGGGGCTTCTACATGATTGTCAGTATGGAGCTATACATATATACCTTAATATTAGCAACATATTCTTCTTTCTAAATTTTACTATAGATTATATTCTTGAGGCACATGTATTCACCTATGTGTATGGCTGGCACATCCTCCACCATTGAAGGTTCATAATCTCAAATTGTATCTCCCCCTACAAAAAGGTATATCATCCTTATTGAAATTGTATTGTGGGAAAAAATAAACCACGAGTCATGCTTGTTTACCAATAGCTACCAAGTTTCTTGGCATTGCTAATCCATGTTCTTACATTCTTTCCTTCTCTATATAGGACGAAACATCACTATTGATATTGTGTAATGACAGAATGTTTATAAGCTCTCATGTCATTTGATCACAGCATGGATGAAATGATTTGATCACAACATGTGAATTTCATGAGCATCATTTCTTTACCTCTATGTGTGCATGCCATAGCTGTGGTCATAGTAGATCCAAGGCCTTCAGTTCTTTCACCCTTTGCACAAATTATACAAAACATTGTTATTGTTACTTCAATGATGAAGAACTTTTAAATGCTTTCACATCATGAGTTTGTTACACAAGCAAGCTTATCATCTTGGTGCTTGTAATACACATTTCACATCATGGTGAAGAAGGTTTACATGCTTTCACATCATGAGTTTGTTGCACAAGCAATCTTACCATGTTGGTGCTTATAATATGCATTTTAGTGGGATACAATACCATGTCCTTGGCTATCCCCTCATTGTTTTCTGGCCTTTGCACATCTCTCTAAAATGGTATGTAAGGTAAGTCTTCCCATTGCAAGATCTCGACAAACTTGCTCTATCATTTTATCCATGCCAATGATACAGACCTCCTCAATGGTGCCTTCCACTACAAATCAAGTCCATTGGAAACATGTTGAATTGGAACAATACACATCCTTTGGAACAATCTGGATGAATATATAATAGATGGAAAACATGTAACTTCTAATTGTTTTACCTCTATTGCTTGAGTGCATTGTTCATTGAAAGAATGGGACTGTGATTTGCTCTTCAATGGTATCAATCAAGGGGCCTACATAGTCATGTGGTTACAATTCATGTTCAACAATATACTTTCACTACAATAATACAATAGATGTCTTGGCTACAATACTTTAAAACATCAAACCTTTGGGGTGTGGAGAAACCCAATTAATTAGTGATGAGGGCCAATCTCTGCTTGGCCTTTCTTTGACAATACTAGGTGTATGCTTGCTCTTTAATTTTCCTTTTTTGATTACTACCGCACTACTGGTATCAGTTTTTTGTAAATCGTCCATAATATCTTTACTAGGAGGCAATAAAGTGCAATATACTCCTAAGAATGCAAGTCATTTTGCTTAACATAGCTTTGAAACCTTATATCTCTTGTGTTTGTTTTTTCCTTGAGTATTTCTAGTACAAATCATTCTCATTGGAAGGGTATTCACCTTCTAGGTAGTTGAGGAAGACAAAGCATCTTTGATATATCTCCTCATCCCACTCTTGTCATATCTGGTAATCCTCATATATGCACCTGTAGGTCCACCCAATCCTCCCATTCTCCTGACTAAGTTTGTATAGCCCCCCTTTCCATTTGCCCATATATGAATCTGTTAGACAAAGTTACCATTACATTTCTAGAATGAATTGGCAAGACAGCATGGCAAACATGCTATTAGAGAAGGATATTGTGATTTACATGTACAGAAGCCTCCATGCTACCAATTTGGATGACTTTTGTAACTCTATATCTTCATCTATCTTGAAATCATGAAAGAGAGTGAGAAACATTTATTGTCTATGTTTTCTCTTTATCTCTTGCATGTACTGGAAGAACAAATCATGTTTCACTTGAATGTTATAATATTCCTTCCAACTCCAGAGTAGTCTCTTTCCGCCATCTTGCAACATGGCTCGAAAGGTCTCTCATCTCTAGGCATCTTTGCTCCTCTAAGTATGTGACCATCTCCTATGCTATCCTTCCATGGTGCAATATCCTAGTCTATCGATCATATTGTGTGAGAATTTGTTGAATATCAACTGGGAAGCTAGCTAGGTCAAAGACTAGGTCATTTGTATTCATGTTTGTGTTGGATATGTTTATGGTTTACTCTTGTGCAACAAGGGTCTTGATAATGCAAATGATGAGGTCAGGTAGGGGAACGAGTACTCTTGACGAAGATACCTTGCACGTATAGGGTTTGGCATGGTCAAAATCTTGGGTCCATGTAGCCTTTTGGTCTTCTTGATGTTTCTTAGCTTTTGACCAATCATCTCCCCTATGGTTCAAGCAGTGGCTAAAAGTTCACTTTCCGTTTGGTTTATTTTGTTTGTGCACTTAATCTCTCTCTCTCGTACTATTCCTTTTATGGTTGAGCGACCTTTCTTACTAGTGTGACTATTGGTGCATAGTGTGCAATCAGGTTTTCGACTTTTCTCACCCAATGTGGTATCATGCAATTTCTTGGTGCACATGCAATCCCAATTTCAAATCAATGTGTGGCAAGTTTTATCACCACAATCATACACAAGGGATTTCTTCCCAATAGTTTAGGTCTCTTGATTCCACGCTTTCAATTCTCTCACCCGGTCTTTTACTTGGCTTAGTCTAAGGTTGGGCAACTAGCCTAAGAGGATCAACTTTGATATTAAGGAATATGTGGGCAGCTCGTAGGATGCATCGAGAACCCAAATATGTATCTATGGTTAGAAGATGTAGGCTCTATTGAGACAACTTGTGACTCAAGTGCTTCACCCTCGGTGATGTATCTATGAGTAATGGGGGTTCTAGTTAATGCATGAGGCTCATACACATCATCCAAATTGACCATTCGAGTCTTGCAAATAATGGAAGGGTAGTCAACTCATGTAGCTAGTCAAGAAGGCGGACTCAATGAGCAATGGGTTGGGATTCTGTAGACTCGGATCAAGGGTCAATTAGTTGAAATGTGTCGGGCAATCAAAACATGTGTGGGATTGGATGGAAAGCCTAGAATTAAAGCAGTATGAAATCATAAAACAAGAGCACTTGACTAGGATGTCCAACTTCTACCTTGGTTGAAGCTCAAGCCTGCTTCCCTGTGTGGTCTTTGTGGCTCAGCTATGCTCTTTGATTGTAGTGGCCTTATGGTGAATCTGTAATATGGCTCCTCTTTGCTCGATTGCCACGAGCTTTGTAATACCACGAGCAATTAAACAAGGGGTAAGCAATCGAACGACCCCCTTATCACAGTGTCAATCGAAGGGTCTCCTATTCTACCTCTCCCCTCTCTACTCGAATACAACAATATGAGTCCACTTACCTCTTGGAGTAGTCACTCATATGGATCCACTCAAACACTCAAACGGCTCCTCAATACTCTATCTAAGTGGGTGAGAAGGCTTGATTCAGTCTCTTGAGGTAGTGACTCAGATAGATCACTTGAGGAGGAATAGGCTCAGAGAATCAATGGTGCTTCAACACTCAGGTGGAGATGATGCTTCCACTCAGACTCGAATGTGTAGAGCTCAAATGTGCTGCCTCAAACTCCAACTTGGATGTGTAGGGCTCAAATGGTAGCTACTCACCATCTCCTTGTGCCTCCAATTGGGTTGAGCATGATGGAAGATCTACTTCTCAGGGGCTGAAGTGACTTTAGGCCTATTTGAGTCAGATGTCTGGCATTTGAGTGCTATTCCCCCTTTGCACTTGGAGTTCTATTATTCAATCAAATTGCTTGGCATAGTGATGGTGTAGTGATAGTCCAATCGGTTGCTTTCTTGGCTCGTCTTATGTCTATTGCCCTTGCTTGGATGGCATGTTGCCTTCCTTGTCTTACACAGCTCATGTGGGAAAAGAGAGAGGAAGAGCTCGCTTCAAGGAGAAACCACCACTAGTTCTAAACGCTAACTGCTTTCCAATCAGCCAACTCTTCTCACATATGGCTTCTTGAATAGCTCTTCTTAAGAGTACTAACTAGGAGTCTATTTAGCCAAGACCCGATAGTGAAGGGCTACTCGAGACCACCAAGGATGCTCAAATGGTTGGTCAAGGCACTTGAATGCCTTGTCCTCAGGCTCGGATGTGGATGGCTTGTCTCACACTCAGATGTGGATGCCTGGCTTAGCACTCGGATGCCTTGTCCTCATGCTCAGATGCAGATGCCTTGTCTTGCAATTCTCCTCACCTTGTGCCGATTCTCCTCCCATTTGCACCGATTCTCCTCACCCTTGTGGCCCCTCACATTGCACCAATTCTACCTTCACTCTTGTGCCAACTCTCCTCCCTTTGCACCAATCCTTCTCCCTTTGTGCCATACTTCCCCTATTCTTCTTAGCGCCAGAATTGGCGACTGGATTGCTTTTACGCACACTCAAACACTCGGATTGCTCCCATTTGCACTCGGATTGCTTTACAAGGGTCACTCGGATGGCTCTCGCTCACACTCGGATCACTCAAGAGAAGTCACTTGGATTGCTTGATCACGAAATTCGTGCTCCCAGTCAAATGTTCTCGCCACCTCTCACTCGAATAGTATTCCTCTGTTCGAGTGTGTACTTTTTGCTTAGACCCTTTCACGCTCGACTCGGATGGCTTAACTCAGACTTCAATGGCCTCTCACATTCGAATAGCATGTTTGCTTTCGCTCTCCGATGGAGTATTTGATCGAGTGGCCACTTGGCACTCAGATAGTGGGTGTGCGCTCTCCCTCGAAGGGTGCGCTAAATTGAACTAGGCGCTCCGCGCCTAGACTCGCCCCGACGGGACAGGCGCAATTTTTGCGGCGAGTGCCATGTGCATGACACTCGCCCCTGCATTTCTTTGTGGGGAGGTTGGGGGTTGCCACGTGGCACCCGCCCCCAACCTCTCCTTAACTAATAGTAAAGATGCCCCATGGTCATTTGGATGGCATGTATGCTTCTCGGACTCGGATGGGTGTGTCCCTTCAAACAGTGCTCTCTCACTCAAATGGTATTCCACTCGTCAAGTCTGAGCTGTTAAGTGACTCAGATGGGTGTCAACTTGAGGGCCTTGAGTCCATGTTTCCTCCATTGGCACACACTCCTCAATTGACACACACTCTAGTGTGTTGTGCCTAGAATGGCTCTTTCAAGTGATTCTTGGATTGGCTTCACACTTGGATGGCCTTGGAAGCTAACAAAGGTCACACCCAATGCAACTCTCCCTTTCTCCTTTGACATTCTATCTCTTACTTAGCCTACTTTCTCTCCCTTGTGCCTTGCCTCCTCTCACAACATACATTATTGTGATCTCATCTGGGGGAAGAGAAAAGGCCATATGCTCTTGTGCTCTATGGAGGTGTTGCGGATGGTGGTCCAACTTAGGTGTGGCTCAAAAGCAAGCCGCCTATGCCTTGCTTTAATCTTCCTCTCTTGATGTGTGTGTGTGTGTGTGTGTGTGTGTGTGTGTGTGTGTGTCTCTCTCTCTCTCTCTCTCCTCTTTTCCGAATGCTTCACCCTTGGAGATTACCCTCCTTGCTCTGTGCTAGTAGCAAGTTGCACACTCAAATGTGCACCTAGATATACCTCTCATGCTCTTCTCGCTCTCATCCAATTCGAGTGTAGTTACTGATAGGCACTTGAGCCTCCTTTTTTGAGGCCCACTGTGATTGGGTCTTCTACCTTAACTCTACCTATCACACTTTGACATGTATTCTCTCTCTCTCTCTCTCTCTCTCTCTCTCTCTCTCTCTCTCTCTCTCTCTCTCTCTCTCTCTCTCTCTCTCTCTCTCTCTCTCTCTCTAGGCATTTATCACAACATTCTCTCCTGCTCAAGTCACCCCCAATGTTTAACCCTCTCAAAGAGAGATTTACCATGTCATTTGCTTGCTTTATTATATACTTATTTTTCCCTTTTCGATTTTGAACTCTTCTTCCTTTAGTTTTCCCATGTTTGAGTGCTTCCTACCCTCGAATGGTTACACACACATTCACATTCGAATGTTATCTCTTAGTTCTATCCAAAAGGGGCTCCCTTATCATGTTCATTTCTCAACCTCTTTGGGTCTTTCCCCTAGAGCTCTACAGCATGCATTTGACATGTACCTACTCCTAACCTATTCTATTCCTACTTGAGACTACTTCTAGATTCTATAATAACCTATTGCAACCTTCTATAACAAGAGAAACATCAACCCACTATCTCTCCTTTCCTAATCTAACTATGCATGTTTTGAAAATAGGCGTCATGCAAGCAAAAATCAAACCTCCCTCAATCTCTCACACACCCTTCATAGCCCATTTCCTATTCCCATGCACAATATAGAGGTGAATGCTCTGGATGGTTGACTCCACTATCCTGGCAACATAACCAAAATTTCGAGCTACAATCGTGCTTGAAAGCTGGGACAAGAGCATAGCTCGTATTGCTTCATGAGTTTGATCATCCGAGGTAGACCAGCTCTCACCTAGTCTCTCATCTCTCTCATCCAATGGGCTATACTCTTCATAGGCAGCAAAAGAAACCAATCGGACTAACTTTGTAGTAGACACACTTGGGGCTCACTCATTGTTATAGTCTTAGTAAGCTAAGGTGGTCTCATGATTCGAATGGCAATGTGTCCTTCTACAAGCTCTTGAATTGAACACGCCATCCTCCACTCACCTCTTCCAATCGTTGAGTGAAGTGTGCTGAGGTAAAAGAAGGTGGAGGATTGCCAAGTGCTTCACGACCCATCCCTTACACTCCCCTTGTAGCCCTCTGTCCCTTATTCTCTCCCTCTCTCACTCTTTCTCTCAATGGCACGCACAAGATCTTCAAGCAATAGAATGTAGGTAGCAAAGAGCTCACTCAGAAGTTGGCACACACTCAAATGATCTCTTTCATTAACTTTTTGGCTTTTTATACATGGGTTTAGAGGGTTCTAGCCCCTTATGGTTCCTATGCCATTCTATTGTCCATCAAACTTGACCTTGCATTTACAAGTAGATATTAAAGCGAAGTGGGACTCAACTCTGCAAAGATTATTACAACTTGTAGAGAAGTGAGCTCAGTACACTCGAATTACATTGGTTACTTCTTGGTATTACCAAAACTCATATTGTTATAAAAAAATTTAGTGCCTTGCTTTCTTTCTCGTCACTTATTGCCTAATGGAGTTAAAAAGGTCTATGAAGCTAGTGGCCTCAATGGTTATAGAAAAGAAGGGACAAGCATTCAGTCCTTACTACGAATCCTATATCCTAGAAACCATAGCAAATGCACATATTTTTTGTGCCTTTCAAGTATCTCATGATACCCTTCACGGTGTCACAAATTTTCTTACTAGGTGTAGCTATATAACATATCACGATCCCCACTACAAATGCTATGGCAAGACGAGTGGCCATCATGGCATATATCAAACTGCCCACCACTACAGATGCATATGAAACCTTGGCCATCTCACCCCTCTCATCATCTAATTGTGGACAATTGGCTAATCCTCACATGAGAAGGTAAAGAACAACCAATAGGCTTACCATCTTGCATATGGAATTGCCCAAATACTATGTGTATGTACTTTTCCTAGGACAAGTAGAGAAGTCCCTTAAAGTGATTGGGCATACTAAGTATGTGTGAGGCCTACTATCCCCTGTCCTTCATCTCAAAGCTCTTCTTGAGCTAAGTCTTTAGAGCATCCAGCTCAACATGAGCACTCCAAACTATAAGCATATCATCAACATAAAGCACCAAGATAATAAGGCTACCATCATGAGCCTTCTTTGTGTGCAAACATGGATCCATATCACTACAAAAAAACCCCAACAAATGCATAGAAGTATCAAAATTATGCTACCACTCCCCAAGTGCTTGCTTAAGCCCATAAAGACTCTTTTTCAATTTACATACTAGGTGTTTCCTGCCTTTCTTCGCAATGCCCTTAGGCTACTGCATATAAATCTTATCATGTAGGTCCCTGTCTAAGAAAGCCATCTTAACATCCATCTGATAAAGATCCAGATCCAATTGGGCAACTAAGGCCAAAACTAAACATAAGGTAGTCATCTTGACTATAGGAGAAAATACTTCATCTAAGTTCTTACCACGATCCTACTTAAAGCCCTTTGTAACCAAACTAGTCTTATATGCTAGCTTAGGGTGACCAAGGGTACTCTTCAGCTTGTACATCCACATGCATGGCAAAGCACTGTTCCCACCAAGCAAGGAAACTAAGTCCCATATATGGTTCTTCTGCATCAAATCAAACTTAGACTACCTAGCCGTCTCCTAAGAATGTGAATTACCTATGTGTATAGCCTCCTCATAGATAAGTAGCTCAACAAATTCTGTTCACCAAGAAATATAACCCATAGAAGACTCATAGTGATTAAGAGGATGTGAAGATCTAGAGAGCATTTGAAAGCTAGTTGTGGGGCTTGTATGACATGTCCTCTCTATCTAATAGTATAATTTGCACAATGGATGGATCATGGGCAACTACATCATCAACAATTGTAGCAGGCTGTCTCATGGGGGCTAGCTATACAGTAACATAAGGCTCCTTGAAAGACAACCATGCGTACCTCAACTACCTACTCAAGCTACTTATGCACACCCTCTCTTCATGAAGCACAACATCATGGCTACAAATAATATTTCGAGCCTATAGATCCCAAAGGTGATATCAGCCATCTCACCTACATCACCATATCCAAGAAAGATGCATTTGACAGGCTTCAAATATCCGATTATTGCACTTGTTATTTGGGAACATGGCAAAAACCTCATATCCAAAGATCCTCAAATGAGTATATGATAGAGGTTTTCTAAACTATACCTCTTCTATAACCTAACAACCAAGAGTAGTGCATGGGGATCTATTAATGAGATGCATGGCAGTAGTAATTGCGTAAGCCCAAATGTAATGCAGTTGGCCTACTTAACTAAGCATACTACAAACTTTTTCTTGAATAGTATTGTTCATGTACTTTACAATACCATTATGGGTTGGGGTGTATGGGGTGGTCAATTGTCACTTAATATCCTGTTCATCACAAAAGTGCTCAAATACCTTAGAGTCATATTCACCACCACATTGTCAGCAGACCTTAGGCATTTTAGTCTATACCTAGAGTGGCTCTCAACAAGAGTAACAAAGTGTTGAAATGTAGCCATAACATTCGATTTCTACTTAATAGGATAAGCCTAGACCTTACACGAATAATCATCAATAAATGTCACAAAGTACTTCACACCACCTAATAATTGACAAGGCATGGAACTACATACATTAGAATACTCAAGAGCTAGAGGCTCACCCATACGTGTAGAGCTAGACTTTTTATGAGTGTTATGTGTTTGCCTGCCAAAAAGACAATGATCACATGAATCAAAATGAGAGTAATCAAGAGGTGGAAGATACTACAAATGAGTAAGTAATTTTATTCCTTTCAAAGACATGTATAGGCGATGATGCCATAAAGATATATGTGATAAATTGGTCACAGTCAATACATAGTCAATAGACCCATATACACATAAAGGATAGAGGTTGCTAGCCTTGGCACCTTTAGCATAAACAAGGTTGACCAAGGGTAATCTTCCATGCAAAATCACTAGAGGAGACATTATATGCTACATCACTCAACTGTCTAATAGAGATTACACTTTTGGTCAAAGTTGATTCATGATGTACATTATGCAAAACAAAAGAGCTACTTGAAGCAAACTACAGTCTAACATTCCTAATGCCAATGATATCCAATGTAGTGTCATTTTCCAATCTCACAGAACCTTTATACTATAATAGGTAGTATGAAACCAATCTTGATGCAAGGTAATATGGAAAAAAGTCTCCAAATCAAGTAGCTAATTCTAAGAGTAAGTAGATGAAGCATTGATCAATTGAATATCATCAAGTGACAAAGTAGTTAAGTTATAGTCATCATCGGACTTAGGTTGCATTATATTTATCTCTTCAATCTTCACACTGGGCTTTCTAGGGACAATGCTATGATCATCATCAAACTTTGCTTTATCCTATCCTTTCCCCTTGCCTTTCTCATTGCACATTTTATGGCACTATGCCTAATATGTTCCTATTGTCCACAATAATGACATGTCAAATAGGACTGACATCTATAGTACTTATTGTGAGATTGGCCATGAGATTGAGACTTGGCCCATCAGACTTTGCATTATCATGTGCTTTCCCCTTGCCTTTCTCATTGCGCCTATCATTGCACGTTTTATGGCACTACGGCCTAATATGTCCCTATTGTCCACAATAATGACATGTCAAAGAGGATTGACATCTACAAGACTTATTGTGAGATTGGCCATGAGATTGAGACTTGCCCCTGTTGGGTTGTGAGTATCTACCATAGTTATTATTGCCGTAACCACCATTCTTGCTTCTAACAATCAATGCATGAGAAGTGTGTGTTGCATCAATGTTCTTTTTGTTTACTTCTTCTGTTAGTAGACCATACATAACTATATTTAGAACCACCTTCATGGGGATGAGCACTCATAATAGTATAAAAGGCGTCCCATGACTAAGGGAGTGTAACAAGCAAGAATAATGAATTAATATTATCTACAAATTGAATGCCTTGTGATACAAGCTGGCTGAAACTGGAATGAATCTCATTCAAATGATTAGGCATAGCCGTACCCTCCTTCACGTGAAGGTCCACAAGATTCTTCATCCAGTACAATTGAGATGCATGACTTTACTAGTCATAAAGATCACAAATATTTTTCCATCATGCATAAGCACCCCCCTTAGTGGTTTCAATGACATTAAGATACACTTGCTTTGATAAAATGCCAAAGTAAAGTGTTTGCTCTATAAAAGACTGCTCAAAATTATAATTACAATAATGCTAAAATAAAGATAACAATATTCAAGTATGAGCAAATAGCTAAGAAATCAAGCTCCCATTGGCAAGGATATTTGAGTAGCAAATGGGATAGAAAGAATGCAACTAGCAATGATGATGATTGAGCATAGACCATTGGTATCAAAGATTGTCATGAACTCAAAGTGTTAGTAAATCGTACATCCCATAAGCATATACTTCATACATGTAGAAGATCTCAAGAGCAACTGTACTAGAGATTGATCAAATGCACAACTAAATGAGCAAAGACCAATGGTGATCAGTACATAACTAATATGCATGTATATATTACTAACAAACTACTAATAGAGATAAGTGTAAGTGTCCAAAGCATACAAAACCCCACGTAGAGGTAATTGTGTACAATAGCATATAGCACAGCATATACATGAACTAAGAGTTCCATTGTCTCAAAGAACCAAGCTCTACAAAGTAAGAACAAGCATTTCCTCCCAGAAGTGAATTTGGAATGTAAAGTGAGCAAGCAAAGCTTAAGACATACATCAAAGCATCTGGGAAGCCCAAGCACATCACAAATACATATGGGAGTATAAGTATACAATGAAGCTTCGATACTCATAAGTGAGTAAGCACGAAAGCTCAAAGTAATTGACAAAAATTCAAGTACATCAAAAGGCATTCAAAGCATGAAACTCATTATTGCATGCTTGTTGCCAAATTGTTATTACAACAATAAACACTTCAATGATTGAGTTAATCGAGCTCTAATCAATCCAAAAGCCTTTTTAGAGCATCAATGCATCATACAAGCATTGTAAGCATTCCCCACAAGCATCAGTAGAGTATAAGCCAATCAAATGCTTGTTGTCCAAACAAGAACTGTTCTGTTTTTTGTAAAATAGAGAATTGAAAACTACATATGATCAAATTTTTGCTCAAATTTGTAGCCCTCATTGCACTCTTTGTTTCTAGATATAGAATACCTGAATTTCATATCACATACTAAAGTTATTGCCAAAATACAAAAGTGCTATCAAGCTGCCATAACTGCCCACAACTTTTGTAGCATGTTCTATATCCACTCAAAATGGATATAGAACATGCTACAAAAGTACTCAATAAGTACTTTTGTATGGATGCTTTTCAACTCAATAAGTACTCAACAAGACTCAGCTAAGCCTTGGGAAGCTTGTTGACAAGCCAACAGTAAGCTAGAATAAGTTGGGAGAAGGGAAAACTCAATGCATACCTCGAGAGGAAGAAACAAGGGCTACCATGAAACCTTGAGCTAAAGCTTCTTCATAGGCTGAAGCAAATGTTCACTGAAGATCCTTGAGTCCTCGCTTTGATACCAATTAAAAGGTAGAGCTTGAGTGGAAGCACAGAAGTGGAAGTAAGAGCAAAGCAAGAGCTATAACAAATGGAGCAAGAGAGCAAGAGAGAGACACACCATATATGGAAACTCCAATAGTCATAATGTACAACCGGCCTTCCCTTATTTAATAGTCATTGAAAGAATAAAGAATAAAGTGACCATAATGGGCACCTATCACCTACAATGTGCAGGTGTGTGAGTACAATGTACACTAGGTAAATGCAGGTAGTTAGGGACATGTGCCTTTACCCCCAACATCTCTCTCTCTCTCTCTCTCTCTCTCTCTCTCTCTCTCTCTCTCTCTCTCTCTCTCTCTCTCTCTCTCTCTCTCTCTCTCTCTCTCTCTCTCTCTCTCTCGTGTGTGTGTGTGTGTGTGAACGATCCAATCCAGCTTTCCTAAGTAGACCCCCCTTATGATTATTACACCAAGTGAAGGTGGAATATAGATTAGGTTCTATAAGACTATGATACCCCTTTAAACTTTTACCATGCTTCCTTTCTATTATTAGGTGATAGTTTGCCCTTCACCTTCGCATATATCTTCAATGTGCTACACCATGTTGTAGTCACCAATAGCAAGGATGATTGGACATAGGGCTTTTTTAAATCAAATCCCATAGCTCTGGCCTTGAGTTGGTTGGCCTCGAAGTGTATATTGAAACATTTGCGATTTTTTTAGTATTCTCTAGCCTAATTGCAACCTAGTGCCATTGTGCCAATGATCAAGGGTTGTACTCTTGCATGAAAGCTAATTGCAGTGCCACCAACTCTTACCATGTGCTTCATTTTGAACCATGTGTTGTCCTTCAAATGAGCTTAGAGATTAGCATACAATGAGTCACCATTAACTTTTAGTTTGTGCTTGAAGGCAAATGTAGTTCAGAAGGATTGCTTCTTACCTTAACTAGGAGGAGATCACAAGCATGGCTTCTTGTTTCTCAATTCTTTACAGTTGTAGGTCAATACTATGATTGAATTCATTTCTTGCCTGATTTGTATAGTTTCTTCCCTTTTACCTCCATATTGGCCCCTATGGGGTTATTAAGGATAGACTTGATTTTGGAAATCCTTCTTTTACTGCTATTAGCATTGTTGGAAGAGGGAGTGGAATCTATGGCTAACATCTTAGTTCTTAAGGACTTGACATGTGTTTATGTCCTTGGCTAGCCTCACTATTGCCCTTTGTTTGTTTAGTTTTAGGGGTAGAGATTTTTCTTTTGCTTGGGAGATAATCTCTATTGCCCCCTTTGTTGAACCTTCCATTGCCACATTAAGGTCATAGCCATTGACTTCTCCTTAAAGTCATTAGCATCATTGCCTATTTCTTAGAAAATTTGCATGCCATCCACAAATCCTTCTTTGTCAAATGCTAACATCAAATTGGAATCATGATGATGAGCAATGCGTAATCCTTACCTTCTTTGCAAAGAGATCTTTAGCATTATTTAGATTCATGAATAGCAGAGTGTACCTCTCTTTGACATTGATGTTGCAGTGGCCTTACCTTTCAGCTTAGTATTGCCATTTTTTGCTTTGGCTTTCTTGGACTAAACTATCTAAAATTCCTTTTGCTTTTGATTCTTGTCTTTAGCTTTTGTGATGGGCTCTTGCTTTGCTACAGTCTCCTTGCCCCTTTCTAAATAATCTTTGACGTAATGACCCTACTTGTGACATCGAAATCATGAATTTGGGAGGTTTTTATAAATTATTTCCTATTTGCTAATGATTTCTCTCCTACCAAATTTTTAAAAATGAGCTCTTTGAGCTTTTTACTAAGATCTATTTCAACTAAGATTTGTGAGTGCCACTTCAAGCTAATGTTTGAATATGGCCTCTAACCCAGTACCTTACCTATTGGTGCAGCCATGATATTGAGAAGAGGATAGTATTGATTAGAGAAAATCAAAAACTCAACTAAAGCATAAACCTTGCTAGGCTTTGGACCTAATGGGTTAAAACCTTTGTTCTAGCATAATAGGGTGAGTGAAGTAGTTTAGGGCATCCATTGCTTGTAAACAATGACATTTACTACCATCTCATGTGATTAGAAGAGGAAGAGGAAGTTAGCATTTGGGAGGTAATAGGTGTAAATGACTCTAATACCTAGGGGGTTCCAGTGTTCCTCCTTAATCCATGCTCTGAGCACTTTGATAGGGAGGTGAGGTCCATGACAAAGGCCGAATAGGGCCCTAGCCTAGTATTGCTTTATCCAATGGAAGGGTCCTTCATCAAAAAGTTGAATAGAGAATGCACCTCTTCGAGGTCTCCTTGAGTGTTGTTGCTTTGGCGAAAATTTCTATATGTTGGGCTCAGCTTGTTCATCATCATAGGAAGGGGCGATCATGCTCTTGTTGAGAGCTTGTCCTTGAGCTCCTCCAATGTTCACACTTTTAATTGATGTCAATGTTTTTTCTTGGACTCCTTGGCTAATTGGAGGTCATTGGAACTTGGGCGAGGTTGTGGGTGATGACGGGGGGGGGGGGGGGGGGGAGTGGAAGTTTTTGAAAGAGTATTGCTAGGATCCCTTTTGGCAGTTGTTGGTGTTGTTGGTTGTCAATGAGATAACTTTGATATAAGCGGTCACCTTGCATGTTGGGGATGGAAGGCATGAAGGGCGTGAGTAAGAATGTGGGAAGGATTGTGTAGCTTTGCCTCGTAAGCCAACTCTTGAGGGCAAATTCGTGGCATGACCACTAAAGTGGTTGGAGCTATCAAACCAAAGTGCAGTGAGGACAATAGGTTTGATAATCCCTTGTATGGGAGGGGTTTTGACTAAGTTTGGATGGAGCAGTGGAAGAGATGGGGTTTAATACTTCCATCAACATGATGGATGGATAGGGGGAGAGTCTAGGCGGATGAGACTTCACTAGTGGTGCTCACACTATGTTGGGCAGGGAGTTGGAGGTGACCCTCTTGCGCATGGTACTTGGTCATGTGGTGGGGTAAGGTAAAAAATATCACTTCACTTTGAGCCGAACTTCCAATTAGCTACATATTTTCTCTTAGTCTCTCTCTACCTTTCTCACCCATGTTGCCTGAAACATGTTTTGGGATATGAAGTGTCCTACTTGATATCAATATTGATGTGAAGAATTGACTTAAAACCGGTGCTTTGCAATAGAATCTAAAGCATGGAATGCCTAGTTCTTATTGTTGAGAATAGCTCTTGTGGCTACTATTAAAAGTAATAAAAGTTCATGCGTAGTAACCAACCACTATGTGTGCAAAGCCTTGGTGGTGATGAAAGCTGTGGTGCCGCTCACATACAAACAGGACGCCATTCCCCTACCGAAAGAGAGATTGAGAATTCCTTTTGGGCCTTGGCTCCTCTTCCTTTCCAAAACTCCATAAAGAGGGTGTACAAAGTACGCGCGCACACATACAGACACGCGATCGCCTCGAGGTCGGCGATGGGGAATGATGAGCTGTAGTAGCCTTTGTGTTGGTGTTGATCTCCTCTCTGCACTGAAAACGATGGGCCACCACAGGCCATGACAGGCATGCGCCCCCCTTCCTCCCCCCCTCACTCTCTCTCAGTGGCTTTCTCTCTCCCGCGTCCTCGTTTGTAAAAGCTTTTCTGAAAGGATGAATGGACGGACGGATGCATGACCTTTACATGAAGGCACCCCCCGGACTCATGGGTAATGGACTGCGTCAGTCAGTTCTTTGAGCTCCCATCGGTTTATCCGCTGCCCTAGGGTTTTGCCACGAAGGACAGGCGAGGTCCTCATCCTGCTTCCTTATCGTTTTCGGTATTGGCATTGTCGATGGGATGCCTAACCGTTGAAACGCGGGTTTCAGAGCCCTCGCCATATGGTCATTCTCTCTTTTCGCCTGCAGGAGACCGCCACAGCTTGTTCACAGAGGTATTCAGCTGCTCTCTTCTCATCTTCTAAGCTAATTTTCTTCACCCATTTCTCCTCTAGATAATCTTCGTGGTTAAGTAGAACATCCAATGCATGGTTTCTACAGGTAATAGAGGGACTCTAGGTTTTTATCTGTGCTCTAGCCTTATCCCGGGTCACGTCTACAGTAGAATTTTGCTTTCGGTTGATTTTGCAGAGACGTGACTGTGGTTGCAATTGTGAGAACCCTAGTATGGCGTATCTATCTGCTTCGGACGTAGTTCGAATGTGATGTTCTCATGTATCTAGCATACTCAATTGTAACAATCCGTTAGGTGCAGAGAGGATAATGCTTTCCCCAGTTGGAAAATGTGGAAATGTTACGTGGTAACTACATTCCAATTGTTTGTTTTTGGCAGGGGGAAGATCTTGCTAGACTACTCTTCCTGTAGTGCTTTCTATGGTTTATCAAACGACTGCAAAAGCAGCAGCTTTGGATCAGGACCTTCAGAAGATCCCGTAAACCTAGGCTGGTGTTGCCTCAACGTCTGTCAAACTGGATTCTGAACAGTATCCGGGGGGTCTGTTCCGATGGGAGCAAAGAGTGGTGCCCCGCAAAGATGTCATGCCTCTCGATGTCTCTCCTCCTCTTTTCCCTTCCAACACCAAGCAGCTCAAATCTCTGGAGGACCTTTTTAAAGACTATGGAGTGCGCATAACCACCATTGTCAAGATCTTGGAGATGGGTTTTACTGTCAACACATTGGTGAACATGACCGAGCAGGAGATTGATGATGTTATCAAGACCATGATTGAGGGTTTCCAGATGGAGCTTCTTGTTGGAGAAAGGTATGGAATGAAGTCAGCCATCCGAGCAGAGAGAAAGCGGCAAGAAGAGGAATTGGAGCGACAGCGTCTGCAAATTCTCTCTAAGAATAGCAAGAAGCAGAAACCTGATGATAGCGTTATGGCTGCAACTTCCATGGATGGTACCATGGCCACATGAGCCTCTTGTAACTTCTGTTCTTAAGTTGTCTGTAACCTTGGAGGATCTTATCTCTACTCGTGGAGCCTCTTTTGCTCAATGCAGCATTTTTGTATTTTGTCTGGCTACAGAATTCTCTCTTGTGCCCAGTGGATGATGCCATGGTTGGATTATTTGCTAATTTTGAATAATTTACAATAATCTAATGGTGGTTGCTGTACGTCAAACTGTGATGTCACAAGGAAGCATGGTTAAATAGCTTTTTGTACGCAGGGTCTAGGGAGCAAAGGGGAGACAATGGCATAATGTTTCCTGACACTCTTGCTGTGACTGGTCCTTTGAACCTGAATTCAAAGGAACATCTTTTGCCAGAACAAAGTCCTGCCAAGTTTGGACCTCCTGGACTCATGGCCCTACCAGAACCAAGCAGTGACAATGAGGGGAGGAAACTTGTGAGAAAGAAGCAGAAACGAAGGCTGTCTCGTGAACCTGGTGAGGATGGGGATGACAGGACCCGAGAGCATCCCTTCATAGTGACAGAGCCTGGGGAAGTTGCCAGGGGGAAGAAGAATGGTCTAGATTACCTCTTCGATCTCTACGAGCAGTGTGCAAGGTTCTTAGATGAAGTCCAACAAATTTCCAGAGAAAGAGGGGAAAAGTGCCCTACAAAGGTATATACTGGTAATGCCCCTTTATTATGGTTGATGAACTTCTTTATAGGTTCTCAGTTGTACTTTGGTAGACCTATGTGCTATACGACCTTCAAGGTTGTTTGGTTTGGATTTCCGCAGTTGAAATTTTGTAGTGCTGGCATCTGCTCCATAAGCAGCAGTTTGTGATGGATGGCTGCAGATGAGCTGCAGGTTTCTCTTTGCATGCTTATTTGCAGTTCCTGCAAACAATGTTTTGTGTGGGTTCTTCTGGTATCTTTTGGCACATGCTTTTGTTGGACTAAACACCTCTTTAGGTTGGGTGTGTGTGTCTTTAGACCGAGTGTTATTCTCAAAGACTCTTTACCATTTGTGTTTCTATTCCATGGGGTTTAAGACATTGGATCCCTATCATTCCCCTTATTGTAGCACATAACTTTCACTTTGAATTTTAAAGCCTGTGGCTATTATACCTGCGGTTAAAAGTAGTCTAGATATCCTGCATCTTCCAGGTACCTTACTTTTACCTGATTTGTCTTGTTCTTTTGCAGGTAACTAACCAAGTTTTTCGTCATGCCAAGCTGAAAGGTGCTAGTTATATTAACAAGCCAAAGATGAGACATTATGTACATTGCTATGCTCTGCACTGTCTGGATCGAGAAAAGTCTAACTATTTGAGGAAACTGTTTAAAGAGCGGGGTGAAAATGTGGGCGCGTGGCGACAAGCTTGCTATTATCCTTTGGTGGAGATGGCCAGAGAGAATGGATGGGATATTGAAGGTGTGTTCATTAGGAATGAAAAGTTGCGCATCTGGTATGTACCAACCAAGTTGAGGCAGTTGTGTCACTTGGAAAAGAGCAAGGACAGTGATAGCTGCAGCTATGAATGACATCAGCTCGTTATCTCCATCATCTGTACGTAAAACCCACACATAATTATTGGAGAGATTTTTTGTGGTTTATGTGAATTCCTCTTCTCCAGAGTAAATTACGTCACACATGTTTTGAGTTTCCTTTGTTCACTCCGATGGTGTTGGCTATCAGTTAACATTAAATTCATAGAAGGATCTCGTAACATATCTGCTCTAAGCACCAATAGTTTTGTCTACTACTTCCAGTGCTGTCGCTTAGGAATTGTTTGGCATGAACGCCTTCCAACATAAGTTGTGTTCAAGTGCAGCAAAGATAGAGTTGTATGGTCTAGGAAGCTCCATGTCTGGGAAAGTGCAGACTGCTGATAATAGCAAACCTCATTATTTGGGGGCACTGTGGGAATGTTTAAATACATCTAATCTGTTCAAACAAATTTCAGGACGTTTTATTCAGACTTGGCAACATGAGGTGGTGATGGAACAGAAGAGTACCTTTATAATATGATTGTTGCTGCTTGAGCTGGATACTTGTAATGCAGGCAGTACAGTTCCCAGATGTATTCCATGTATTGCTGGTGAGCTTATGCAAAAGTAATGCAGCAAAGTTTTATATTGTCTAGGAAGCTCATGTTTGCATAAATGTGGTGTGGCAATTGTCAATAATAGGAATGTTCAATTATGTCTAGTCTATTTGAGTACTTCCAAGAAATTGCATTGCGGGCACTAAGAGGTGAAAGTATTGATTTGTGCTGGAACAGAAGAGTACTTAATACTTATGTTTGTTGCTACTTGAACTGTGAAATCATAATGCAGGCAGTACAGTACCCAGACATTTTGTGTATTCCTGGTGAGTTTTGGCAGAACTGATTGAGCTTTGTGTTTGATTATGATAATCAGTCATAACTGATTTGTAATAATAAGGGAACTTACTGGTTTACTTATACCAGACTGCTTGGATGTAGTTTGAAGTAGACAGGCTTTGATTGAAACCACTAATTCCTTCTTTGTGATTGGCTATAATGGGCCGTTGTACTATTTGCCAATTTGCCAATTGAGTTGAATACATTTCTTCAAGGACAAATTGCTGATCTTTAAGATGTTTCATAAGAAGCCTTTATATTAATTGCTGATCTTTAAGATCTTTAAAGACTTCTTGCCAATTTGCCACTAAAGCTTGTGCCACATTCGATTAAGGGATGGATATCTTCAGCGGCGGACAAGAGATAGCATCTTGCCAAGAGACCTAACACCATGGTGCTCCTTTGAGCTTAGATGACGAAATCCAGTACTCCAGAATGATGATCCAAGGTTGTGTGTCTTGCATTCTCTGAAGGAGAGAGGCTTAAGTTTAGTGATTTCCTAGGTAAGCTTTCCAGTCCTGCTCCTCCTCTAGACTTGTCCTTGAACTATGCCATCTATAGTTTTTGCCCTTTATTTTGAAGAGTCTGTTGTTCTCATTGTAATGTTATGGTTGAGATTTCTTATATGATAATTTGTTTCCTTAGGATCCTTGGCTTTTCATTGTTATGTCATGGTCTAGATTTCTTGTATTATAATTGTCCTTTAAAATGTTGCTGTGGTTCTCCATAGGCCTTGTGCTTGATGGTCTAAATTGTTTAGAAACCATGTCCTTCAAAGCCTTGCTACAGGCTATGATTCTCTATAGTGCTGCCCTTGATGGGTTAAATATATTATGTTATAAGCTGTCCTTTAAAACCTTTTTTTAATAATGCAGTGTGAAATACATTAAATATAAGTAAAATTGAGATATATACAACTGCAGGCTTAGGGTCCTAAGGATGTCCAAACTCTCTCCTAACCACCGTATAGATGGCTATGATTCTCTATAGTGCTGCCCTTGATGGGTTAAATATATTATGTTATAAAATAAGCTGACCTTTAAAACCTTTTTTTAATAATGCAGTGTGAAATACATTAAATATAAGCAAAATTGAGATATATACAACGGCAGGCTTAGGGTCCTAAGGATGTCCAAACTCTCTCCTAACCACCGTATAGATGTTACGATTGGCTATTTTACTTTCCTAACCCATTAGGACTATCCTATTGGACCAGAAATGCAAAAAGAGGATTGCCCTACTATATTCTAGATCCTCAATGTCTCTTCATCCATTTTCTTTGCGTTGCCAAATAAACCCATCAGCATCTTCACCATTTTGTTTAGGTTTGCAGCTTTGACCCACTCTTAATTTCTTCCATACTAGCCTCACTTCCCTACAGGTCCAAAGTAGATGCTTTGTTGATTCCCGTTGAGTGCTGCATAGGATGCAGAAGGAATTTATGCTTCTTAGCTTCCCAATCCAATCTTTCGTGAGTAGCTTTCCAACCACCATTTTCCATAATAACAAGTTCAATTGTCTACTAGGTATCTCACAAGTCCTGGACATCTTCCAAACCATAGCATTGGAACAAGGAAAACTACCTTTCCATTTAGCATGCATTTTCATGGCTACCTCCATCCTATAGTTGGACATCTCTTTTGCATTTCATCTTGTAGATAGGTTTACCCTTGGCATTGCCTAAGCCAAACTAGACCTTGGTGTAGGACCTACCTTCATAGGTGGTGGCCAATCCTCTCCTCCCCTCCTAGTGTATACTTGTTTGTAACCTCTTGGGTGTTGAGCAACTCACCCTTGGCCTCATCCCACATCCAGCCATTTGACAATGCCTTTGTCTGATACTTGGTTTGCAATCTTCATTTCTCAGTTGAACGGTATGGTGTCATTGGCACATAGCCTTGAGGAAATGTCCATATGATGCATTGTAATTATGCTCCATCACCTGTCCTTGGGATTGTTGTCCCTCCATTTCAATCTTTTTCTCACCGATGTCCAATTGTGCACTAGCTTACCCTCATTGACTCGTATCCCTTCATTGTCTCCTTAGCGGAGGATGCTAATAGCTCTTCCCCCCACATCAACATATCCCATCTTCCTTCCTTCAAAGTGCCCTTTTATAGTGCAGCTATTGTGATAATTGCCCATGGCTCATCATTTTCTATCCTATGGAACAAGCTGAAGGAGAATCTCTTGACTTTGTCTTCAATTTTCAAGGCCCAAGCCTCCATTGTAGGTACTTTCAATTATCATATCCTACAGGAATGATTTCAGTGCCTAATCTAATCTATCCATTTGTGTCTTCGTAAAGGGTGTGATTGTGGCCACAAACATCTTTTTTGGGTATAGTGTCTTATCTATTACCATTAGTTTCCCTACAAAGGACAATGATATCATGGAATTTTTTTGTATCTTTTGCTCAATTTTTGGAGAAGCTAGTTCATCTTTTGTTTGGTAGTCATAGCTCATCCACCTTAATCATCTTGAACCCAAACCTCTCCAACCAGTTTGGGTGGTCCCTTAGACCTAAATATAACATCTTTGTTTTTGGTTTATTGATCATAGCACTTGAGATTTGGGTGTGCTCGTCATACACATCTAGTAATCATTGGAGATTTTGCTCCTTTGCTTGCACTATATTTGAATGATCAATCGTAAAGAGTTGTGTGCACATCTGTGCCCCATTAGGAAGGGGGAATCCCTTTATAGGGCCTCTTTCCACTCTATGTTGAACAACTTTAAGTAGCGGGTTAGTTGTTATTGTGCAGAGAAGTGGGGCAAAAGAGTACCCTAGCCTCACTAATCTTTGTAACTTGAAAGTATGTGACACATCCATTGGCATCAACCTTGAACTTATCTAGCTCATTGAGAGTATTATAAGTGACTATGGATTTAATTGAAGCATTGTGCCTTCAGCATCGAGTAGACATCCCCATGGAGTTGGAAGATGAAGAGCAAAAATGCGTTGCGGAGTGGATCGAAAACAAAGAACTCCCAAAGCCATTGAGTGAAGGGAAGAGGAGAAAATGAGAACCAAAAGATTTCAAACAAGAGGATTTTGCCACCTTCTTTTTGCCTTGATAAGAGAAATGCTTGAAATGTGATAACAAAACATTAGTATTGGAAAATGACAATCAATCCAACCCATCTCAGTGAAATTGACAACTAATCCACTTTATTGTTGGAAAGTGACTATTTGAGCCATTTCAATAAAGCTAACAAATTCAAAAATGCCAAAATGATCTATCAAAAATTGCTAACAAGTTACGTAACGGAAGCCTTCTCTCATTGGTGGAGTGCATTCTCTCCTCCTAAAGGCCAAAAAGTGACCTCAAACTCTCGCTAATACCTCTCACACATTATTTGACTCTTTACAATCCCCAACACAATCTTGTGAGCTTGTATCCCTCCTTTCTTCTTTCTTATATATTATTTAACCAAGCAACATATATGAGCAACAATCAAACTTTTCTCACAAAAAGCCATGTGGTATTTGTAAGTATACATAATCAAAATCTTAAACATCCACCTCATTATCAACCCAACATATTGTTGTTGATCATGTGCTCTATAAACTACTTACATGACTAGCAATACCATGCTAGACTAGCAAATCTTTCATAATGGTAATGTGTGCTATTTAATGTGTTCCTATGCTAGTTGTAGTATACAAAGAAGTTATATTTGTGCACATGTATTTGGGTGGTGAACTAGCTATTTGAAAGGTGTAAATGCTGGATTTCATCGCTTCCTTTTGGTTAGATGTCAACAATACTAGTTTTGCATCTACTAATCCAAATAACTACTTGAAGATAATAAGGAATACATTCAAGAACTTCAAAAACATTCAAGATTGCATTTACACATGAAAGGTTGTAATGGTCAACATCTTGAAGGAATATGACCATAAAAGGAATGATAATCAATACATCATAACATTAGCATCTTGTGTTGGTATCATCAAATTACCATTGTGGAATGCATTACTATGGAAGAACATCAACATATTGTATTACTTACTTTCATCGCAATTACAATGGTGGAATTTTTCAAAGAGCATCATCCAATTGATTATCCCAAGACAAGCAAAGATTGACTCACATATACATAGATAATGACCAAGGTTCTACGCAATCTTTCTAAAGCTTAAGCCTTGGCATAGCTTGGTGGTTGGCTTTGTCCAGGGCAACTTGAACCCATTAAATTACTTAAACTAACTATATTGTTAATTAATTGAATCACACTTGTTACCTTACACATCAAGATGAATTGGGACACATTTTTAAAAAATGCACCTAGATATTTGTTGATCACTATACGGTAATATAGGCTAGTTTATAAGCTAAAACCTTCATAAAGAAAACCCCATATCAACATAATTCACTTGAAAAAGTACTTAAACTTTTATAGCAACATGTATTCCTTTAAGGCCATGAACCTTCTAAAGTTTTAAGGATCTTGAACATTTTTAATTTTCTAAATTTCACATCTCAACATTTATGGCCACATTTGTTGCTCACATTTTAAAATAGTAATGAAAATTTTGGCAACATCAACAACCTTTATGCAAGGTGTATCCACTTGCATCTGCCCTACAAGTTTCTCAAACCCAAGTATTCCATTAGTTTTCTTTTGCACTTTACAACTCTAGTTGCATCACCCAACTACACTTGCAAATTTCTTTTTCTTTTTCTTATAATACAGCTATCTCTTCCGATAAAGCATCACTACCTTGCATCACTCTTTCTTGAAGATTGGCAAATTAAAGGGCCATCAAGGCGTGCTGACCATTGTGCTCAATGCAAATGTAACAAATTTGCAAGCACAATTCATTATTTGAATCAAAATATTATGCATATCCTATAGGTTTGCATTAGTGACCTTCGATTGATGGATTCTAAACAATATCTCCCCATGGCCCTTGATCTCAATCTTTGATTACATGTTGCTCCTCAAATCTTTGTTTAGCACTTTGTTTCCACTCAATGCCACATTTTCTTTAGCGAGAAAATTAATCGCTTGAATTACTTTCATTTCTAGCTTTTGGGTCCATTGCTTGAACATTCTAAGTAGACATCTTATGCTTGAAGCCATATTTTTAAAAAGCTTATTTTTTCTTGAAACTATTATAATTACTTATCACCCCTCTACTTCCCAACTTGCACACTTTGAAATAGCTCAATCTTTATTATGCTAGTAATATGATAGTGAGCAAATGATCAAACATGTTCTACAACAAAGCTATTACATATTGCATGCCTTGAGACACCAAAACTATAGCAATACGTCACCTTTGCATCCTCCAACTTTACTTCTTGCTTTCAATAACAATGCTTTCAATAACAATGCTTCTTTAGGAACATAAACTATAGCAATAAGTCACCTTTGCATCCTCCAGCTTTACTTCTTGCTTTCAATAACAATGCTTCTTTAGGAACATAAATCTAAGCCACAACCTCTCTTGAGGGTCTCAGAGAACATTTTTTTCAACTTTACTTCCCTTGACCATAACAAAGGAAAGTCAGATAATCATGTAGCAAAAAAAGAAAAAGAGATAATTGATAACAACCCTTTCTTATAATGCTAGAAGGGTAGTGAAATTGATTTTAGCCTTAGTGGCTCTAAGAAGACAATCAAAGAAGTGCATGTGCAACATGTTTTCATGCATAAGGAGCTTCACCTTGAGCCCAAGGCCTTCAATTTCCCTTTGCATAGACCCAAATATAAGTGCAATTTGGTTGAGTTTACTTTTTGGTATAAATGAAGGTTTGTGTTTCTTATTTATCTTGTGATTGATAAGACCATTTGATGTTAATAAACTTACATCCATCAAGCCTCGAGGAGTAGTGGCTAGTGGAATGTGTGGTAGATATTCTAGATATCATCCACGTCTTTGTTGGTGAGGAGCTTTATAAGGGGAGGACCAAAGCGGCACTAGTTGAGAGGGGCATATTCTTTTATAACTATTTCAATGTACTACCTCCCTCCAATGAGCAATGGGAAACCTTGTCCAACATTCCCCTTTTAGATTTTGAGAGTAGAGAGTGGCTGCTAGTAGATTAAAGGATAAGTGAGAGTTACAGGTGGTGCAAAACTTTTTATGAGGCACAAAAATGCCTAAAGCCCAACATTGCAAGTAGGCAAAGTAAAATATCTATTTTTATGCCTATAGCTATTTTTGTAGATTTCTTCTCTAGCACTAAAATCCAAACCCCAAGAACCGTATTCCTAATGAAGTGCCTAGATGACGCAGATAGCATTCTAGAGTTTGTGGAAGTAGGCTAGGATATAAAGGGTTAAGATCGAATCTCTTGCAAGGTGCAACTAGATTTTGTTGTCTGCAAGTATACGGTTGCCACTCAAAACTTCATCATGACATTTTCGTACAGAAGATAGCACCATGTTTGTGGGAAGTTGGTGCTACTAGACCAAGACTCGAGGGAGTTTTTTGAAGATTCAATACTAGACATTGATGTTTGGATGAACAATGAAATATTGATCATTATGAATCTATAGCCAACGCCCACATTATGACCATTGAGAAGGGACCTGGACAATGAAGACATCTGACTTCCTACTTTATTTAACTTCTATGTTAATGATAAAAAGGTGCATTACTATTTGCATTGCCCATTTTGCTTTACATTCACACGGTCAAATGATTTGTTTGCATCACATTATCTCTAATTACTCTCTCTTGAAATCTGCCAGGTCCCAATGAGAAAGGAAAATAGCATTATGTGCAGAAGGATAACAAACAATAGCATGCATTTGTGTTAGAAAGCCATTAGTTCGACTTGCACACCTATATTAGTAGAGGCCATTACATAGGCCTTTTCCACATAGAAACACAAACATTTCATGTATCTTTTAGACACAAGAAATACAATTCTACTAAAAAATTATGATAAACAATTCTAGCAATATGAATGAGAACCCTTTTTTTTTGCATTTCCATTTTCTCATTATAGTGTAAAATTGTACAATGTGATGAATGGATGAGCCATTGCAAAATTACAAGTCCCCTTGACGGTAGGGGCTATAAGATTGAGCACTTGAGTAGTGGCCTCCTACATGGCAAGATTATCGTGTGTGACACTTTGGGATTGGTGATGAGATTAGGATTGGAATTGGTGACGAGATTGGGGTTGGACTTGACATGTGATAGTGTCCTCCATATCATGCCACAAAGCTTCCAATATCGATCCTCTCATCTCCATCCCTTGTGGCTACTTGTTCAATGGTTGCAACTTGCTCTCCACAGCCTTGCCTTGATTGTACCCATTCTTTGACATCTGCCATGTTGGCTTTAAATTTCCCATCTAGCTAGTTCATACTCATGCATGGTTGCTAAGCGAACTTCTTCATTTTGGTGCCATTCATGTGTAGTCTCTCTATCCACTTCATCTCTTTGAAGCACCCTCTCTCCACTGTATTGGGTAATAAGACTATAATGAATTGAAGGGCAGTCATCTTGAACTTTTTAACATCAAAATCTGAGTAACTTTGTATATTAATATCCTTTGTTAAAAGAAAGTTACAAAATGCGAGCTTCAATATGCAAAAACCTTGCATGTAGAAACCACTCTTGTTTGAAAGATCAAATATAGTCTTGAGGATCAGAAATACGTTGAGGCACATTCTTCACCCACAACTCATGTCTTGATCAAGCTATTGTGAGACTCGCACAATATGGTTGGTCATGGTACCAACAAGGTCTTGCTGATTAGTAAGAAGGCCTTCCATGCATACAATAAGCTTGCACATGAACCTAGGAACACATGGCCCAAGTTTATTCTTGATACCTTCAAAAAGCACAAACTAACCTCAAAGGAGAGACAAAGAGACTTATTATCAGGCTCTTCAATAGTAGCCTCTGCCAATAATATTTGCAAAGTGATTGTTCATTGTCTTGTAGGGCCCTTGATACTAGCAGTTCAAGACAATATATGCAATTGTGCAAGGGTAGTGGCATCAAAGTAACAACATAGCTATCAAAAACTAGGGGGGTTTTAAAAATATTATTAAAGCAACATACCTAAAGAGATCAATGATAAAGATGCCCAAAAAAGAAACAATAAGAACTTACTATTGTAGGCCAATGCTGATGGAGTCGGTCAACGGCTCTTCATGAGGATAAGAGAGCACGTGAATGTCAACAACAACCCACACATGATTCCCTCTCAAGGGTATAATGGCCTTCATAGGAACCTCTATGATAGCAATGCCACACACTTGCCAAGGAAGGCATCGCGCTCTCTCTCAAGAACACGCCCCTCCTTTGTTGAAAGTGTTGGTGGTTGGTGAGCTCTACTGGGGCTAGAGTTGCAATGGAGATGGACAATAGAGAGCTCTACTAGGGCCAGAGTTGCAATGGAGATGGACAATAGAGAGACTGTTTGGAAGGGGCATGGGTTGATAGTTGGTGGGTCTCGATTTAGGGCACTCGGGCTAGGGCTGGGGCTTGTGAGGTGGGGGCACTTGAGGCCAGGGCTCGTGGTGCGAGGGCACTTGGGAGGACTGGGGCTTGGGCTCGTGGGGTGAGGGCACTGGAACTAGGGCTTGGGCTTGTGGGGCAAGGGAACTTGAGCCTAGGACTAGGGTTCAAGCTCAGGCTCGTGGTGGGGGGGCACTTAGGCCTTAGACTGGGGTGGGGGGAGCTCGAACTTCTGGGGCAGGGGCACTTAGGCTTGGGGCTTGGGCTCATGGGGCTCAAGTTGGGCCTAAGTGTGAGGCTTGAGCATGTGGAGCTAAGGCTCGTAGGCACAAATATGGGGTGGGGCTCAAGCTCGTGGGGCATGGGGCTTAGTGGGTTATTGGGCAGGCTCAATGGGATGGGGCTCTATTTGAGCGTTGGATTGGGGTGCTGGTCATGTTCTTGCCAAGCATCAACATAGTTGACGGGCTTTGTCCTAGGCTCAGGATCTTCTTTTACTGTTAGTGCTCTCTATAAGCATATGTCCCTCTTATGTTTATAAGGGGATCTTGCCTTAGCTCATCGTTAATGACGAGATGGGACAATAAGAATTTCCCGCATGCAATAGTCTATGATCTCCACAGGATTTAGAAGCCTATCATAACACAGCCGTGTTGAGAAATAGATAAATGATGTATGCTCCAGGAAGAGATGTACTGAATCCCATATGCACAGTGAGGAGAGTGGAACAACCCAGCTTCTATAAATCATTGTACTTGACTATCACTTTCATATGGAATGAATACAATGTCATGATGCTTTGTACTTTCAGTTAAGTGTCTTGTCTTTGTCAGTCCTACACAAGATTGTGTTTATGAGTCCAAGCTGCCATCTTGGAACCTAATTCACTTGTGTAACAGTTTGTCTCTACTTGTCTATATCATCATGAGTTTGGTCCCCATCTTCCACCAGCCATAGCATCTACCATGCTCTAGATCTGCGATTGTTAACATGGTATCAGAGCCTAGTCAGCAGGCATGGCATGACTCCCTTCTCTGCTCTCTCAGTCCCTCTTAAACCTCAAGTTAGCTCAATGAGCTTATCTCTCAACTCATCTCCACTTGCTCCATCTTGGCAGCCATAGCCAGGTCTACACCTATCTCCCTTCAAGCTTCTATAACTTTCTCTATAGGGCATATCTCTCCAAGCTTCCTTCTGAATATTTATTTCTTCACTCCCAAAGCTTCTCTGAATCACATAATAAATTGACATTGCCCTATCTAGAGCTTAGCATTGGCACTTTTGTCAGTTGCTGCCATAACCTCAGTTTGTGGCGTGCAGGACATACCCTTCATGGAGTACTTGGATCTCTCTCTAGAGGCAATATCTTTATAAGATTCCTTCTAAGGATATCCTTTTAACCTCAAGGTGCTCCCTGTTGTAGCCTTAAAGCTTGACATTACTCATCATCCAGCCCAACATGATCAAAAATCGTCATTTGTGTCTGAAATTGCACCTGCCTATGTTTATCTGCTCTGCGCGTGACGACTTTGTAGTGATCTACATGATGATCATAGGGCTTTTATAGAGCATAAAGAGAGCCTCATTTCCATAAAAAAAGTTTTCAAAATGATCCATTGTAGCTCCTACAATCAGTGAAAAACTAGGCGTGGGTAGCGATCATAGATTTCCCGAACCAGTCATTGAAAGGGCAAGTGTGGTATTGTAGATTGGATTTGCCTCTCTATCCTACATAGCTTTCTAAGAATTGTACGATGAGACTGATATCTTCTATGCCTTTCACACGAGGGAGTTGGCCATGGACCCTAAATCATAGACTCTAAAGAGTGACCATAGAGCCAGAGAGATTGGTACATTATATTTATGGACTGGTTGGTGGTGATCCTCAATGACAAGGATGTTGGATGATAATAACCACCAAGCAATAGATGTTTCCTTCAGGCAAAGGGTAGCCACAAGCATTGAGCGATAGAGATAGCCTTTGGAAAAAGGGTAGCCACGAGCCGCTTGACAGTGACCCTCGATGACAAGGACATTAGATGAGGGTCAATACTGAGTGATAGAGGGTGCTCTTGGGAAAAGGGAAGCTACAGGAGCCACTTGGTGATGACCCTTGATGATAAGGAAACTGGACGAGGATCACCACTAAGAGAGAGAGGGTGTCGCTAGGCAAAGAGTTTCCACAAACCATTTGGTGGTGACCATCAAAGACCAAGACATTAAACAAGGGTCACCATCAAGTAATAGAGGATGTCCTTGAGTAAAGGGTTGTCACGAAACACTTGGTGGTAACCATCAAAGACCAAAATACTAAACAAGGGTCACAATCAAGTGATAGAGGCTACCCCTAGGCAAAGGGTAGCCAAATACCCCTTGGCGGTGACCATCGAAGACCAAAACACTAGATAAGGGTCACTGCCAAGGGATAGAGGCTAACCTAGGCAAAGGGTAGCCTTAGAAACAAGAACATTGAACATGCAATGAATAGGTCACGAAAAAACAAAACAAAACAAAGCTTTACTATTCAATAGGTCACAATGGGATTGGTGTTGTGTCATATTGCTTATTTTGGAGGCGGCCTCGTAGTGTCGATGGGCCAATGGAGGGCACAGAAGATTCAATAGATGGCTAGTGGACTCACATAGTTGGGAGGTTCGACATGCCTAGTGGAGGGTACAACTAGTTGGGTAAGAGTTAGAATAGAGGAGCAAGTGAATGTGAGAGTAAGAAAATAACCAAATGCTTGTGAAGTTCAATTTAATGGAAGATCTCATGCACTAATTGGTTTAGGATGTGGGGATTGAGTATTGAGTGCTTTTGCATTAACGGGTTGAGGGTGAAGGGATCGAGTATCAAGTTGACTAAGAGGGGAGAAACTAGGGCATGCATGAACTACGACCAAGTTCTTATGGGAGCAAGTGATCTCTCAATTTGGTTGCCTGATTGAAATTGTGAGTGATTAGGGCACGTAGTTCATCAATGAGGTGATTACACATCTATTAACCATGTTTCCTCACATTATTACGTGCAAGCCAAGAGCTAGGCTGAATCCACCAATAAAATCTTGATTAATGTACTAACTAAGATAGTCTTGGCTTTGCAAAGCAATTAAGACAATAAACTCATGGTTGCACTGTGGGCGTATCGAATAGCCTACAAGAATGAAATGTTAGACCCCATTCAAGTTGACATACAAGATTGATGAAATTATGCCTTTCGAGTTTTTCATTCCAAGATTGAGAGTAGCCATGTAAGAAAGACGGGAGGCTTGGACTAACTGCTTGCTAGGACTAGAATGATTGTTTGAAACCTGACTGTTGGCGACACATGCCCTCATATGCAAAAAACCCCTACGTAAGGCTTGGTTTGACAAACACATCAAACAATGAGATTTTCAAAAGGGTGATCTTATGCTATTATAATCCATCAAGAGGCACAAACAAAAAATGATATTCAAGGGCCTAGGTCCATTTTGTGTGCATGCAATTAACAAAACCAGCAATGTGGAACTAGAGGGTTGACAATGAAGGTATATGCATTTTTAATAGTAGTTGAATAAAAAATAATTATTTGCAGTGCACCCACTACATGAACCCCCAATAGTGCTACTGTTGATTGCCATTCACGGTGTCATGATTACTGAACTCGATCTTGAAGATAAGGAGCCTATTCTAGCACCTTATTTGAGGGTCAAGTTAATGGCTAGGAAAAAGCATATGATTGACGCCCTCATTGATGAAGGCACATGATGTAATACCATGACCTATGATGATTGGAATAGTTACCCACACTTATTCCAACTATTACCAAAGTAAACCCATACTATGGAGGCATGCCTTACAAACTGCTAGGGAAATGCCAAGAGATATTGAGCATCGAGATTGAAAGCTTGCCAACCATCTTCTACATGTTGCCTAATAGGGAAGGGGGGTAGGGAACGAAATGTTAATGGCAAATCAAGTTTTTGGTAGATTTTGAAACTTAATCAATACAATTGGAATTACCCAACATACAGATCATCAGTACTTTTAGCAAGGGTACATAGCCACCAATGAAACCCTTACTTAAACATGACCTCCATAAAAAGGAACCATGACCTACTCAAACAATTGCTTCAAATACACGAAGAATGATGCCAGCTAGTGAGCAAGCTTGCTTGGCAAAAAAACCAAACCACAAAGGTGGATCTAAAAAACAAATTGCAAGGCTATGGACCAACAACCTCATGTATAATGGCCCACAAACCCTTAGGAGAAATCCCACATGCAAGAGATGTCTACATTGTAGCCATAACCGAGCTAAGTGGGTCCCGAAATGCTTGTTGCAGGCACAAGGCTATTATGATGTCAACTCTTGGATTTGGTTGCCCAAACTCTTGCATCTCATTGCATCCCTCAATTGACCCACTCCACCCCTGTCTTTTCCACCTTGCTCGCATAAACTGACTACTTGTATTCCACCCAAGGCATCTAAACTCCAACTTATCTATAGGTGCAAAAAGTCTCAGTTACCCTCTAGGCACAATGACCAAGACCTTTCTAAGCCATCACAAGGCCCACATGGCTCATTACATCATAAAAGGCTAATGAGGGTGATGTGACTCTTGTGGCTGATGCCATCCCCTCGATACTAGCCAACTAAGAGCTATAGATTGCCCAAACCATCCCTAATAATGCCACCATTGTAGCTCAACTTGACAACTTGCCCACCATGATCAATCACGTCAATGAGCATGCCAAATGAAGCCAACTCCTCCATCCGAGTTGAAACCTTCCTACATGTAGCCATCCATTCTAACACTTGTTGCTAACTTGGCTTTTGACACAGGTGAAGATATAGCCTCGTGCTTTTGGAACTCGGATAATACCTTCACCATGTTTGCTCGTAGCTACAATAGGCTTCGACCATGGGTTTTTGGTGGATAAGACTACAACTCAAGTTGTCGTTTCCCTGCCTTGCTTGTGGGAAGAATCCAAATTTATTTTCACAAAGGTCCATGCAATCACTAATGAATTGATCGCAATACAAATTTTGTGAGAAAAATCTCTTAAGGGCCATCTTATCACCTCCTTCCAATGCACCCATGTATCGACCACTCTTGAGACCTCACACACTTGGATCAACTAGTTGTGTTTGAGTGTGGATTTCTAATAAAAGTGGTTCACATTGCATGCACAGTGGGAGAACACGATGTGCACAATCGTGACCAATGCTGAGCAACACCATGCCATTAAGATATTGGAGTATGATCTAACTTACCCTGTCCCTACCTCATTTTGCATCCTTGCAATTACTTGCAACAAACCACTTGAGGAGAACATCCTACTCCACCCCTGCCTTGATAGAATTCTCAGTGAGGAGGAGCTTCACATCGCCACCATGATGAACTCAGGAGACTTCCTATGATGGATGTCTTGACCTACATAACACATGTTGGCATATGCTCACATGACATGGATCATTATGCAACATCGGAATATAGCCCTCAATTTTACTATTAGGTCCTGCAAACCGTGTAATGTAGCATCCACCTTGTGTGCACATATGTGCCATTCATTTCTTTTATTCTTCTTCAAAAAACCACAAAAGGCACACCTATAATTGTCCCATCTGCGACCTTTGCAACCCTAGGATGTATTGCACCCAATAAGTGGGGGGGGGGGGGGACACAGGGAGACCAAAGACACAAAAACACCAAAAGCAAACACTTGTGTCAAATTAAAGATGTCAAGCTTGACTAATGTTGAAGTGCTAGTGGAAATAATCTTTTTTCATACCTCTAAATTGAGCTTTCATTGTTAACTTCCATTGTCAATTTCAGTAGACAAGACCTCACATGGATGTTTCCTTTGTGTAGATGGCTATGGAGACACCAAGTACGATGTAAAAAATATAATCACCCTTGAACAACAAGAGAAGTTCAACTTCCACCCCCAATAGTACAAGGTTGGGGAGCTAAAGTTCTGCCTTCTAGGAAACCTAGATAAGATAAGTGACAATAGCACCTTGGCCAAGAAGCAAATCTCAAATTGTAAGTTGGGCACTTATGTTAAGACAATGTGTGAACTTGTATAGGTGTTAGGATACATGACTTCATACAAACCTTTGATGGTGAAGCCAAGAAAGGGCTAGTCAACATCAGAGAAGGAACTAAAAGGAAGCTTTGCCTAGTGGTCCTCACTCTTGAACTAGGGGTGGAGGCAACCTTGGGATTACCAAAGAAGGATGAAAAGTATGAGTCCATAAAGAAAGTCATGATGGTGGTAGCTAGGTGGAATGAAAAAACAATAATGATGGAATATTGTTTAGTGAAATCTTAAATGAGGAATTGAGAGTCGTGGCCAATTATTCCACTTTATTTCCACATATTATAAGCCCTACGCATTAGCCAACATGATTTCAAAGGGACTCATGGAGGACATACTATCTGGAACTATCTTTAAGCAAAATCTACACAATCTTTGGATTGATAATGTGGTGGAATTGCTTGCAAGAGCAAATGTAGTGATGCGCAAACCCATAGGAATGGTGACTAGCTTAGAAGCAAGGCTAGCTATAATCACTTATGGTTCAGCTCTTACTAGAGTGATATGCACATCATTAAGTGCATCTGTGGAAATAATATTTACGATTGGCTTGGTGATGAGGATAGATTGTGGCCTTGTAAAGAAAGCTCACTCATCACCACAACCATCACCACCACTACCACCATGCAAAGGAAGGAACATATGCAAGGAGGAGATCAGGGTGCAAAAGGCACATCAGCACAAGAAGTAGAATAGAGGAAAATAGGAAGAGAAGGAGAGGATGAGATAGACACTACAACAAAAGACATAACAGAGGAAGTTAGAAGGGAAAAGAGAACCAAGGCATGTTGGGCAACAACAACCTTAATAGAGGCCTTCAAAAATTTGCAACAAGAGCATGCAACACAACTAAAAGAACATGTGAATTTCCTTATAGTCACACATCTGTCTCACTTAGAAGACTTGCACAGAAGGGAAGAAGACCTATATAGGAGGAAGCAAGAGCTCATTAGCAAAATTGACACACTCCAAGTTAGGCAAGGAGAAACATCTAGTCGAGGAAAGTCGAGGAAAGAGCAAGGTAGATGAGAGACCACTTGAACTATAATTGATACTGAACACGCTCCAAGCCATGCAAGCTAAGCTATCTGGAGAGTTGAAAAGATGGGGATTAGTAAAAGAACTATCCTCTAGGAAAGATGGACAACCTGATGACTCCATAACAGGCATTCAAGAGCAAGGAGGCCAAGTAATGATCACAGAAGGGAACTTGCCTACCTTGGAATAGTTGTGCAAAGAACTCAAGTGAGAAAAAGCTAGGGTCTTGAGAGACAATGTAGGGCTATAGGCTAGGCTGGATAAGGTGATGGTCACTTACTAGGAGCACTTAAAGCACAACACCCTATAGCAACAAGACCTTTGAGCTTAAATAGAAAACAGAGGCAAGGAACTTGATGAGTTGAAGATGAAAATCCAAGGGATGGGGGAGATAAGGAGGCAATTAGAAGAGATGAGAATTAAGTCAGGTGAAACTATATTATAGCTTGAGTAGGAAAGAAACAAGGTGATAGGGTTGATTCGAAAGCTAGGAAATGTTAGTCAAGCCCATGCCCAAATGCAAAGCGCTTTCATAGGCCTACAAACCACAGTGGAGACCGTTCTTACTCACAAAGTAGTGAAGATTGTAGAAGTGAAACAAGTGCAATTGGACATGTTGCTAGGAGAGCTAGTACAACGAGCAGGTGGTTGTATACAAACATGTTATTGCTGCTCAATAAAGAATGTACCATGAGGCAGTGATAGGGGTAGTGAAGTCCAAAAAAAAAAGGTGAAACAGCTCAAAGCCCAATCAGGAGTTGCCATAGTGTCTCTCTAAAAGATTGACTTTGCGGTCAAATTCAAGCTGATGATTTATGAGCCTACAAGGGAGAAATTAGTTGCCCAACTTCAATATATAGGTTACAGTGATGAAAAATTGTAGGACATGGGATTTTGGGTGCTACCTCCTCCTCCTCTATTGAAGACCACTTGTTGCCTATAGAGGTAGCATGGGACCCACCCTCAGTGTGATGATGACACCTGTAGAGGATTGGCTTGAGCTTTTGGACTTCAATGCTCCCGATGAATCCTCCAATCAGCACAGTAGAGCAAGACACAAAAGGCACCCCTAAACAATAGGTAATCTATGATAGGATGAAGAGAGTATGGAAAGCACAATCGCAAAGGGTGCATAATGTCTCTCTAATCATCAAAATGATTGAAGAACAAAGCAAGAGCCCAAAAGAACTTATATATAGGTATGAAGAGAGGTAGGAACAGAGTGAGATGGTCATGTTTGATTTCCAGGTATATGTAGATGCTAGATATAGAGATCCCCTCTCCTTGAGGATAGTGCACCTACTCATTAGAATAGGAGAGAGAATCGTTCAACTATGGTTGAATCAATAAGATGTAGGAGCCCCTCATAGAGAAGTTGTAGAATCATAGCTACATGAAGGAGCAGCCATTGTGATAATCAATGACCTTGAGAGGCATTTCTAGGGTGGTTGGAATGGTGCTATCCCATTCTTGAAAATGATGGAATTGCCCAGGATGCCTATTGTTATGCAGGTACAAAAATGAGTGAGTTAACCCCACATATTGCCCCTATTCTCATAGGCACCTCCAATACTACAAAGAAGAGCATCATTGGCATAATTTTCCCAAGGTTCCTAATGTCCAAGCCCCGGAGTTTGAGAAGCCAAATCACTTCTAGCCAAGGGATTTGGTTTCCTTGTTCAAGATGTTTGTAAAAACATTCAATAACTGTCAGGACGAGGCTTCCATCACCACTTGCAATTACTTGAAGGTGCTCATTATATGACTACAACAATCACCTACCTTATACAAATATAGGATGTCGCCCCTCTTCTTTGAGGTGAATGCAATGATAGACACAGTTACCATGTTATGGCTGCATCTTTGTGACTTGCTCCTATCCATATATTTCATGAGTATCCTAGGAGATATGGTGGATAGTCGGTTCACCCTATGCACCCACCCATTTTATCCATAATCCCACCTCCGCTTGAAGCTAGACACAAATAAGGAGTATCTTTTGAGTAGAGATTGCTTGACTAGAATGCTTCAATCACTACCTAAGGAGTGAAGCATGTTTTTATTTTGTTATTTTTTAAAAGAGAGGAAAAGAAAAAGAAAAAAAAGGAGAGAGAGTTCTCACAAGCACATTGCACCTAGGGGTCCTCGGGCCTCAAAGTAAAGCTTGAGCCCCTAGCCTTCCCCCCACAACATAGATTCAAGGTTCATCAAGGACAGGACATCCCGGATTATCTGATAGACCCACCTCCTTGAACATCACACTACACCCTCCACCATGCACCAAGTGGTTCCTCAAGTGTGGGACAATATTTTGAGTTTAGTTGGAATCTAACCCAACTCCTAGTGTTGCACCAGTACATGCATCATCCATAGCACTACTAAGGGGAACACACACTTTAGCAAGAGCACTAATAGATCTACATGCATGGTGAATATGGCATGATACCCATCAACATTGGTGGCTTGACATCATCCACATCCAGCCATGTGCCACATGCCTTGTGTGTTACCCTAGTTGCAAGCTATCTTTCCCTTCTAGCATCAGCCACTATTCTCCCATTGTCTCAATAGCACAACAGACATTCCCAGATGCCCTCTTGTTAAAATACGAGGGATCTAGAGCATGGCAGATGCGGAAGCTATGGAGGTTGAAAGAGAAAGAAGAAACTCATGAAGACATTGACCCTTACAAAGACAAATTGTCACACAAGTGAATTAGGTTCCAAGATTGAGACTTGGACTCATAAACACAATCTTGTGTATTGACACTGACAAGACACTTTACTGGAAAGAAAAGAGTACTATCATTGCATTAGAAAAAGAGTGCAAGTACAATGCTTTATAGGAACAATCTTGTGTATTGATAGTGACAAGACACTTTACTGGAAAGAAAAGAGTACTATCATTGCATTAGAAAAAGAGTGCAAGTACAATGCTTTATAGGAATTGAGTGGTGGTACTTTCTCCTACTGTGCATATGGGATTTTGGTCATGAGCCCTCACTGCTCCTTACAAAGGGACTGAAGTAGGTGTGATTGCAAAATATCTCAACACCCCTCCTCAATCACAACCAGAAGTACAAAGTGTGTAGATGCTTTAGTGAGAGCAACACTTGCAAAATGTGGGCACACCATAAACATGGCAAAACACTAGAGGCTATAGCAGAAAAGGCTAAGTGTGGGTACCACAAACATGATGGTCATTCAGAGGCTCTAGCAAGGGCCTCACAAAGTGTATAGAGGTTGTAGTACAAGGCTAAGTGAGGAGTTCACAAGTTTATGTTTGAAGCATTAGGGCTAGGAAATACAAAGCTACAAAAGTCTATCTGAATACAAGGACTGATGAGGTTTGTCCTTCTCGTGGTGGTCTTCTTCTTCTTCTTTTTTCTTTGCTCCGTTTTCTTCTTCTTCTTTGACTACAACTAGATACGCCTTTTGGGACCTTTTTTTGGTGTGGTAAAACTTCTTGGTGTGTCCGATCCTTTGGTAGAAGTCACAGAAGAGCTAATCCTTCTTGCCTTTGTACCTGTTGCCAACATATAATGCATGTTCATCTCTAGAGGTACTTGGTTCTTCCTTATTTTTTAGCTTCTTTTCCTCCTCTAACAGTGATGCTTGGATATCAACAAGTTCAGGGTTTGGCATGTTGATTAAAGTTGTTTATACATTATTATATTCAGGAGGCAAACTCTTAAGTAGAACACCGATGCAAACATCTTCTTCCATTTTAATGTTGATTCTTGCAAGTTGGGTTAGAAGTCCTTCCATGTAGTTCAGATGTGTGGCAAGTGATGTGCTAGACTTCATTTCAAGCTTGAAAAACTCAATCAAGAGACCATACTTTGATGATTTAGACTATGCACCAAACAAGGTGTCAAGTCCCTTCCATGTATCCTATGAAGTCTCACAATTATCCTCATGGTGGATATAGCTATCGTTTAGCTCCAGTTTGATAATGACATGAGCCTTATCATCATTCTTTTGCCAAGTGACAGCAAGGTCTGCATCACGAGGCTTCTTTTCTTTTCCGGTGGTAATGGCCCCAAGGCCCTTCTTCATCAAGATGAGTTTGATGCGGGTTTGCTAGGTATGAAACCTGACTACTTTAAAACATGCAGTTGGAGAGTCTTTGCCCATGTTAGACTTGTGGAAACAACATAAAATCAGCTTCAGAATTATCAGGATTAAGGAGTAGAAGAGTTGGTTGAGATGCATCAAAAGGCACAAGTGTTTAGAGCACAAAAAATGAGTGTCAATAGACACTATGTTTCTTCCTTGAGTCTTCCAAATCTGCAAAATCCTTTAAGAAGAAAATAATGAGATTTTTTAGCTTGGTGAAGTTTGGCTATGGAGTCACAGTTTGGGTTTTTAGCGGCAGCCTAGTTTTTCTGACATTGCAGGAGCTATACTTGATCATTTTGAAATTTTTTTATATAAGGATGAAGCTTAATTCAAGGGCTATCAATGCCCTAGGGTAACGACTGGGATTGCACCTTGTAGAGCATGTAGTAGCAGCCCGACCTAATTAGGCACAAATTTTTGACAGCAATCTGTAAAAACGACAATGCTGGTCTCATCGTGCATCAATCTCGACGATTTTTGTGATAGAATGGAGCGTCTTGACTTGGAGAAGATCTTCTTAGAAGGAAGCTTTGAGAGATGTGCCTTGGTTGAAGAGATCTCATCCCGCCAAGTCAGGTAGGTCCTTCAAGCTATGGCAGTCACACTAGTAGCAACTGTGAAGAATCACAATGCTGAGTTCGAATTGGCCTAATGTTGAGCTCTGAGATGACAAAGAGGAGATCCAAAAGCAGAAAAACACTTATCTAGAAGAAAGTTCAGAGAGATTTGACTTGTGGAGAGAGATATGAAAGCTTCAATCTGATAGGGTGCTGCTGGCTATGGCAGCCACGAAGGCAAGCTTGAAGGTGGAGATGAAAAGTGAGTTCATAGGCTGAGACTGACCTGAGTGGAGATGGACCAGAAGTGAAGAGCTACTAAAACGAGCTAAGCCATGCTCAACTGCGCTCTGATACCATGTTAAAATACACGGGATCTAGAGAATGGCAGATGCGAAAGCTATGGAGGTTGAAAGAGGAAGAAGAAACTCATGAAGACATTGTTCCTTACAAAGACAAATTGTCTCACACGTGAATTGGGTTCCAATATTGAGACTTGGACTCATAAACACAATCTTGTGTATTGATAGTGACAAGACACTTTACTGGAAAGAAAAGAGTACTATCATTGCATTAGAAAAAAAGTGCAAGTACAATGCTTTATAGGAATTGAGTGGTGGTACTTTCTCCTACTGTGCATATGGGATTCTGGTTCTGAGCCCTCACTGCTACGTACAAAGGGACTGAAGTAGGTGTGATTGCAGAATATCTCAACACCTCTTCCAATTTAGTTTGCTCCACTGAACCTTCCCCATAGTAGTGCCATGGGATTGACACTTGTCTAAAAGGGGGATAATGTTAACCCCATTAGGTGACAAGTGACGGGAAATAAAGTAAGGTGCTAATTTTTTTAATAATAATGTCAATTTTGGTAATGCCAAGAAGTAGCCAATGTAATTCATATCAAGCTCGCTCTCATGCAAGTTATTATTATCTTTGTAGAGTCGAATCCCACTTAGATTTAACATCTACTTGTAAATGCAAGGTCAAGTTTGATGGACAATAGAATGGTCTAGGCACCCAAGGGGCAGAAGGGAGTGGAGCCGTCTAAACCTATATATAAAAGCCAAAAATTAATGAAAGAGATCATTTGAGTGTTTGCCAACTTCTGAGTGAGATCTTTGCTACCTATGTTCTATTTCTTGAAGCTATTGTGTGTGCCATTGAGAGAAAGAGTGAGAGAGGGAGAGAGTGAGGGAGAGAGGGCTACACGGGGAGTGTGAGGGATGGGTTGTGAAGCACTCGACCATCCTCCACCTTCTTTTATCTTAGCATGCTTTGCTTGATGGTTGTAAGAGGTGAGTGGAGGATTGCACGTTTGGTTCAAGAGCTTGTAGAAGGAGGCAGTGCCGTTTGAATCGTGAGACTACCTTGGTTTGCTGAGACTACAATGATGAGTGAGCCCTAGGTGTGTCTACTACAAACTTAGTCCCATTGGTTTCTTTTGCTGCTTGTGAGAGTAGCCATTGAATGAGAGAGGTGAGAGACTATGTGAGAGCTAATTTGTGTTGGATGATCGAACTCCTAAAACCATAGGAACTCTAGTCTTGTACCAGCTATTGAGCATGGTTGTAGCCCAACACTTCTTAAACTAACAATTGAAGCTATAACAATTGTTGCCCAATTGATACTTATTCAACTACTCTACCATAAGTGGGGTTTTGGCTTATCCAATATAGAAGTGCCTATCCCTAGGCCACTAAGCAAATTGGATGCTAATCAATTTGCTAATCTAGCACTAGCATCCATAGGGGACTAGTTGCTTGAGGTTAGATTTTGGATGAGATTGAATCTCTTGATGTGCTAGCTATCTGGTATTGTTGATGACTTATTGGATTCTTTTAACCTCTTCCTTTTTCTCTTTGATTTTATCTAAGTGTTTTTGAATACTAATTTCTTCTTTAGACATGACCCTTGCCATACTATTATAGCTTTTTAGAGTTCTTAGTACCCTTTGAGATATCTTATTCTAACACATATTTGATGGTTGGGTCCATGCTTGGTTTAACCATATCTATAAGAATTTCTACATGGTTTACATGGTCTTCAATAAGGTTTTTTCTCAAGGAGAGGTTAGACTAATCTAAACTAAATACTAGACTAAGTGGTATGGATAGTTCAAGTGTATTTATCCTAGATCCATTGCGTAGTTACATATACCTCTCACATGTAAACATTTACAATAACAATGGTGTTGCTAGTAGGAGTCCTAGTCTCTATCCTATGTTTTTGGGTCTGGTCAAACCCAATGGTCATGCAAGGTCCAATAACTTATTTAAAAAGTTTCACAAAAGTTTTTAAACATTCTTCACATCGAAAACTATCTCTAGGTATTGAGGTGCTCATTGTAGGCAAGTTCTTGTGATCATTTGGTTATGTGGATATGACCTATAGCTTTTTTGACTATTTGAATGTGACACAAAATATTTCTCAAGTTGAAACTAGGTTCCACCTTGAGGCAGTTTGCATTGAATTGTGCATTAAAACTAGCCAATTTTGAGCTCTAAGTTGCTATTGATGCTAGTATGCTAGTTGGTTTACACTATAACTTGTTTAGGCTAAATTAAGATAGATTTACAATTTAGAAGTGTTTGATGATGACTTGAGGTAGAATTACGGGTTCAAGAATGGCCTTTCTTGGTGACGTAACTCCAACTGGGTTTGAATTCCTTCCAATGTGAATTGCAGTTGTTAGGCATGCATGAAGCTATATCATATAGGTTCTACAAGCCCTCTTATATGTTTGGATGCAACTCTAAGTATAGTCAAGGTAAAGCCATTAATTTTACCTTGAGAAAAGGTTTTTGAGTGATTTGGGATTTAAGCAATTGTTTTGAAATGCAAATGTCCATGACAAATACCATAGTATGATAACTTGGAGCAAGCCTCTAACATAAAATGAAAGATACATAAAAAAGAGGCTATGAAAAAAAAGGAAGAATAACAAAGAAAAGAGTTACAAAAAATAACATCTACTAAAAATAGTAATTGGAATGTTAAGTGGGAGCTGAAAAATAAACTTTTGAAATTCTTATTATATCTTAGAGTTTATTTTATACAATGTGAAATCTACTTCAAATATCGAAAAGTTTAGTATGCACATAAATGTTACATGCAAACAAATACAAAATATGAAAGTTAAGCTCTTTCCCATGCATGTTGTAATTAAATCCCAAGGGCATGCCAATAAAGTTCATAGACATTGTAAAGGGCTAATAAGGGAAGTGTAAGCATGAAACTCGAACCTTGGGAATTTCAAGAAGAGGCTTATTCTTGTGCGTAAAATTTTGGAGTTTCTGTCTCTTTATTTGTTCTCAGTTCCTTCTCCTCCATAGCTTGAGTATGCAAGAGTGAGAGCACGAGTTTGAGTGTGTGAGATTGTGAGAGAGGAATATCCTTTTGTTATTTTTTAGTACTACAAGCATGCATAAGAGTGAGATTGTGAGAAATGAGTATCCCCTCATTCTTAACATAATATAAATGTACATCCACAACTGTGGGGATGCTTCATATCTAAACTTTTCTACACTTCTTGAGAATACAAGTAGCTCTATACATCAAGCATTTTTTCTTGAAGCCCTAGAAAACACTGAAATCTCTTCTTTGCATACCTTTTATTCGAAGAAGGTAAAGATTGAACTCTTTCAGAATCTTAAATTTCCAAATAAATGTAAAAGTACTTCCTGAATGATGTCCCATTGCTTTGTTAAGCCTTCATTTGGTTGTCTTGTGTCATAAAACAAAGCAATCTTAGGTATGACCTTTCCATGCAACCTCATACTCTTCTTCCCCTTCTTCAAGTGGGATCAGAAGCTTTCTATCTATTGTATGTCTTACATGAGATGCTTTAGTGTCTTTATCTGTTTTTCCATAGGATATGTAGACAAAAATTTTGCTTTGTTTTTCTAAGTCTGATCTCTCTTGTACAAAACCTATTTATGATAGTTTTCCACAAAATCAACTCAAGTCTTCTTGAGGGGGTGCTCCCAAATCTTCCTCACCCTCGTGTTCCATGTCCCAAGTTTAGTTTGGGGATACCACTTCCTCTAATTATTGTATCATGTAAATATATGGAAGCCCTCAAAACCATCATCATAAGCCCTTTCTCTTGTTGTAGTCCATGTCAAGGACTTTCCCTTTCTTTGACTCAAGGTAGCAAACCGGATGCATCAATTTAACATTAATGTGAGCAGTGGGCCACTCATCCTTCTTCTTCAAAAAGAATTCTCTAAACTATCCCCTCTTCTCAGAATTAAGGTTAAATTTAGGTATAATATCCTCCTTTGTGAGCCATTAGAGATGAGAGTTGTACCACACAACTACCTATCTTGGATAGAGAGACTTGGATATTCTCAGCTTCTCTACAATCACCACAAAAGTACTCATCAGATTCTCCATCAAATAACCAGATGTTGTAAGCTTAGATCGTCTCTTTCATCACTCGTGCCGCCCCATTTTGTTTCTTTCATTGTGGCCTTCCAAATAAATAGTCATAATCTCTTGAGCTGCTTTAGAGGTCAGTGTGATTGCTTTGCTAAGCGCAGCTTCCGTCGGGCGGGTCGTTGTCCTCCCGAAAACTTGCGCCAAGCAGCCAGCTACTGCCTTATCACCACCATCCACGGCTAACCAATCCGTATTGATCCTCGAATGAATTGCCAAGCAAACCATTATAAATGTGCCATGTCCCATCAGCATCTCCTTCGCGATGCACGAGGTAGAGTGAAGCGAGTCATTTGAGTTGTGCTCCGGATAGAGAGTGAAGCATGACCTATCCAAGGAGACGATGGCCTCCAATGCTTTCTCTGGAGCAGGCTGCATTCTTTTGAAGCTAGGACTACCTGCACATGTGGGGTGCTCCAATGTCAGAGAGCAGACAGAGGTTTCCATTGGCTGCTTTTTACGAGGAGCTGCCAAGTGAGCGACGCTACAGAGAGAGAGGGAATCGTCACGATATTGAGCCAACTGGGGGGAGGAGAGAGGGTGGGCGAGGACGAGAAGGGTAGAGAGCGGCCAAGGGTGGGCTGGCAAGGAAGGCGACGGGGGGCTGTCACAACAACCGGCGTGCTGGAGGTGACGGCCGGAGCAGCGAGCTCCTTCCCTTGTCGTCGTCGTCGTCGATCGCTCTCCAGAGTCCATGTCTTGGGTCGCGTTTGTTTCGCCGGGATAAAATTTGGTAGCGCGGCGACGCGTCCGGGATAGAAAATTGACGATGAACTTTACCAAAGTTAAATCATCAATCAAATAAAATATAATGTAACCTGTCTTAGAGACGATCAGTATCTCTAAGCCCCCATGTAGCGCACGTGTATGCAACATTTAGTCTAGCTCTATACATCGATTCCCGGTGAGATGCTTTTCTCATTTAAAAAAAATAATAATCATATTCCCGGATCTTTACTTTTCTTTGTTTGATGTGGTTAAGGCAAGGTTTACGCGTTATATAAATATTGATTTTTCTTTGTTTGAAGAAATGAAGGCAATGTTGACGCTTTACATATATAGAGAGTCTACGTTTTGCAAACAACACTAATAGCCAAAATGTTCTTTTATAAAAAAACGTCACATAAAAATCATATCAATTACAGTCTAGTAAACATCTAATGAAAAAGCATATGTAAATCATCAATGGAAAGAAAAGGAGAAATAAAATATCGTGAGTAAAATGATTAGGTTTGGGAATCGAACCTCTGGCCTCTAACACGACAGCATCTGCTTGATACGATAACAACTGGCAGCTTAGTACTATTACATACATACATGGTGAAAAATTGTTCTTACTAGCCATGGTTGGTTTCGGCGAGGGGCCTTGCGACATGAACAGGACCCACTCTGTGACATGGAAAGTGAATGTGTGCTCCTTCCCACTAGACGACAAGGGAAGGAGGGCTGCGCTCATGGTAAAATTCAAGCTCATAGGGTGGATCCGATTTGTTTCGCTGGGATGAAATTTAGTCGTGTGACATGTCGGGAATAGAAATTGATGGTAAGCTTTTCCAAAGTTAATAAAATATAATGTAATCTATCATGATGAGAGTCAATAAACTCATGTAGCATATGTGTATGCAGCATTTAGTCTAATGATGGAGGTCTGGATATCTATTCTCGCTGAGATATATATATATATTTTTTGTAATCATGATTCCCAAGTCTTGATTTTTCTTTGTTTAATGTGGTGAATTATGGAAGGTTTACGTTTTACGTAAGTATTTATTTTTCTTTGTTTGATACGATGAAGACAATGTTTGTGCCTTACGTATATAGAGAGCCTATGTTTTGCAAATAACACTGCATAGCCAACACTGCATCCGCTTGACACCATAGCAACTGGCAACTCAGTATTGTTACAGAAAAGCCTCATACTATTGAGAAACTCTTACATATGTGGTAAAAAATTGTTCCAGCGGCACTTCCGACAGGGGGACCTTGTGACAAGTACTGGACCCACTCTGTGACATGGAGAGGGAACGCATGCTCCTTCCCGCTAGATGACAAGGGAAGGAGCTTGAAATTTATCCTAAGCTCGACGATCGCGAAAGACTAGGGGTGAGAGTGGTGGCAAGGTGGCAGCTCTAGCCAAGCAATACTGGCAAGAAGGATAGGAGCTGGTGGTAATGAATTGGGGGTGAACAGTGGTAGAGGCAATGAATGGGCCAGCTGGAACGTATATGTGTGTCGATGAGGGAGATGATGATGAGGAATGTGGTGTGACGGAGATGCATGGCGAAGACTACGGATGGCGAGAAACTGTGTGAGGGAGAGGATGGCGGAGACTATGGCAAGGCAAGAATGAGTGTGGTTTTTATGGGCCAAATTTGAGTGCATGTTTATCACTTTTTATGGAAGAGCATTCTGGCCATATAAGAGCCCCACCCCTACGGATTGGTAGGCAAGAAGATCAAGAACCACGAACATGTATAAGTGCAAAGTACAGAGTGGCTCCCTTTGGTAGCAACTCCAATGCCATGTGGGAGGAGAGAGAAACATAGGAGGAGAGAGAATATTTTTGAGGTGAGGCCTATTGAGGAGGTGCCAATGTTAACTAGACCGTATAAGTAAATAGAGCAAACCTTAGTACATTCATTTTTAGTTACTATTGAGTTTATCAGCCAAAGTTCCAATTAATAAGCTTGGCCACACATCCATAAACTTGACTCCATGGACTCATGTAAGTCAATTCGACTTGTTTGTGACTTGGCTCTAACATTGTTGGAACTACCTATGTTTTATGGAGTGGGCAAAGATGGTTATGGAGAAAGGGAGTCCACCTACCAACTAGAGGAAGAGGAGTAATGCCATAGATGTAATCATGGGGGTTTGTCATGGCTTAGGGCAACAAGGGCAAAGATTGTATAGTTCCATTACATGAAGGTGATTTGGTGATTTCTTGGAGCATCCTACCAATATCACTACCAAAACTATGGGTGAGGAGGAAAATAATGAAAACCTCACTTTCTTGTATTAATTGACTAGTAGATAATCATTAGGACAAAGACTAACAATAGTTGAAGTATTAGCCCTAATTCTAGAGGTATGATCCATAAAATTTCTCCTTTTATGAGCAGTGATTCAACCATGCTTTGTTGAATACTCTATAACCCTTGAGTTGCACTTGATCCAAGCTTCCACATGCTTCATACATTTAGCTCTTGTAGTCAACCACATGTGTCGTATGTTTGTCAAGCTCTTTGGGTCTTCTAGGAAGGACACATTGAGCCTAAAAGGAGGAAGTCCTTTTTTTGTGCCACCACTAAGATTTTGCAATTCAAGGCAATTGTGTCATCATTTGCATACACTAAGATTTTGCAAATTCAAGGCAATTGTGCTATCATTTGCATACCCAGAGCTACTTGGGATCACACTTCTTATGATTGTAGCATACACACGATCCCAAGTAGCTCTCTCTAAAGTAAACATCAAAGTACACCCATGTGAGCAATCTCGAGGCTCCATTACCATATTCCAATCCCTTAAGATGATAGTAGGGATGTCATACAAACTTTTTAGAAATCAAAGCCAATTGCTTAGTTCTCTTGGATGAGCAATTAGATACATAAATAGAGACACAAGTAAATTCTTGCCATCAATAGAGATCTCAATCCCTACTATGGTACCTTTGTCATTTGCCCATTGTAGAATTAGTGAGAGCACCTCCTTCACTAGTAGTATCTAGCCACATATGCCTCTTGTACATCCTTTGGCAAGGGCTATATAGTATGGGACATAGAGATTCAAAGCCTTAGACTCCACAAGCTTTATCTCTTAAAGAGCCACTCTTTTAGACTTTATCTTCTTGACACACCATATACCATTGGTTTCCTCTTGTTGGCAAAAGAAATCCCCTCGCATTCCATGTGAGAGTAGTGATTCTTCTACTAGACTTCATCTCAATAGCAAGGAACATCACAAAGCTCCCCTTCCCCTTCAATGACAGTGTACTAGTTGCCATCCACAAGTCGTAAGTATGCCTACTTTTGAGTGCTTAGTCTACTTAGATGTTCTTCATCCATCTTAGGGTTAATATTTTCCTCCCCCTTATCTTTGGCAGTGCTGTTGGGCTACTTTGCCACGTTGATCGGTTTTTTAATAGCTGGTTTCAAGGGTGTCTTTCTTTGCTTCCATCTTCTCAAGTATGGGCTACTCTTTACTTGATTGTAGTGACACTTCCTACGATCACACTAAGTGACTTTCTTGGGCTCATTTGTATCTTTCTTACCAACTTTTTCCATTCTCTTAGGACAATCCTTAGTGAAATGTCCATGTTGTCTACAAATAGATGAGTTTGGGAAGCTATCAAAATTGACTTGGAGAACAATCTCAAATCCCTTTTTGTCATGAACCTCCAAGTACTCAAGTGGATCTTTCCTTCTGTTCCACAAAATGAAAATGTTTTTCTTAGGCTTTAGAGCTCAAAAAGCCAATGCTATAGCCAGTACCTCAAGAACCTTACCAAGTGCACATGTAATCGTGGCCACTTCATCATCCAACCAAATGCGTGTGTGTGCATGTATGTACATGTGTACATCACATGCACATTATTGGATCTAAGACATACATGCATGCATATACATCATGAGGAGATAACTTGCCTAGAAGACCAACATTTCATCAAATCAAGTGGCTACTAGCAAAATAGGCAGATGAGACATGATGCTTATTTAATCTATGGCCATTTACCTTGCATCTCAAAAGGAGCATTTCATTCGTGAATACTAGTTGCCTCCATGGGTGACCTTACCTATTACCATGATGTTGTCTCTACATCTACTCCATGTAGTGTGCATGTCTTTGACCTTACCCTCTACCTCTCATCTAGCTTGCACCCTCACTTGTTGGCCTATAGCCCCACTTGCAACCGAGAAGAGACACATATATGTATGTATGTATGTATGTGTGCATTGCACGGGAGAGAGAGGGAGGGAGGGATAGTTGTGTTAAGAAAATGTGGGAATTTCAAATTTGAATTTGGTTTGGGCTATGCTTTAGGCTCAAGAGACCCTTCAGAGGTTTGGGGTCTCCTTAATCTACAACTAAAATAGTATGGTATATATAGATGGATAGTTTGATCCTAGCAAGTATTATGACACTATCAAAATAGATAGGAGGATTCCAATAAGCATTTATCATAGGTCGTATCATATCTTGACTAGTGACTTGTCTGCTCAATTACAACATACTTGTTGCATTGATGTTTATAGAAATTTAAATAGGCTATGTGTTGTTCGAATAGAAAAATATATTCCCATTAGGGTCTGCATAACTTGTTGACATTGGCACCTTCTGTTAGGAGAGATATTGTGCTTATAGTAATGTAAGTCTCACATTATCAATCAAATACTTTAATTGGTTTGTATGCTCTAATTATAGGGTATCCATTGATGGTAGAACTTCATTGATATGGTATCCAGGTGATAGGTTTGGATAACCTTTGTTAATAATTGTTCCTAGCTTATTAGCATACATGACCATATTGGTAAAGGATATATTATTTAAGGGTTTTGATTTATAACAATTATCATGTAGTTATTAGCCAAGATAGGTATATACAAAAGCTCATGTCTAGTTTGATATTTAATGTGTGAAACCACCATCCACTTAGGACCATATTGTTGGTGGGTTTTCTCATTGATTGATTACATACTATGTTGGGGGTAAAGGCACTTATGCCTAACCACCAGTGTATTCATTACACTGACAATACCCACACAACTGTACATTGTAGGTGGCGAGCATCCATCATTGTCACTTCATTCTTTATTCTTTTAGTGACATTTGAATAAGGGAAGGCCTGTCACACATTGTGATTGTTGGAGTTCCCATATATGGTGTCTTTGTCCTTGTTCTCTTGCTCCATCCACCACAGCTCTTGCTTTGCTCTTGCTTCCACTTTGTGCTTCCACTCGAGTTCTGCCTTTCAAATACTTTAGCATACTAGTTTGATGTAATGTTGCATCACTCTTACAATCATACAAATAAAGTTCTCACCATCACAAATTGTTATGGACTAGCTTATGCATTTATGCACACTTACTCCCACAAAATAATTCAAGGTTGGTTGAGGTCAATTAAGTGGGTATGCTCTCCTTACAATGCATGCATAGGGATTACATGTATAGAGTAATGGACACAACTATGGATAAATATAAATGATACTTTTGTTACTGTAAGTTTGACAATGCAAGCATAGTTGAACAATGCATGGAATTCAAACCATTGGGTTGCTTTGATGTTACTTGTTGTATCACTATAAATCTTGTTGGAAAAGGCATTACCTTTACAACACCTACTTATATTCATAGTCAAATATTTTAAAATATAATTTCATGGCATAGTTATTGCTCTTAAAATATGCTCTCATTGCATGAGCTTCTTTTCATTAAGTAGTAAGAAGGTGTATTATTACAAAGTAAGCATTAGTCATTATACTTCTAACTTAATGTATTTTGAAGGGTTAACATTTTTCTAGAGTGGGCATAATATAATTTCTTAGGGCATCAAGTATTTCCAAAACTATCCCAATGCTTTAATCTTTATGTTTTTTTTCATTATTATTATTTTTGTTATTTCTATTGTAAAAAAAGAACCTAGTTGTTGTTATTTTTATTTTTCATTATGATTGTTATTATTATTTTTATTGTAAAAAATGAATCTAGTTGGCTTTCATTTTATTGGAGTTTCTTAAAATACACAATTAGACCTCAATAAATAATGTTTGCATAATAAGGAAAATGTTCTTTATATTAAGAGACAATATAATCCTTAAAGCACACTTTTGTTAGGTTATTTGTAAGTGTGACATGGATAGTGCTCGACATCAAGGTTTTGACCTTCTTCCTTTGTATGGATGTAGGTAACAAATGGACCCTTTATTTATTGAGCCTTGAAAAAGCTACTTCCCACAAACTTTTGTTGACAAAATAGATTTTCTCTTTTGTTTCACTACATTGGTAAAATTTTTGTTAATGAAATTTTATTTTATATAGTTCATCACCATTATCAATGCATCATTTTCAAGTATAATTCATTTAATGCCTTAGATAAACCATACATTTTAAGAAAATATTGAATTGAATACCTAAGTCTAATTTATTAAATTTTTATTATCTTGTACGGTTCAAATCATACCGAAGGGAATGTGCACACATTCTCTCTCCCCCTCTCTATGATTGGTTGGGTTAGTGCCATATAAGCTAATTAAAAACGTAATATTGTATATTAAATTGAGTATATCCCCAATCTAGTTCTCTCTCTACTTCTCTTTCTTGTTCTTGTTCTTGTTCTCCTCCTCCTCCTCCTCCTCCTCCTCTCTCTCTCTCTCTCTCTCTCTCTCTCTCTCTCCTTTTTTTCTTGGTTATTCTCCTCTCTTTCTATGTGTGTGTATATCCATATGTTCTTGTTTCTCTCTCTATCTCTCTGTCTCCCCTCTCTTCTTCTTCTTCTTCTTCTTCATCTCTTCTCTCTCAAATTCTGTTTCTTCTTCTTCTTCTTCATCTCTCCGTCTATTTATCTATCTATCTCTCTATCTCTCTCTCTCTCTCTCTCTCTCTCTCTCTCTCTCTCTCTCTCTCCTTTTAACACTTTTCTCTCCAATGGCTCTCTTCTTTTCTTCTTTTATCTCTCTTCTCCCCTTTTTCTTTTCTCTTTCCTATTTTTTCTCTTTTCTCTTTTCTCTTTTCTCTTTTCTCTCCCTCTATCCCCCTTTTTTAACACCTTTACTCTAGTCTCTCTTCTTTTCTTCTTCTTCTTCTTCTCTCTCTCTCTCTCTCTCTCTCTCTCACACAAATATCTTTTTGTATTTTCTTTTCTCTCTCCTTTCTCTCTTTCAAACATCTTTTTGTCTTTTCTTTTATTTTCTCTCTCCTCTTATTTTTCTTTTCTATCTCTCATCCTTTTTTCTATTCTCTTTCATCTTGCTCATATATTTCTCTCACCTTTATTGCCTCTTCTTTGTCTTCTCCTCCCCCCTCTCTCTTTAAAATTTTTCCTCTCTCTTCTTTTTTCTTTTTAATTGTTTTTCTTCTCCCTCCTTCTCTAAAATGTTCTTCTCTCTCTCCTCCCCCCCCCCCCCCCCACACACACACACACAGTTTTTATGCTTGCCTCCATCAAACTTAAATTTTTTTTTGGGGGGGGGGGGAGGGGTAATTAAAGAGATTGCTCTCACTTGGTCCCTTCATCAAGGATGCCCCTTAGTCCTTTGTTGTTTGCATTGGTGACTCATCCAAAACTATCATTCAAATGTTCTTGAATTAATATGACAATTTGTTGAAAGCATGAATGGGAAAATTTTATGGAGTATATATAATTGATGAAGAGATGGAGGAGGTTCTATTGTATCTTCCATGTGAGAAAGGCATTGATGACTCATCCAAAGCTATCATTCAAATGTTCTTGATGAATTAATATGAAACTTGTTGAAAGCCTAAATGGGGAAATTTTATGGAGTATATATAACCGATGAAGAGATGGAGGAGGTTCTATTGTATCTTTCATGTGAGAAAGGCATTGGATGGGATGGCCTGCCAAATGAACTATTCTAAGTTTATGTTGATAAGCTTAAGGACCCATTGTCTCTACTTTCTCATCTCTCATTTGCCTTGAAATGGAAAAGCTTTTGAATATGTGAGTTGGTACTTTCTTAAAGAATCAATGTCTTTGATGAGTTTTGCCTTCAAATGATTTCTTTTATGGATAGAAACAACTATGATAGAGTTGCATGAATAGTGCTTAATTTGGGGGGTACCTAAAGAGATTGCCCTCACTAAGTCCCTTTGTCAAGGATGTCCCTTAGCCCTTTGTTGTTTGCATTGGTGACTTATTCTCTCTCTCTCTCTCTCTCTCTCTCTCTCTCCCCTTTTTATGGTTCTCCTTCACCTCTCTCTATCTCTTTCTCTACTTTTTCTTCTTCTTTTTCTCGAGTCTTCTTCTCTCTCTACATGCACACACACACACACACACACACACACATCTCATCATTCTCTCTCTTGTTCCTCTCTCTCTCTCTCTCCCTGCTAGTGAGGCTACTTTTGCATGTGCTTTCTCTCATCCTTACTCGCTAGCCCCTTGGCCACCCTTGCTTAGCCGCTAGCCCAGTAGTTGCCCTTGCTTTGCCTTTGGTTCCTACTACTAATTGCTTGTGCTCTCTCTCATGCTCAGTGCTAGGCCCCTAGCCACCCCAAAACTACCTTTGGCTCCTATCACCCTTGCTTTGCCTTTGGTCTTGCCACTCCTATCTTTGGTCCTACCACCCTTGCTCTATCCCAGGACCATTACTCAATTGCTCCTGCTCCCTAATATGAGAGTGTGTAAGTATGCACACACTATAGGCCATTTCTTTGCACACACACACGCACAGAGAGAGAGAGAGAGAGAGAGAGAGCGAGAGAGAGAGAGAGAGAGAGAGAGAGAGAGAGAGAGAGAGAGAGAGAGAGAGAGAGAGAGAGAGAGAGAGAGAGAGAGAGAGAGAGAGAGAGAGAGAGAGAGAGAGAGAGAGAGAGAGAGAGAGAGAGAGAGAGAGAGAGAATGTGATTGACTGGTTTAGGGCTCATAAAATAGATGTGGTAGTAAGAGTATTTTTTGACTTCCCATATGCTTCTTGGAGTTCATCCATCTAGAAAAGCACTACAAGTACCTTGTATAAAGATCCAACAATGCTTGCATAAATTAGAACAAAGTGCCTATAGTAAGCAATGTGTCTTAAGATGTGGCATGTCTCTTTGGAGGAGCACAATTTATAATTGTAAATCAATTTAGTCTCAAAGGTCATCATTCAACCACTTGGGATAATCTCTACATTTAAGAAATGTTTGCATGTTCACACTGGTAAGGAGATCACTCTCAAGAAGAAGTACATAGTAGTAGACCTTTCTTAAAAACGTGGTATGTGCTGAGGTATAGGATAGCACATGTTTGGCAATTTTATGCACAATCTTTTAGGGCTAGAAACCAATGGAGTATGGCATGCATCTGTAGTCCTAACCACATTTCAATTGATGGTTCAACTCCACAATGAATCTATTGTTGAAGATCCAAAGAAACATGGACGATTGGTTAAAATATTGAAAGGAAAGGAGTTGCACTTAGTGAGCCTTTTCAATGAACCAATCATCATAAAGTGCATACTTGCATACCTCAATTTACTACACATTAATCAAAGAAACTTAGACATTCTAATTTCATTGCATTAATTGAGATATTTACAAACGCAACCTAGCCTAATAAGTGAACTAACTAATTTTTGCATATAAGATATAGTTTTGAACACATCCATGGTAACAAACTTGTATGAATGGCAAAAAACAAAGTGCCCACCAAGACCAAAACACTTTCTAGGCTCAATTTGCTTTGGTATCAAGTGACATGATGATAGAGGGGAAGGTAATAGGCCCTAAGAACTTAAGGAATTAACGAATAACTTAAGTTTTAAAGGGATTATCATGCATTGTTTTATTGTGATGTCACTAAAACCTTGGGTAATGCGATGACATTATGATGTATATATCCTTTTAATATGTTCTTATCACATTATTAAAAAGGCTATGACATTATAGTATTCTTAGATATAAATCTCAATTCCTCTGCCTCATTTTACCTTGAAACATATCTCTTTCCCCTCTACCACCCATCAACTCTTGTAGCACCACCTACCTAGCATAAACTTGTGCATCCAAATGAGATAAAGCACTCACCCCATAATTTTTTATCTTGTTTCATTTGTCTTTGATGTCCTCTTAATGGTAACCCTACCATCAAGATAACAACAGCATTCAAAATCTGAGAGGAAACTAATCTCAAGGGCTTAGCTTCATGCTCCCACCAAGGTAGCCAACTCCACAAACATAATCTCAATCAAGGATTAATAGCATATTTGGTCCAAGCGCAACACATTTCACCATCAAGTTGGTGGGATTGTAACTAAAAGATTGTCTACAATTTAGCAAAAGATACCTCTACAAATAATGAAGAGCAGACACCATAGGCTACAGTCACGTCTCTACATCAAGCAGATTTCGCAAAGCAGCATCAGGGCCAACGCAACGTCTTGCAGACGACTCACAGGCCTCCAACACCGCGGTAGTACACATGGGACGCTCGGGAGGGGAGACTTTGCTCCTGATTGCGGCAATGCGTCAAGTCCGATGCTCGCACCATCCGTAAGCACTGCAAGACAAGATGGCGATGAATGGGATTAAATGGCAGATTCCACTTGCTCATCCGTCTTACTGGTAGATGACATCTGGAGTAAAGAAGTGAAGGAAGCTACCGATTTCATTCGACATGGCAACACCAGCAAGTCTAGCCATTTGGGGCCCAACATGTTGTTGATGTCCCTCACGCATATTCAGTAGATGCTCCATGTGCCATGGATTCTTTTAGTGCTGATTGCTTGCTTGCTTGCTTCAGTGATTTCGGAAGATCTTCAAGCTGCGATCAAATAAATTATTGTTACGAAACGTTATTGCAATTGTAGCCACATCGGCTCAAGGGGATACAAGCCAAAGAGCCACAAACCTAACCAATCAACCTTAGGAAGAGATTTGGAGGAGACAACCAATCAGTTGATGGAACAGGTTGCAGAGACAGAGGAGAGGTGAGCCACATGGGAGTGATTGCAAACCTCCTTGTCCAGCCAAAGGAAGTTCCTAGATGCAAACCTCACTTTGCAAAGGGAGTGGCTCAATCAGCAGATTCAGAATGCTCGGGCTCGCAAGAAAAATGAGAGAGATGTGAATGAGATCAATGTGCATGAAATGGCACCCTCTATTCCTTTTCTCAAGTCCGAGAGAGAGTCCTTAGATACATGTGCTATTTGTAAACATTGACACATTATAAATGTGAGCATCGGATTCAAATTCTATGATAGAGTTCATGGCTTGAAATGAAAGCATGTTGATTGATTTCCACACAAATTATCTCATCTCGTTGTATCCCGTATTTGCTCTAAACAGGTTCTTGATATTCAATTGTACTATCAAACCCTGCTATAATAAATCTTTTTTTTTTTCTTGTGAAGGGTCTTTGGGAGATTGTTCTCTTTGTATTAGAAAATTATAATAAGAAGCATACATCCCATGTTCCAATTTTTGAAAATTCAAATAATTCTACAACAATTATTGTATCGGACATAATAGAGAAGTCGATACATTTACAAGATTGAATCTAGTAAAATAATACAAGTAATGAAAAAAAAAAACAACTAAGTTGGACCATGCACTATCTAGAGAGCTATGCAATCCCTCTAGATTTTTATGCTAAAGGTTCTTGCTGGTGCATGGTGGAAGGGAACCTTCACTCGTTAAAACTTGAACATGCATCCTCTTATCATTTGGTTTCCCTCAAGGCAAATATTATGGAGTGCACAACACACAACTATGCACTTTAATGCTCCCTTTGCACTTTGCGTGGAGGCAATAATGTACTTGTGGCTCTCATAAGCCAGTATGCATACAAAACATTGTAGTACACCCATCCATTGAAATAAGTGGGGTTATTGTGATGAAAGGCCATCAAGTTCCATCATATCAAAATCATCTCCTTCACCATTGTTGTGTATTGACATCATGTTTTTCTAGTAGTGAATGTTCACTATGATCATTCCATAATTGTGAGAGGATTTATGAAAATTGAACTTGCAGGAGCAAGAGCATCCATATCAACCACAGTAAAGAACCACCACTCCACCCATGTACATACATTGCAATGTGCAATGTTGTCATCTTATATAGCTACTTTTACATACTATCAACATATTTATTTTATTGCATCTCACTATTTTTTTACATTCATACTCATTTGTGACATTAACAACAACATAACATCCCATAAAAATAGCTTATGCAAGAGCCTACCCCAAGGGTGTGAAGATGCATGTATATGTTGTCTAACAAATTTGCAATTGCATGGGACAAAATCATTTTATGCTGATTCGTGTCTAGTTAAATCAAGCATTGTTTGAGTACTATGCAACATGCAGGATCATATGAAATTTAGAAAATAACTGCTTTGAAGACAATGTTCCACAAAAACAAGGAATATTGTTTGTTGTAGCTTGCAAGACAATGTGATACATGTTTGTGAAAATGATCATGTGAACTTCAATTCATGTAGTAAAGCATTTCCATAGTGCACTATGCATGCACAATTTTGAAGCATGCAATATGTGTAGAGATTTTCGAGTATGTCAAGTTTGGTAATGCAATGTGCAAAACTATATCAAAGACCAATATTGTTGCATTGAAGACACATAAAGATGTAGGAATCCTTGAGGTTCATTATCACACTGCACATAACTATTTCACTATCATTATTGCTCAATTTAAACGAGCACAATTTTTTATTGTGGCTCGCAGGACCATTTGAGATACTAAACATAACATCTAATACCATTTACAAAAAATTGATGTCTTATTGGGGCAGATAGATGCACATAGCGTAGGTTGACAAGTCTCTATTTTTAGTCTTTGCATTTGCATACTACACCCATTTTTTTACCTAGCTTGAGCATTTCTGTAAGTAATTAATGCAAATGCTTTATCTCTGCACACAATATGGAGATATAAATGTCACAATTTGTGGCAAGTTGACACACCATGCATATCATTACTTATACAAGTTAGAAGGAGAATTCAATAATTCTAGCAATCTATGATAAGGATCTCATATGATATATTGGTCATAGATCCTCTCTAAGATAAGATCCAACTTTTGAAGAGAAAAGGTTACTTCATTTCTACTTCAGGAGTCATCAATGCTAATTAAGGCAATGAGAAGTATTGTGATCTAACTTTTGAAGAGAAAAGGTTGCCTCATCCTCTCTTCAAGAGTCACCAAGGCTGACCGAGACAATGAGAAGTACTATGATTTCTAGATGTCCACCTTTAATTCTCCAAAAAGGAGTTTGTGTGCTATGGAAAATATGAATTCCAAATTCAATTCTTTTTCTCTCTAATCTCACCCATAGAGCTCCCTTCGACTTCTTCTCCAATATATAATTTTACCATTTATAATGAATGAGGAATTTTAGCAAAGTCGATGGCATGAAGTGAAAATTGGCTCATCTATATCTATACTATCTATGCTTATACTATACTATACTATACTATAATTGATGAATCTATCAAACCAAAAACCAAACCTAGATGGTAATCATAGAGTTCTCTCCATGCCTTGGAAAAGAATATGTAAACACCTTTCAAAAACCAAACTTATATGGTAATCATAGAGTGCTCTCCATGCCTTGGAAAAGAATATGTGAAAATCTTTCAAAAAATATTATAATTGATGAATCTATCGAACCAAAAACCAAACCTACATGGTAATCATAGAGTGCCCTCCATGCCTTGGAAAAGAATATGTGAACACCTTTCAAAAATTATTATGCCAAATTTATATCGTCATTGCTATTTACGATCCTCTCTCTCACTCTCTCTCTTTCTCACATTCAAAAACATATTTTAACAAACATCTCTACCATTTAAGAACCTTGAAAAGTTGGATGCATATGCCACACAATCAATTCATTATCATGCTATCTCGTGGAAAATAGATTTGCCATGCTGGCAAGCAACTAGTCTACACAAACAATGGCATGGCCGATAATGCCAACTAGGCCAGATGGTAGTCTTGAATGCATCTTGATATAAGAACCCTTTCAAAAGATTGGTATAACAAGAAGAATTGGATGATAAGATATGCCATGATACCTCGGGTAAGTTACTCATGAATATATGTGTGCATCACGTGGGTTCAAAATAAGGTATTTTTAAAATACCAATTTTATACATTTTTTACATACAGAAGGGTGTAATATAAAGGAGATATTTATAGATTGAATAGAAAAGGGTTATATTTTATTCATGAAAAATTCACAGATAAGGATATCTATAAATAAGCCTTGAACGCACGTGATGTAGAGGATATACATATAGTAACTTCCCCGAGCATGATACATAGTAACATTTAAGTTAGAAATTAGACCATGAGATGTTTGTAGTGTATGAATTTGATTACATAGTTCGATGGCCCTCCAAAAATACATAATTTAGATAAAGTTTCATTACATATAAGATCTTAGCCATATGATGTTGAAACAAACAAAATTATGATGGAAAAATTGAAGGGAAAAGCATAAGTGGGAGTATGACCAAGCAAAAGCAAGGAAGATGCGAGCTACGGTGGATAGAGTAAGAGAGCAAGAAAGAGATTAAAAGAGATTCTCAAGATGTGGGAACTCCAACAGTCACAGTGTGTGGCCAACCTTCCCTAATTCATTATTCTTGGAAAGAATAAGGAATAAAGTAATAGTGATGGGTGCTCGCCACCTATCTATAGTGTATAGATGTGTGAGTATTGTTAATGTAGTGAACATATGGACAACATAAGCACTTACACCTTTACCCCCAACAACTTCCCACTTAAAGGTGAATGTGCCTTTAGTGAGGAAAAAATAAAAAAATATTGATAAAGTATAAATGTACATAGATTACAACATTGTGAGGAAAGATCTCATCTCATTCCCCACCCATCATCTTCCTAAGAAAGGCAAAACGTTTTGCTGAGAAACTTTTAGTGAGTAGATATGTAAGATTTTAGTTACTTGAGATCTTGAGAAGCTTAATGGAATTGTCGTCGATTACCTCTTTGATAAAATGACAACGTACCTCAATGTCGTTTGTCCTGGCATGGAAGACTCGATTCTTAACCGATTGAATAACACCAATAGAATTTGAATACAGTGTAGGGACCGCATCAGTAAGACTAAGGTCACGATCTAACTAGAGATCCTCTTTGCAAGCCTCAACTGGTTGCAACATCCTCCGCCTGTATAGTAGATAGAGTCGTGCATTTCTGCACCTTAGTGTACCCCATGACTCTTGTATCTTGGCCACCATAATATAGGCACATATTTGTAGTGCCCTTAAGGTATCTCATGATATCCTTCATGAAATCCCAATACCCCCTTAGCCATATAGTGTGCCACAACTTCCACTACAAATGCTATGTCATGTCGAGTGGTTATCATGGCATACATTAAACTATCCATTGTAGATGCATAAGGGATCTTGGCTATCTCAACCTTCTGCTCATCAAACTAAGACAATCAACTTGATTAATATTCATATGAGAAGGTAAAGGACATCCAATGGACTTAACATCCCGATTGCATATGAAGCCATTCAAGGACCTTTTAGATGTACTCTTTCTATGACAAGTAAAGGAGACCCTTATAGAAATCCTGTGTGATATGCATCCCAAGAATATGTGACGCCTATCCCGTGTCCTTTATCTCAAAGCTCTTCTTTAGCTAAGTTTTCAAGATATCCAGCTCATCATAAGAACTTTTAGCAATCAATATATCATCCACATGGAGTACAAAAATCATAAGGCTGCTATCATGGGCCTTCTTCATATATAAACACTAATCCATATCATTGCACATATATCCTTGTGAATGCATGAAAGCATAAAGGCTCTTTTTGTACTTGCACACTAGTGTTCCTTGTAAAGATATGCTAGGGTTTGCATTGAGGAGACATAGCATGTACAACCAAGATTGAAACATAAAGACTTAGATAGCGATAAGCAAAACTCAAACCCTAAACACAAAATGTAAACCACAAAACACAAAAACTCAAAACTCAAACACAAAGACAAACACAAAGAGAAGAAAACTTTGAAGTGAATGAATGTTATAAATGAATGTAAGAGTATACAAAATGCCCAACAATAGAGCAATGCAGTGTGGGAGAGTGATGGCTACCATAGACGAATCCCAAGTGTAGTAACCGCCAGTCAGAGATGAGAGAGTGCCAAGGCAGAGAATTATAAGGTGACAACAAGAGATGTGTTTGTTGATGTAGACGACCTCTTGGACACAAAAAACGTAGGTACTATAGTAGTCATCTAGTGGGAGAGATGGTAGATGCTTGTTGTTTGGCACCAAATGTTGAAAATGTAGGCTAATCATGTGCTATGATGACATAATAGATGTAGACCTCTAAATAGTAGGGTGATGGCTAAAAATAGGCCGTCGCCTAGGGCTAGATATTGATGGGATGCAAAATTAGTGATGATTGGACAATCGATAGTAGATGGCTAATGGCTGAAATTTGCATGATAGAGTGAGAAACTTGCACAAAAGGATGAGGCTGAATGGTTGGCAACTTATCTATTTATAGATATTGAAGGGTACCCAAAAAATTTAGGATTTTGGGGGACCACTGAAGCTCTCTCGAACCGCACATCAAATTTGTATTTTTCATTAGTTAAAAATATTTTAGGGATATTTTAAAGATGTAATAAACTATAAAGTGTGTTTTAGCACAACACCCCCTCTCATGTCCAAAACTGAGTCTAAAAGGAAAGGTGGGAAATGTTTACCCCCCAAGGCATCCCACCCCAAAACTACAAATGTGATGGTTATCATACCAAAGGAGTCCAAGTAGTCATCCTAGAGAGGATAGGGTATTTGAAAAAGGGTGCTCATTAGCTGCCCAATGGCCAATCAAGGCCTACAAAGGTGGATGGAACCACATTGAACTTTTTTCTAATTTGTTTTTTTTTTTGGGTTTGGTTAGAAAGCTAATTGGATGGGTGGTGGCCATTTGAGTAATGGTGACATAGAAGATGAGAGTGGGGATGGTACACCCAACATATCACAAACCAGTGCAAGCTTACCCCGCCACTCGAGGATGTCGATGATGAGGGATAGGTGATGAAGTATCATGGGAAGAAGGATGGTGATGTAATTCGCTAATGGAAACATCTTAGGATCCAAACAATGGGGTGCATAGTATGCTACATGCTGAAGAATACTCATGCAAGTGCCACTTGGACAATGTGGACATGTGAAAATTGTTCACTTGTCCAAGCGCCCTAGTACAAAGATAATGAAATTATGAAATGCATAAGGAAAGGTACAATAGGTAGAAGGTCGATGTCAAAGACAAGTGCTGAAACCTATTGAATACTAAGAAGGGTAGAAACCACCTCTCAGCCTAGATATCCATGCCAAAGAAGGAAGAGGAGCTTGAAGATGTCAGTATTTGTGTGGTGCCAATATCATGCAAGTAAAAATGAGAAAGCAAAGAAAAAATTGAAAACAAAAGAAAGCAAAGTGCAATGCAATGAGTATGTAAGTATGCAACAGAAGTCTAAAAAATGGAAAAGCTAAGTGTGTGGCCAACATCACATACGACGAGATGGGGAAGGGGTCCTAGAAGGTGCAATTGATGGTTAGCATTAGCGAGATTTTGCGATCACTTTTTGCCTTTTAGCATGTAGGGAGAGAGTGTGCTCCAGTGATGAGGAGAAGGCTTCCATGACATAACTTTTTTCTCATTTTTTGGTATTCTCAAAAAATAAATTTGGCATTTACTATAGTATTAGTTTTGTCTAAATGAGTAGAGTAATTATCACTTTCCAATAGTAAAGTGGAGTACTGCCATTTTTCAATAGTAATATTTTGCCATCATATTTCAGCTGTTTCTCTTACTGAGGGGAAAAAGGGTGGTGGAAGCCTCTCCTCATTTGAAATCTTTGAGTGATCAATGCTCATTCCCTCTCTCTTGCCTCTAATCTACACCCTTTGAAGTTTCTGTTTATTTTCTCACCACTCAACTGCATACATCTGCCCTACATTTTTCTACTCCATGGAGACGACTTCTTAGTGTAGAAGACCTAGTGTTTCTATTGAGTCCATAGTCACTTTCAATACGCTCAATGAGAAGGATAGGTGAGTTCCCTTGGCCATAATGACAGGAAGTTGGATAATCATGTAGCGAAGAAAGACGAAGAGATATTTGACAGTCAACCCTTTTTTATCACGCTAGAATGGCAAGGTAACAACTTTTAGGCTTGATGGCTCCAAGAAGACAATCAAAGAAGTGCACATGCAACATGTTTTCATACATAAGGAGCTTCACCTTGAGCGCACTACCTCTAATATCCCTCTCCTTGGACCAAAGCATTTTGGTTACATCTACTTTTTGTTATAAATGAAGGTCCCTGTTTCTTATTCACCTTGTAAATTGACAAGACCATTTGATGTTAACAAGCTTTTATGCTTCAAGCATCCAAGAATGGCAGCCGATAGAATGTGTGGTAGATGTTCTGGCTGTTATCCTCAACTTTGTTGGCAAAGAACTTTACAATGGAAGGACCAAAGCATATTCTTTTATGACAATTTTTACATACCACCTTCCTTTAATGGGCAATGGGGAGCCTTGTCCAACCTTCCCCTTCTAGATTTCAAGAAGCAGGGAGGAGCGACCATTATCGAAAACTAGAATAAACAAGAGTTACAGGTGCAAAATATTTCAAGAGGTGCAGAAATGCCTAAAGCCCAACATTTTAAGTAGTCAAAGTAAAATATCCACTTTTATGCCTATAGCCATTTTCGTGGACTTCTTCTCAAGCATTGAAGTATAGACCTCAAGAATCATGTTCCTAGCGAAGCACCCAGATGCAAACAATATCCTAGAGTTTGCAAATACATGATACAAAGGTATAAGATGGAGTCTCTTGTAAGGTGCAATTAGATTCTATTGTGTGCAAGTACATGATTGCCACTCAAAACTTCATCATGATATTTTTGTATAGAAGATGACACCATGTTTGTGGGAAACTAGTGCCACTAGACCAAGACACGAGGGAAGTTTTTGAAAATTCATTAGAAATTGATGTTTGAATGGATGGTAAACTTATGATCATTATGAAGGTAGGGTCAATGTGCACATTGCAACAATTGAGGATGAACTTGCACAATGAAGACATCCAACTTCCTACTTCATTTAGCTTCTATGTCGATGATAAAAAGGTACATTGCTATTTGCATTGTATATCTTGCTTTACATTCACATGATCAAAGGAATTGTTTACATCACTTTATATCTAACTACTCTCTCAATATCTACTAGGTCCCAATAAGAAAAGAAAAGAGCTTTATGTAAGAGATAGCAAACAATGATGTGCATTTGTGTTGCCATTAGTAGCCCGTTAGAGCTACCTCCAAGGACTACACAATTACAAGACACTAGGCACCTACTTGTAAAATTCAAGGATATGCACCTAAAATCAAGGCTTGGATTGTGAAAGAAGATACATATCATGATCACCAAAGAAGGCCATCTACACTTGGCAATCACAAAATGAATCTAGCATCACTCCTATAAAGAGATACGATTGCTACAATGATAGTGATAGAGATAGACAGAGGTAGAGAGTGAGAACATAGAAATAGAGAAGAAGTTGTAATATTGACAAAATGTAAAATAGGATGAAGTTTAAGCATCACAATTTGCATTTGGATAGCACATTCCCTAGCTCTCAATACTTATTTTGTATTTGGAATCATTCCATACATCCGTCCAAGACTTTACTAGTGGTTTTCCTCTGTCCCAAGATACCAAAATTGGTAGTTTTTGGTACTTCCTTAGTACCATTATTGTCTATCTCACTGTACCATTATTGATAATCTTAGTACTTTTGAGTATTAAAATTGGTAGTCCCACAGTACCCTTCTGTGGTATCTAGATACTTTTTGTATATGATAAATAGGTTCATAAATGCAGGTTCCTTGTGCCTTATTTAAGTAATCTCTCATATAGTGTGTATTGATCTACTTTGGGCCATGAGCATATCACATCACACCTAACTATAATTGAGAATGGCACCAAATTTGAATAGCCTACATTTAGAGGGTCATGACTAAGTGATACAGGGGCTGTCGCCTCCTGGGGAGGTGCCTCTCTTGCTATGGGTGGTGACCCACACAATGTTCAGTGCATACAAGGGTCAACACCAAGCAAAGTGGGGCCCTTTGGCCTAGGGAGGGGCCTCATTCCCTAGGTGGCGATCCTCACAGGGTTCACCCACACGATAAATAATTATATCAGCCTACTTATAATCAAAATGAACTAGCCTTTGCAGAATTACAGACATATGCATTTTCCTCAAAAGAAAGGTAAATGTTTCACGGGACTTTTGTACTCAAGAAAGACTATACCATCAAATAAATGTCAACATGTATAACAATACGTATGAGAACCTTTCCTTTTTTCTCTTGCTGCATTTCTATTTCCATTTACAAAGTGGAAAATTAGCACAAAAAAATAACAATGCAGAGATCTTGAAGGTGAAGTTCAAGGGTCTCCTTAAGGGTACGGGCCAAATCTTCGAGAGCGGGCTCAGTTGCGAGTGTGGCTAGGTTGTCAGTGAGGGCGGTGAGGTTGTCCTCGAGATTGTCATTGGATGGGTGGGGAGGTTGTGGCTGTGGGAGGGTTGATGTGCTTCCTTCATATCATGCCAATTGAAAGAGATTTTGATCTCTGCAGTTTCCCCTCCACCACTTGTGACCCACTCTCTATAGCTTGTCTCAATTCAACCCATTAATGAGCTTCTTCCATGGCCTCCTCATGACCTCGTATGGCATTTGTCATCTCTTCCAAAGCCCTTACCTACTCTTGTCCCCACTCGTGCCTCCTCTACAATCTCTCTCTTATGAACTTGTCTCCATCGCTTGATTTTTTCCTTCATATGCACTAAAAGCAGTATGGGATTACCACCAAGCAAAGGGGGTTTCACTTGATTGGTGGGAAAAAAGCATTACTTGGTGTTGACTCTCCCTAGCATTGAATGCAATATGGGTCACCGCCAGGTGATGGATACTTCTCCCTAGGCACGAGAGCACCCACATCACTTGGTGGTGACTGTCACATGCATTGAATGCCATACGGGTCATCGTTGATTGAGGGAGGCCACAGGGGGGGCAAAATGGGTCACTTGGTGTTAACCCTCATGTGCTATGGGTCACCATTAGGCGAAGGATGCTTGATTTAAAGCGGTTTGTTTGGCTTGGAGAATAGTTTTCCACTTTTGGATTTCTTGTTGGACATAGGAAATATGAAGATCAAGCTGGTATTTGAGGATGATGTGGAGGAGAACTTGGATGAAAAGCTATATATGTTTCTCTATAATGCTGGTGCTCTTTCTTGTGCTGTTGAGTTGTCACACATGTGCAACTCACCGCTTCATATTGAGAAAGTATTGGGCTCCTTTGGGAACATGCTAGCTGAGTAAATGGAGCAATTTCAAAGAATCACACCATCTAGCACGATGACCGTTGATGCAGAGGAATATGTTCACTTAGATGGGTTCATGACCAACGAAGTCACCAAGAGAAAGTTAGCTAGGACATTGGACCAATTACTTGCCACTACACATAGAGGCATAGAGGACTACCTAGTACATTCAAAGAGGTGTCATCTATTATATTCTTCCTTTGCATTTCTTTGCTAATTACATCTCCTATCAAATGGGAATGACTTGTAAGGGGCTTCTCAAGCACTGGATGCTAGTGATAGGAGGCAACATGCACTTACTAATAGAGAGGTTGATGAGGCAAAGGAGATAGTAGCCTTTGATGCGCAGGAGGAGGCGGCGGAGGCTACTCATAGCAAAGGCAAAGAAAGCCTAGTTATTGTCCCTACCGACCTAGAGGATGCACCTAATTATTATCCTTGCAAACTTGGGAATACTATTTCTATTTTTGGGTCTCTAAGGATCTGCCTTGATCATAATATTACCTATGTCTAACAAAACCCTCTCAATAGCCCTGATAGCACCATTCCTACCCTTTTGGGGTTGCAATTTCCATGCAAATCCAATGTATTGATGCACAATTTTCTCAACTATTCTGCACAAGCCAAGAAATGTGCACATGTGGATGTTTGTTAAGGGGATATCTAGAACGGCCTAAAAGTATGGATCTTTGGTGTGTCTATCGGGTGCCTTGTTCCAACAAGTAGAATTACACTACTTTGCTTGGGCACGCAGTATATGCAAGGACTAGCACCTTTTGACAGATTATACATGCACCTTAGTATCTTTAAATTTGTGGCCATGTGCCACTCCACTTTATATTATCTGAACCCTTCAATGCTTAGTTCCTCCCTTGATTGTTGAGCACTTATCACCTCAAGTAGTGTAGAATGTTGTTGAAATGCTCAATCCAACATGTGAAAAATGTACGTGTGGACCTGAAATGCTCCCAACCACCAGATTCTTTGCTTTGATTGCACACTAAAGCGCACTAAGACCTTCGAGCCTTCACCTCCCTCGATATGTGGGTGAAGAGCCCCGTTCATCAAGGTGATAGAAACTCTCTCTATTTTCTTGCCCTTCATAATCTCAGTTTCATCTAGCTTGATAATAAAAATGGCAATGCCATTTTCTTTTGCATGCTCTAGCATGTAAAACTTGATTAGTACTCTTTGCAATGTCCTCATGTCAAAGAATATGTTGTTACAACTATCATAGTTTAGCACTCTCTTCTTTCTAGGATAGTTATCTATGATGTGAAAGTGCTCACCAAGGACTTCTGTTAACGTCAGCACAAGAAAAAGTAGGAAAAGTGGAAAAGCGCAAAGTAGAAAAAGTGGAAAAGCGCAAGTCGGGAGCTAAAAGAGGCGACCGGAAGGAAATCACACACAAAGGAAGAAGCAGAAAGGGAAACGGCCGAAAGAGCAAGGGCGGTCTCAAAAGCTAAGTCAAAGGAAAAAGCACATTTCTAAATGCAAGGCACCCCTAAAATTTTTGTAAAAGAGGGCCATGCTCCCTCTTGTGCAAATTGTAAGGATAGACGAGCGGTAGAAAATAAGCTAAGAAGCTAGGAGGACAATAGGAAAGAGGACAATAGGAAAGAGGGCTACGGCCATGTAAAAAAGGGGATGATTGCCCAAAAGGGATTAGGGTTTTGTATATAAACTCAAAAAGAGAATGAGAAGCTCATTCTTTGGTGTGTGGCAAAAGTAATCTCTTCTTCTTCTCTTCTTCTCTACTCCTTGCTTTCTTATGTATGCTCGAGAGAGGGAGCGTGAGAGTATGAGGGAGTGAATGTGTGAGGGTGAGGGATCAAGGAGAAGAAAATCTCCCTCATCTCCTCTTCTCTTCTCTTCTCTTCTCTTCTCTTCTCTTCTCTTCTCTTCTCTTGCTCATGGCTATGGAGGATGGAGCTTGAAGGTGGAGGCTTAAGGTTGCTTGAGCTTGCATCTAGAATCGTGGAGCTACCAAGTTTCTTGAGGGAGGAAGCTACTCATTTGGGCATCAAGGTAAGCTCACTACAACCCCATAGGTTGAAGGCACGTCGGCTAGGTGAGAGATAGCCATTTGTGCTGCTCACCTGAAACCCTTGAAAGAATAAGCAGTCTATGGGTCTTGGCGATTGAGCGTGAGCTCCCATTACATTTTGGTTCCATTGCCGGGACCAACAGATTCAAGCTTGAGCACTTGCATGCCTCAAATCGAGCGATGAAGTAAGGGTTTCATCCTCGAACTGGAGCTTGAGATAGGTAGGAGATTTGGGCTTTTTAACCTTCAAAACAAGTAAGCATTTCAATTTTTGATGAGTAGACAAGAAGGAGGATTCATTTTCGTATTTGTGTTTTGATTTTTGTTGCATTTAGAGTAGGATAGGATTAAGAAATCGAAGGAAAAAGCTTTAGGATTTCTAGTGTAACACAGGCCAAAACATGGCAAATTTGGGAAAAAAATGGACATGCAATCTGTTGATAAGGCATGAGCATTAACGGGGAAGCACTTGGGCATTAGGACAAGGGATTAAGACCCAAGGACGAGGGTTGAAAGGCCCATTTTTAGTTCTGCAGTACAGAGAAAGAGAGAAAGAGTGAGAGCTTATGAGTGTGAGTGAGACTTTGAGCTTACGGTGAATCAATCGGCTTGACCAAGAGTCTTTCGCTTGGATCAGGTATGTAGAAACTTTCATGTGTATCTACCCTTGGATTCTAGATATCTTTGCTTGATTGTGATTGCACATGGTTGGAGCACATAGGTGCAATCCACTATGAGCAAGCAGGCCTAGCCCAACCAAGCGCCGTTTCATTATTCAGGGTAGAGTCGCCATCCGAGCTTCAACCACTAGGAGAGAATCCTTCTTCTAGCGAACACGGAGAGTTTGTGATTCCGAGTCAGAATTAAGCTCAAACAGTGATATTGAGATACCTCAATCGCCTAAGACCAACATACAAAGGGGGACCTACCAGTCCACCTAAGGTGCCGAAGGTTGAAGGAGGAACGAAGGGGATAGTTGAAGGAACCGCAAAAGCTGAGGAGCAAAGAACATCACAAGACCTATCAAAACGATTCATGAAGTTTAAGAAGGGTGATAGGGTAGTGATCTTGCTAGGAGCCAAACGACATGGGCAAACAAGTGAACCAATAGAAGGGCCAACCAAAGTCAAGGAGGTTAATCTAGCTAAGGAAGGGAAGACACCTCGACTTGTCTTTATAGCCAATGACTTAACTGAGGAAGAGGAAGCTAGTCTCATTGCTCTCTTACAAGAGTACATAGATGTCTTTGCTTGGTCTCTCGATGAGCTAAAAGGGGTAGATCCGAGTGTAGTGACTCACAATATACCCATGACCCCCGATGCAACGCCGGTCCATATCCCATGAATCTCAAGTACATTCATGCTATCAAAGAAGAAATCAATAAAATGTTGAGAGTGGGATTCATTTACGAGATTGAACATACGGACTGGGCCTCACCCATAGTGATCATACTAAAGAAAAAGAGAAAGATCAAAGTGTGCATCAACTACAAGAAAGTCAATGCAGCTACCAAGAGAGATAATTGCCCATTGCTTTACATCGAGCATATGCTCGAGCGAGTAGCTGGAAAAGAGGTATTGGGCAAACGACATAGTCCAAGTGTTTGAACACAGATTGCTTGAAAGACCCATCAAAAAGGCCTGACTTAGGCAACTCATTTTTAAAGTCCAACCCTATCACTTGATAGCAGGCCAACTCTATAGGCTAGGGCAAGATGGGTTGTTGCAAAGATACATGTGTAAGCATGAAATGCATAAAGTACTTGCAGAGGCACACGGGGGAGTTGCAAGAGGACACTTTAGCGGAGATACAATAGCCTGCAAGGTGCTGTAGTCTCGACTATGGTGGCCTACTCTTTTTCGAGATGTAGCATGATTCGTAAAGCACTGCAACGAGTGCCAACAGACCAAGGTATTTATTTGCAAGGACAAAATGGAGTTAAGCCCAATTATTTCAAGACAACCATTCGAGACGTGGGGGATTGACTTCATTGGGCCTATTAGTCCCATAGCATAGTACTCGCAGGCCAAATGCATCATTGTTGCCACCCGACTACCTCATGAAATGGACGTAAGCACGAGCTATGAGAAAAAATGATGCTCGGACCACATCTAAGTTCCTATGGGAGCAAGTCATCTCACGATTCGTCGGCTACCCCGTGGAACTGGTTAATTAGGACACACACTTCATCAATGAAGTGATCGCTCACCTCTTGTCCACCTTTTTGATCATCCATCGAAAACCCTCACCATACTATCCTCAAGCGAATGGCCAGGCTAAGTCCACATACAAGATTCTAGTAAACATCCTGACCAAAGTAGTCTCTGCTTTGCGTAGTGGGATAATAAACTAATGGTAGCCTTGTGGGCCTATCGAACATCCTATAAAACAGTTGTAGGATGATAGAATCCTTTCAGGTTGACCTACAGAACTGAAGAAATTCTACTCATAGAGTTCTTTGTTCCGAGCTTGAGAATTGCTCTTTAGGAAAGATGGGACGGAAGGGAGGCATGGACGGAGTGCTTAATTAAGCTAGAACGCTTATTAGAGACTTGACTTCTAGCCACCCATGCACTCATATGCAAGAAGGCACGACGAAAGAGTTGGTTTGACAAGCACGTCAAACAATGGGATTTCGAACATGGAGACTTACAACTGTTGTACTCAATCAAAGGCCATAAACAGAAGATAAAGTTTAGAGGACTAGAACCTTTTAGAGTTCACACCATCAACTGGACCAGTAATGTAGAACTCGAAACTAGAAGGTGAGGGCATAGGCTTCTGCAATGATAGCCGCATAAAGAAGTACTACCCTCCCACACACCCACTACACGAGCTTCCATTGCTACAATTCCCTATGAAGGTATGAGTGGCCACTATCATGGAAACTAAAGATGAAAATGAGGAAACTATAGCTCTGGCCTACCTCCAAGTGACTGTCACTGCCTAACAAACACATACATTTGATGCATTGATCAATGAGGGCACTGATTTTAATATATTGACTCATGATCATTGGATTCAAATTGGCAGACCACAATTGCAGCCCACTAATGCCAAACTCAGCCCATATGGGGGTCGATTATACGTACTTATGGAAAAGTGCAAGATTGCTATCTCTATCGACTCTGAAAGCCTACCCATGACCTTTTATGTGTTGCCGAATACGAAGGTCGCAAGTACAGAATCACTATTAGGACGTATATTTAAAAAGCACACACTATGCAATGTCGACCACCAATCACAATGCATTCATCTAGCCATCGGCAATGTGTGAATAATCACAACTTTCAACAAGGGCAGTGCGGCTTCATCAAAGCCTGCAGCTATCGATTTGGTCCCTTTTTGTTGAGAGAGGCAAGAATTCTTACGCTTTCCATGTCAGTTTCCAAGGTGGGACCTTCATCACCTTCTACTTCCTTAAGGGTTATGCTTGCAAATCTTCCTCTAGTTGTGATTGTCCGGCTATGGTTGTTACGGAACTTGCTTTGGCGTTCATTCTGTCTAAGTTTTGGGCATCACCTTTGGGTATGGCCAGGCTCGTTACAATAATAGCATTCATTCTTTCTGAGTTTTGGGTATCACCTTTGGGTGTGGCCAGGTTCATTACAATAATAGCACCTGAAAGTATCCTTATTACCACCAATAAAGTTCTTCACTGTCGACGTCTTAGCCTTCTTGCTATTAGTAGATTGGAATTGACCTTGGGCTCTTTTTGCATAGGCCCTAGTTATATTTCTGTTTTGGAACTTATTATTCCAAGGCTTATCCTTTCTTGGTTTGGATTGGAGTTCATGTACGATCGGTCTTGCTCTTATCAATGCATCTTGGAGGTCAAATGGATGCATTGCTTCAAGCCGTGTGTTCAGGGGATCATCCAATCCATGGCAAAACTTGGATACTTGCTGCGCAATGTCCATAGACAGTGCATACTTGAGAAGTGTTACAAACTTTGAGTAATAGGCTTCCACTGTCATTCCAAGTTGCTTTAGAACAAAGAATTCATTCATCTTTTGTGTGCAGTATGTTGGCGGAAGATACCGGCCTCGCACTGCATCCTTTAATACATCCCAACTAACAGACACTTCGGAGATTCCTTGGTCTTTACACTATTTTTTCCACTGAATTTCGGCTTCTCCTGTTAGCTTTAACTTGCGGATCATTACTTGATTAGCTGGGGTAATTCTAGCAACAATGAAATAATCTTCCATGGACTCGATCCATATTTCTGCTTCAACCTCGACATTTTTACCTTGGCCAAGAAAAAAACAACTCATATCTCAAGCTACAATACCAAGTTTTTTTATATTTCTTTTCGCTCTGATACCACTTGTAACGTATCAGCCTTTGATTACGTGACAAGTAACATTTTAGTAGTTGCCTAGATTTTATCTTCCAGTCGTCGCCATCCATACTCTAACTAGAATGATCGAATTTTGTTCGGCTAGTTAACCCTAGGTCTACCCCGCAAGGGAAGCGTCCTGCCGTTACCAATGGAGGACCGACCTGAAGGTTCCTAATTGACCTAATAGTCACATATCAACAACTAACTCACATCCGGAGGTGTCTTCAAGAGGCTTCTTATCCGAAATGAGCAACTGCCATTACCCTTGGTTCATAGAGTACAACCATTTTTTCCAATAGCAGGCTAAGGATTTATAAAATCCCTTGCAGTGCTCTCGCACAATCGCCATATCTTTCCCCTAAGATAATTTATAGTTCGGTTCTGAGACCAAACCCTAGGTAAGTCAGCGAATCGACCCTTCCTAGAGTTTCTTCCTATTGTTTGTTTTTGGGGAAACCTCTTGGCTAACCGAGACCACTCTGCCATAGGACTGGATTTGTCAGGAATCCATCCACTCACTTCCCTCTATGGAAATTCTTAGTTATCTAATTACCTACCACATTACATGAAACATATAAAAATAGTTTCATTAATTAACATTCCTTTATGCATAGTTGTTCGTTTACGTAATTTACTCAGGGACATACAATCAGAATAAAACAAGTTCATTGATTATATTCCATAATGTGTGTTTTCTTGCCCATATAGGAGAAAAATTACAATTTCACGTGATGCCTCATCCGGCGAAATCTGCACATCATGTGCTGCCTCATCCGTCGCATCTGCGCATCACCAAGATCAAATCCACCTGTAGCTAGAGTTCATAGGTGTCACAAGTAGAACTCAGGCCATACAGGGGACCAAGTAGTTCCTAGGTGCGAAAAGGGAATTACTAGCCAGACCCCCCCTGGCACCCTATCCACCTCCTACTTAATACAATCCTTGCTGGGAGACCTCTCGCCATCGGAGCCAGGTAGGTGGTCCTTCCATGCTTTCTCGAAAGTAAAAACATCCCCTCTTGGTATGGGGATTTAGCAACTATCCTTGGGGGAGGCATAGGGCTCCTCAATTCTTATCTCTTCCAATTCTTAATTCAATGAGGATCTAATCTAGAAGATGACAAACAAGATTGATGTCTACAAGCAATTATGACTTCAATCAATCATGCAACTTTCAAGTGATGCTTAATTCTAGTAGCAATCGATATTTGAGTTTAACATAATGAAATCTTCCCCTTGGAATTTAACCAGGGGCATTTAGATTTTGGGGCCTGTAACTTCCCAGTTCTTGCAACCAAGTTTCTTGGCCTTAAGTCCGTATTTCTCAAGAGACTTATCGTATTTCTATTGAATTTGGATAGAACTTTTTAAGAAAAACCTGTGGTATCGCGATTGGTAAAGGGTTGTTATCCACGCCTGTGACTCCATTAGTGACTCCCGTGCTCGCAACTCCAACTGTTGCTTCTACGTTAGTAGGGTCATTCGCAATTTCTGCTTTTGAATTCTTTTCGGGGCCATGACGAAATAGAGGTATGATAGAATGGGATAGAGTTCTTCAGTGTCTTCTCTTCTCGAATCACAGTAGAAGAGGATGAGAGACCTTCAGTGTATCCCTTTCCTTGGGTTGAACGGGATTATGTCTCTTCGTCTCGTGGAACAGTTTCTCCTCCTTCTCGATCAGTGTCTCGTCCTGTCAGGATTGCTCCATTTTCCTCGTCTCATGGGAGCCATGGAAGAAGCCTGATGGGTTCGGGCAACGCTTCCGTGTAGGGTTGGAGGAGAGAGAGAGAGAGAGAGAGAGAGAGAGAGAGAGAGAGAGAGAGAGAGAGAGAGAGAGAGAGAGAGAGAGAGAGAGAGAGAGAGAGAGAGAGAGAGAGACACACACACACACACACACACAGAGGCTCGACTGATTACAACAGAGCTTCATCATGTCCATAGTATTGAGAAATAGACAAATGATGTATGCTGCAGGATGAGGTGCTGTGTATCCCATAAGCACAGTGAGGAGAGTGCAACAAGCTGGAAAGCTATAAGACATGTACTTGGTTCATTTTTCAATGCAATGCTATTTTCCTTTCAATCAAGTGTCAGTGTCATTGTCCTTACACACAAGAATGTGTTTATGAGTTCAAGTCTCAATCTTGAAACCTAATTCACTTGTGTGACAGTTGGTCTTGTCTGTGTCTATGTTCTCATGAGTCTTGCCTTCATCTTCCATCCTCCATAGCTCCTGCCATGCTCTAGATCCATGTTTTCTCACATAATATCAAAGCTCAGCTGAGCATGGCACAGCTCATACACTACCTCTCTACTCTCTCTTCACCTCTGGTCACCTCTGTCCAGCTCATGACTCCATTTTCAACCCAAAGGTCCTTTCTCATGAGGTGGTACATGGTCTTTTCCTTCTAAGCATGAAAGCCCTCACCGTTGAACTTGGCTATTTGTTCAAGCTCTGCCATTTTTTTATCAGCAACAAGCTAGCCAGCAAAAGATTTGTACCTCAACGTGTCAAGAGACACAAGACGATTAGTGTTTAACAACATTGCATGAGTATCAAAAAGATACTATCTTGGAGCTCAATGTCGGATGTTGATGCTTGGTCTTCTTCTTGCTTGCTGATTTAGTGTGATGGTTTGCTGGAAACTAATTGCCCAGTAAGACTAGAGTGACAGAGTCTTCAGTGGACTGAGAGAAGTAAGAAAATAAAACGTTTTATAACCTTGAAGGTCAATGGCTATGGTTGGAACTAGGGTTTAGCAGACAGGCGACTGAACTTTTGCTTATAGCAGCTCCTAGAGGCGATTATTTCTCGAGATCTCTGGAGGGAAGGAGGCTCATATGGCAAGCTTTAAAACCCCTAAGCTCGCAGGACGGATCACGATGAGTGCAGGTCGTCTCAGCTGTACGACCAGACGACTATCAAAAACATGGCCGCAAGGGAGAAAATTCAAAATGCTCAAGTGAATAGTGCCCAATGTTATGCTGTGAAGTAATATAATGCTGCGTCCTGAGTCAAGGAACAAATCCCTTAAAGACACCTCAGTGAGATACGCCTTGTATGGAGAGATCAAGGAGCTCCAAGGCAGGTAGGTCCTGTAGGCTATGGTAGACATTCTCTTTGAAGATGATGAAGTTGATGCAAATGGCGAGAAAGAAGATTCTAAAAGTGGGATCCTTGCAGTAGCTCCACCAAGAACCAAGGAGTGGAAGAGGATGAATAACAAAGCACTAGGCTTCATTGCCTGGGATCTATCTAATGATGTAATGTATCATATCTCTGGCATCAAAGATGCAAAAAGGTATTGGGAAGAGCTTGACAAAATCTTTGGAACTCAAGTAAAGAATTCAAAGGTAAAATTGCTCATGCAGTTTTATAAGCTAGATATAAAAGATAGTGCTTCCATGACCACACACATTAATAAGTTCAAGAGTTTAAAAACCAAGCTTGCAACTCTTAAAAAGAATATTGATGAAGATGAAGCAATAGTTGTACTACTTGCAAGTGTAAACAAGGATCCATATGAAAATCTTGTGTCCCCTTTGAGTAATGTTCCAAGCCTCACACGTAAAGATATTGAGCACTCACTACTCGATGAAGAAGGCAAAGTAAAAAACAAGAATGCAAAAGACGACGTCTCATCATCTAGGGACAATCTTTTGTACACCAAAGGAGCTGTTGGACCTAAAGGAAGAGGTCGAGGATTCATCAACAACAACAACAAGGATCGGATTATATGTCACTATTGTGGTAAGACTGGCCATGTAGCCGATGAATGTTTCCACAAGAAAAGAGCCCAACAAGTGCAAAGTGATCATCACCAGAGCCAGTTCATGGAAGAAGAAGAAGAAGAAGAAGAAGAAGATGCTTCCGCTACCATCAACAACTCTGACAGATTGTTTTGAAGAACTTTCATTATATATTTCATATGTTTTTTCCCATAGTGGATCTTTCTTTTCCTTAGTGGATTTGACTTTGTAAAAACACTACCAAAGATGTACAATTTCAAGCCTTAACTTGACTAGGCTGCCACAGAGCTAGTCTCCTGGTCCATCTTTGTATGCAGGGGGGCAAAAGCCAGCAAGGGTAGAGATTCATCATTTGAGGAGGGGTGTTGAGAAATAGACAAATGATGTATGTTGCAGGATGAGGTGCTGTGTATCCCATAAACACAGTGAGGAGAGTGGAACAAGCTGGAAAGCTATAAAGACATGTACCTGGTTCATTTATCAATGCAATGCTATTGTCCTTTCAATCAAGTGTCAGTGTCATTGTCCTTACACATAAGAATATGTTTATGAGTTCAAGTCTCAATCTTGAAACCTAATTCATTTGTGTGACAATTGGTCTTGTCTGTGTCTATGTTCTCATGAGTCTTGTCTTCATCTTCCATCCTCCATAGCTCCTGCCATGCTCTAGATCCCTGTTTTCTCACACATAGTAGCAGAGAGACTTTTGCATGGGTTGTTGTGTGTCTATTACATAACGTTCTACCCCTGTTTATATAGTAGTGAGAGGGAAGGGGGTAAAGAGAGGGTGCGTGCTTTTTGGCATTTTTAATGATATCATCGATGACAAAGATTTCTTTTTTTTTTGCCTTGCAACTTGTTTGGATCATAACTTCATCATATGAACCCCAAATACAGTCGTTTGGATACTTAAAACGATCGGAATGCATATAATCAACAAGCGACGCTAGTAGAATTGCGAAAATCCATTAAAAATATTCTAAAATAAAGATTTTTAAAAATCACATTATTTTTATCCATCTTTTGTCTTGGACAACTTATTCCCTTCAAAATAAGTCACAGTATATATTTGGATCCATTTTAAGTCAAAATTAAGTCATCTAAACATGATACTAGAGATTTCAGACTATTCTAGTAAACCAGTCCTACTTTTTGTAAATTGTGTAGAGATTCTGCAATTTTTTTTTCCATGTGTGGACGTGCAACATAAATCAATTTTCTTTTGAATGTACGCACATTGTTTATTAAAATAAACTAAGTAATGGGGACATTACAAAAGTACTCAAAAATGGCATCAAAGAGTGATATCGCAAACAATTAGCTTGATGCTCTATTTATTACAATAGTTAAATACCTTGCATAAACTAAGCTATGGTAGCTCAAATTAGTTTAATAAACATCTCAAGGCATCCACCAAGTATGTACCAAAGATCTAGTATCAAATGGGCATCTGTATGAGCAACACAAGAGCTAGAATCTCTAAGAGTACAATGTTCCAGGTCTGCAATAGCAAGTTTGATGTATATTACAACACATAATAGAGGTGTAGGACCTCAAATCTATGCCCAAACCCACAAGATCAATATTGGGAGTGTCCAAAATGATGGCCAAGGTTGTCAAGGTTACCAAGGTTGTCCAAGAGCTCAAGGAGGAGGCAAACTTACTAAGAATGGGGGAGCAAAGCAAGTGCAATTCACATTGAACCTATTGTACATGTTGTTGCTCTTGCTGAGGTAGATGGGGCACAAGATGCACACTAAGGTACTCAAGGAAGCCATATGAAGTCCTAAAACAAGTCCAAGTAGACCAGGAAGAAGCAAGAGATCAATGCTCACCTCAAATGGGAGAAAGCCATGACTACCATGAACAATGAGCTATAGGTGTTGAGTTTGGACAATAAAGCAATCTCACTAATGAAGCTCCTGATCAAGGGCTCTAATACTAGTTGAAGGGTTGCCATGAATAGTGAGCTAAAGTGTTGAGTTTCAAGCTAAAGCAATCGTTGCTAATGAAGCTATGAATCAAGGGCTCTAATACTAATTAAAGAGAGAAGCCCGAGTGGGAGCACAAGCAAGAGGAAGTAAGGAAGGTGCAAGCTATAGCAACTGGACCAAGCGACCAAGAAAGAGAGACTCAAGATGTGGGAACTCCAAAAATCAAAATGTGTGACTAGCCTTCCCTTATTCGTTAGTCACTAAAAGAATAAAGAATGAATTGGCAATGTACAAGTATGTGGTTACTATTAGTGTAGTGAATACACGGGTGGCATAAGCACTGGTATCTTTATCTCCAACAAAAATGACTATTTATCCACTCAACTCATGGAATGACCAAATAGAACTGTATAACCAAAATATTTAGAAGAAAATGATCAGTTTACAAAAGGAATATCATAATTGAAAATTTTTCACAAAACTAAACAATAGGTTGCTCTAGGATAGTAACATACCAGTACTTAACTGAAAATTATAAATTCTTATGCTGACAATTTCTCATTCATCATGAAAATTTCAATAATTCTTTTCTTAGCAAATGCCTCATTTGTATAGTAATGCCAACATCCGTGAAACATGGTACCAGGTATTGACTATGCATGCCTTGTGCAAACAACATGCATGAAACAATGTCTAGTGTTCTATTTGTATTTTGATGGCATGTCACATTTGTAGTCAAATTCAAGAAGCGGGATTAACAAGTTGTGCATCCAAAGAGTACATCAAATTCTGAGATAATTACATAAAGATGGTTATTGCAATTTCTACGGTACACAGGGGCACTACACTTTTGATAATGCTACTTTGATTTAAGTAGATAGAGGCCTACCACCAACAACTTGTCAAAGTTAGGAACAACAATTACATAGCATGAAATAAATTGAAGGCAATTAATTGCTCATGTTACAAAGGCCACCAAAGGGGTTGGAGTTCGTGGTGATCATCGATTCCAAATGACCCACAAAATCCATTGCGAGTAGTGCAAGTAGTCTATTCATTGCATGTAAAAAGCATACCGCACATGATAGGGAGAAGCATGAAAACAATCGTGCCTTGGAGGGGTTTTAAGTTTTGACCACTTGACCTCCTCTTGCCCCCCCTCCCCCATAAATTTTTTTTTTAAAAAACATGGCAAGAACAACTCCTCTCTTTCTTTTTTTCACATACACCGAAAAAACCCCAAAAACCATAGTAAGAATAGCTCCTCTCTCTCTCATGAAAAAAAGGAATTGATATCCCAAAACTTTTAGATAGTCCCTATTACAAATCTCCCCTCTATTCTTTTTGAGATGCAAGCCTACCCAAAACTTGTTCCATGGCATCAAAATGCCTCAATCTCAAATCCTCAATTAGCTTCAATTTTAGGCATGCCATGCCTTGCTTCATAGCCATAGCTATCAGAGTCTACACACATGGGGATGAAACCAATAACCATGGTAGGCTCTCCTCATCACTATCTCTGAGGAGGGTCTTAAAGACCCCAAAGAGTTGGGACCTACGGCCCGAATTGCACCTAATACACGTGAGCAATCATGACCAATTTCAACATATGTACAATGGATAGTATATTGGTTGAACATCTCCCTCGCTTTTGAGAGGTTATAAATGCTCCGAACTTTTCTATCTTTAAACTTCTCTCTATGGTAATTTTCTGTTTCTCCTTTGAATTTTTGTTTTGCCCTATAAGTTATTTCTTTATAATTTCTCATCAGGATTTTTCTCTCTCCCTAGAAGTTATTTCCTTAATCTTTAAACTTCTGAACTCTTTGGTAATTTATTATTTCTCCATTAGAATTTTTGTTTCTTTGTGAACGTTATTTCCTCGGAACTATTTGTTCTCTCCCCCTAGAAGTAATTTCCTTAACTTTGGGCTTCAAAAGTTTGGAAGAGGGGCTCAAAATAAAAATGCAAACTTGTAAAAGGTAAGGTTTAAATATTAAAATTTCTAGGGAGAAGTAAAAAGACTAAAATATGAACAAAGAGAGAAGTTCAAGATTTGGAGGATTTAAACTTACAACCTTAACCACAAGAAAGTTTCAATCATTACACTATCCATTGTACTCATGTAGGAATTGGCAAATTTTAAAGTAAGTATGTAGCAATTACCAAGTTTTGGCATATCAATCTTTAATAACAATTTTCTGGAAATCACTTTTCGATGGTTTGAGTTTACTTTATCAAAAAGCACGGGGTGGGTTATGGAGTGCAATTTGGACTGTGGATCCCAACTCGTTGAGGTCTTTTAAGACCCTTGGGAGGGCAGCCTTGGGTCATCTCTCTCTCTCTCTCTCTCTCTCTCTCTCTCGGAGTTCATCCTCTAGTCGGGGACCCAGTTCTTCAACACGATGAAGCTGGGCTACTCTAAATGGACCTCTTCTTCTTCCCCTCTCTCTCTCTCTCTCTCTCTCTCTCTCTCTGGGAGTTCATCCTCTACTGGGACTTAGAGAGTTCTTCAACAGAATGAAGTATGTGAAGAACCGGTGGTTGAACTGAGCCTGCCGCTGCAGAGCAAATGAGACGGCAGCACAATGAGGTGTGCTATCTGCCAGAAGATACTCAATGAGGAGAGGATCAGCAGGGATGAAAGGAGTGGATGCAGGTGCTTTCGATGTGCGCAGTGATGGCGAGGAGACGGCAGGGATCTCGATGCAGGCGGCAATGGCGACCCAATGGCGAGGAGATGGCACTGGGGAGGTAGCCTCAGCTCATAGCTTGAGGGGGGTGAGCTTTGGGAGGCAGGCACAACTCTGGCGGGCTTGAGCTTGAGGTGCGGCAGCACTTCCAAGGACACGGTGGCGAGGGACGCCTGGGTCTGCGCCAAGTATGTCAGGGGAGAGCTTCCGAGGGTATGGAAGCGTATCGAGAGTATGGATAGTTGATGGAAGGGGGTTGGCAGCACAGCACGCGGGGTGCGACAGAAAGGCGAGACGATGGAGGCTTCGAAGAGCGAGGCGGCTGTATGGGAGGGAGGTGGCATCAGCCCAACAACGAAGGCTTCGCTCTTTAATTTCGCTTGCCAAAAACGTTTCCTAAAACCTGAATACGGTCGCGGTTTTCACACGCGAACATGATAAGAATATGCTTTTCTTGAAATATCTATACAAACAGATTGGACTTCAAATGTATTGAGAACATTAGGTCTGGTGAATGTCTATAAGCTACAATTTGCAGCAACGACTACAAAAGTCACTCCTCTCTGCGTGGAATAGCATAAGTTGTGGAAGTCTATAATGAACATGTAGATGTAGACAATAAATCCTTATCCTTTGCCTATGCATAATTACCCCATGTTTTTTCATATACATAAACATTGTGATCATCTTAAATCATTTTAAACCTCTTGAGATTGTAAGGGTTTTGTACTTCAATATATGCAATTCATAGATATGTTGGATTTATGACCCATAAAGTTGTCTTAATACAAATACTCGATTGCTAGCATGATATGTCGGGTTCACTTTTAATAGATATTGATGCAAGTATACATGAAACCATCAATTCATCTATAATTTTGTTCCTAGGAGGAAAGAGAGAGAGAGAGAGAGAGAGGTTGTTACATTTCAATAGGTGGCAGGTTTGCAATGCCTTTCGTCTTTGTTAATGGACTCCTTAGAGGGAATACCAATTGCAAAAAATGGCTGTTTGAATTTTCATGAGCCCTTATTTAAGATGCTAGGGTTCCAAATCCCCTCAAAAGGATGATGAGCAAGTGCTACAAAGAATAATTGCCAAAAAAAAGTATTATAGCTTTAAGTACCTTTAAAAAACATTTCATTATGTGTAATACCATTTGTTATGCATGGTGTACTACTTGATTTTTTGTGAGGAAAGAGAAGTGATTTGTGCGCAGAAACATGCACACTTTGCCATTGCACAATGTCATACAAATGCTCCATTGCTTTCTAACAATGCTTGTCCACAAAAGAGAGAACTTTTTAAGATTGTTTTTAGTAAACATTATGCCTTTTATGATTACAATCCATGTGTGTTGCACGATAAAGAATTCCTTGATTCTTTGTAATGTTTTCTTTCACGTGTACCTAAGAATTAACCAAAAAAAAAATTGGATAACAATTTTTTTAAATTGTGAACTCCTTGTTCTAATGGTGTGGCATAAGGGATCAAACCACTATTAGGAGTTGTTGTGTTGGAGCCTAGTGGTTTTAATGATTTGCATCCTTCAATAGTTGCTTACAACAAGAAATTATTAGGATCCTCCCCTTTGCTCTATATCAAAAAAAGGATGATTGTGCCACCATGATCATGCATGAACATTATGACACTTGACTTATCATCAATGTGTGAACATGGGTTGAGCAATGTTCACAAAAACCATTTTTGGTAACAAATAGAACAATCTTTAATTCAAAACTTAAATAACAATGTTTCAAACCTTGGGCTAAGGCCCTAAGAAAGCTACCTAAAATTGGTAACCAAACTAAATTATTAAATGAACAAGAAGAATTAAAACAAATTATAGTTGTTTGATGTGTATTCGATTCTGTTTGTGCATCTTCAAACATTTGCATCAATAAGATGTGAAACATAAGTGCAGGCTAAGTAAATATTACACATCAAGATGTATTATGGTTGCAATAGCATAATCAATACAATTTGGCTACAAAACATGGTTTCTTTGCTAACCATGACACCTTCTATATATTGGATTTGAACACTTTTTGAATCTGTGTGGTCATAAGGGATGATTTGCAATGAGATCAATAGCTTATAAATGATGAGCATGGTACATGACTGGTAATTCGATATATGTTGTAGCAAGAGATTTATGAGATTAGGACATTATACTTTACAAACATCTAGATTTCATGCACAAATGTGGGAAGACATGCTACACTAATATGTAGCAATTTTATTAAATCTCCTCATCGTAATGACAATACTACTAGTATTCCAATGTTTTGTAATTTAAATGCAAAAATCAAACATTGTGATTAGCCTTAAATTGCAAAAATCTTTGTGCAAAATTTTAAAGCCAAAGTCATGGGTTATACTTATTGTCATAATGCTCAATAATTGAGCTCGTATAGAAAAGTAACATTTTTTATTGCTCAATATTATTTTCTTTTTCAAACGTACAATATGACATATCATTCCCTCCTATTACTTGACCATTCTCCAAAATGACTAAGTCTACATTTCAACATTCCATTGGATGGTACAACTTTTCAATATTCAACTAGATGGCACATCTATGACCTATAAGATATTATTATATATAAATAGTAGCTATTAATCACATCTAGAATTTAGACGTGCTACATATGGCTATCTATCCTACCTTGTTTGGTATATTCTCCACTTCTAAAAGCTTACATGCTGGTAGACAAAGGATGTTTTTCTTAAGAGTTAAAAAACATGTTTATGACTCATGAATATTAAGTTTGAATTAACAAATATATGTACAAAAACATTCACGAAAGCTTTCTCTTAGCCACCAACTTCCATATTTAATTGATGTTACGAATGTTAATATGGAATTTTCTTATGATGCTACTTGACACAATTGAGAATGGCATTGGAGTAATTTTTGCCTACATTGAATTAGATTGTGCACTCAAACATTTGGATAAATGTAAACCTCCAAATAGGATGATATGATGATAAAATTGTATATGACCTCAAAATGATCTTATACATTGTCTTAATGAAGATGAATTTTGCCTGCCAACATCAATAATTACTTAATAAATGAAAACATGATGTTATCATGTGATATTTTTAAAACAATTCTACAAAGCCCTTACATTTTTTTGTGGTCGATTATGCTTCCAAGTAATCTATAACACATCACGCAACACGGGTTTGTGGTTAGAAGGAAAAGTAATGATAATGTCATCAACCCTATTTACTAATGACTATTTACTAGTGAGGATGCAAGCTACACTTCGTAAGATGTATTGATTATGCAAGTGCATGTGAAAATACAATGCATTAAGACTCTAAATCACATACTACGTAAAAAGCGAGCATGGTGCATAAATGTAAAAAGAGGGCATGGTGCATAAACTATTCAATATCGTTTACTAGTAGATGCAATTGTGCAATGTATAAACAATAAAGATCGATCCATGCCTCAAACATGGTCTTAGGTTAGTGATTTGTTATATGCTACTCCCATTTACCACTGTTGCAATATATATGAACAAACTTACTGACACTAGAATGTACGAGTCGCAATTAGGTGCAAAGCATTATTTGATCTAATCCCATGTTAATAATTTCTTTTGATATCTAAAAATGATATGCAAGATCTTCAAGTTTTCATGAGCACTACCTACCTTTGAATTGGCAACTAGACTACCAAAGTTGTTGATTTTGGAACATTGTGATTGTCATTGCGACCAATGGATTGGTTGTGACAAAAGCTAGAGTAAAATAGGATACTAGGAACTCTCAACTTAGCCCTCACATGTTAGGCTTCATATAATCCAATCAATTCTTGAGACATGGAACTTTTACTAACTTGATTGGATTTAAAAATGATTATTATGCGCTTATGTATTAGGCAACAAAGTTTCTTTTGAAGACTTTTATAGATCTCAAGGCATCAAGATTTCTAAATATGCATTTGAATGTATACTTCCAAAGCACATTGAAGTTTAAAAATACTTGAGATTGCGATTCATTATCATGTCAAACCAAGAAAACTACCTTGGTAGTTATTCTCTCTCACAAAGAAACACCTTAAGAAATCATGTTGACTGCCATGTGTCTAAATGGCAGTTGTACACCACATTAGGGACCATTAGGAAGTGGAAGTCACATTCACGACTAAAATGCCATGCTATCAATACTCACTTATCTAATGCAAGATTAAAAGGAAACGTTTTTTCATTTAGTGGTGAGGCATGTTCCTTCACAAGGCAACTCTTTGAAAATTAAGTATGTCAACTATAGAACCATTGGCAATGAATGCACCAAGTAATCTATCAAACCTCATAAAATCTAAAAAATCTTTTAAGTATCATAAACCAAGATAATCCTTTATCCTCCTTGAGAGGAGGGACAACTCTTGGGATGGATTCATAGTGGACTACTTCGCTAGATGATAAAGTGAAAAAACTTATATTCTCCTCCATTGTATGCAGTTGCTCCTTGAACACCACATCACGGCTCGCTATGATCTTCTTTTGCCTCTTGGTCATACAATTTATAAGCCTTTTACTCATCACTATAATCCAAGAATATGCATTTTGTGCTTTTTGGATTTAACTTGTTTCTCTTATCCTTTGAAACATGTCCATAACATTCACATCCAAAAGCTCTAAAATGTAAGATAGATGGTTTCTTACCAAAATTGGTCTCATGAGGAGTTTTGTCCTTAAGAGCCTTTGTGTAACTTAGATTGAAAATGTAGACTATAGTATTAATAATTGATGCTCAAAACTAGTTAGGCAATCCCTTGCCCTTAAGCATGCACCTTGTCATTTCTACAATGGTGCGATTTTGACATTCAACAATGTCATTTTGCTGAGGTGTATGAGGTGTTATCAATTGATGTTTAATTTCTTTGCTCTTGTGAAAGTCTTCAAACTCCTTTGAGTTGAACTCACCACCACTATCTGTTCTAAACTTCTTCACACTTTGCCCCATTTCATTCTCAACAAGTTTTAGCCATTCTTTAAACTTACTGTCTTCTCACGAAGGAAGTGCACCCACATCCTCCTACGGTAATCATCGATAATCAATATAAAATAAGATCGCCCCGAGTCCTTTGTAGCATTTTACTACACAAGTCAATATCCACAAACTCATATTATGGTGGTGCCATTGTTCTAGCTAATGCGTTTAAAGTTTTAATCACCAAAAACTTACATAATAAGTTGTCATTTTGTTTCTTTGCAAGCCATCTTACCGTACAAATCTAAAGCCCTACTTGAACCCTAGGTTGACAAGCATGGAAAAGCACTATGGTACCTAAAGTCCTTGACATGGTGAAAATCAAAACTTCATGGAATTTGAAAAAGAAGTGTTGCCTTTTTCTATAGATGCATAATAGTTCTACTTGTAACAATACTACATCAAACTTCATAATTTGAGATACTCACGTGCATGCCTTTCTTTTTTCTTTTTCTTTTTTCTAGAGAAGGCTTGAAATTTGAAAGATGCAAGATGCTTCAAGGTTGTACCCAAGGCTTGAACTCACCCACCTGTGTACACACCCACACACAAAAACCACTTGGGCTACAACACAGCGACATGCATCCCTTTCTTAATAGTTGCATACTCAATTTCCTACTCGAACACTTGAAATATTATTGTGGGCTTTTCGAAGATTTTTCTAAGGATCTCTCAATATTCCTCTTCTTTCATTGGGCTACACACTGCACTTTCAAGATTGTAGACTCAAAGGATCATATAGACTTTCATGGATACTCCATTATTTCAACCTTACACCTATACTAGACTCTCATCATGACAATCTTTATATGATTGCTGCCATGCTGGTGGCTCTGCTGTTTCTGCTATGGACGCGTTTTGCCACTGTTTCCATATTTTCTTGATAGACTTTACTGTGAAGCCTACGCTTCTTTACTTTTGCCTCGAGGTTTTTCTTGTTCATTCCTTTATGGAACAAACAAGGGTGTGGGAGACATTTTATGTTGTTTTGAGGTTGGAAACTTGGATGAACAAAAGTTTTCCCGATTGGGAGAAAAGAGTCCATGGATCAATTACAGCAGATCACGTAACTTATCTCCTCCTAGAATCCAGTGTGTTAAAGGATCTCTGTCCTTCGAATAAGATCCGTTCACGATGTCACTCAAATCCTCACCTATGTGCTCATACTCATATAGAGCAGATTCCATTGCCATGGTAACTGTCTCATCATCAGCTTCACCAATTCCATCCAGTAGATTATACTTGCAATCTTCCTTCTCATCCAGGGTTGTCTCAAAAGGGTCCCACATCGTATCCTGGAATAGCTCACGAACACCAAGAAAACTGGTTAGCTTTCTTATGTGAATTGTAAAGCCCACTCAAACCAACAAATGAATACATCAGATGTGCAAAGTGAAGACGGCGTTCACTACAATAGCTTAACAATTGCTGAGAGATACATCCATGACAATTTACTGTATGAAAGCTCCTAGTCTCCGATGCATAAACAGTTCAATTTGAAAGACATTGTGGCAAAAGGGAAATCTTGGGCTTTGATGAATGAGATTAGCATGTGGTTAGCAAGAAAGCAGAACTTGCACCAACTACCAAAAGAATGTACCTTCACAGAGACATTCACAACAAAAAGATGCTCCATTAATGCACCATCTCATGTGGCTTCAATTCTTAAAATAGTCACAGGATATCCCATACATAGGTAACTAGGTTCATTGCATCATAAGTTTAGAACAGATGAGAAAAGAAAACATGAGTGGCTTGAAATCTGATTACAGCCCATTGCACAGCAGTACCATCACCATCAGAGAAACAGTGCTTTTCTGAACCAGCCATTTATACAAACAGGGTTTCATAGGCTGCTAGTTACCAATAATGTGGTAACCACGGGCATCTGACCTGAAAAGCACCACCATTAAGGTGTATGTAACAGTATACGGTACACAGCCTGAGAAATGCCTACTGTGCGCAAATGATAATGACAGAAGGCAAATGAGGAATCTTCAGTTCAAGGTGATTAAAATATATCCCACTTCCAAACAGTCAAGAATCCACTCTCAAACATAGTGATACTATACTTCGATTTGCTTTGTGGAAACATGACACATAAGATTCTTGGAAACAGCTGAAGGAGCTCTGATTGTCCCATCATGAAACCGTTGACTGCTGCTGTAAAAATGCAAATTATATACACCTTCTCAAGGAGATCACCAGCACATCAGAGGCCTATCCCAGCCATTGCCCAGCTGCCACACCCCTCGCCCAGCTTGGATCACCCTTTGCCATCCCCTTCAGAGCACCCAGCTGCTATTGCTATCATCCAAGTTGCTTTGTCTAGCTGACTTCTGCCATTGCCAGCCTGGGCACATGTGTTTTCAGCTGCCAGAGGTTCTACGGCTGCTGCTCCAGCCGGAGGACCTGCTGTGCCTTGTGTTTTACATCAGCACACCCACATTTTGCTGCAACTGGCTTGGACAGCCTGCAGTCATCATCTTTTGCCTCACCCTCGTGTTCATGCAGCTGCCTACACAGCCAACATACATGCATTTTGCTGCCCGGAGCCATCAGAGACATCCTGCTGCCTGGAGGACTGTTTTCACTCCCTTCACTGCTACAACAACATCACCTACATCCAGGGGACCATTGCTGCCACTTTTCGGTATCCATCCTGGGTACGGCGCCCTCTCAGAGCTGTTCTGAACATCTCCGACACCACCCTCACCTCACCTCATCCCTAATCCTCAAGACAGTTTGCGGCCCCTGTTGTTTCATATTAATTCATTCTGTACCTAAGCATTCTACAGACTCTGTTCCACTTGTCATATATTTTGCATCTCTTTTTGTTTGCCCTAGCATAATGTGATTAGAGTCCAAATGTGCATCATAATTAAAAGTTATTCTTTTATGATGGTTGTAGTACTAATGAGAAGATTCAATGTCCTTATCTAGTATAAATTACTATTGAATTTACTACTGTGAGTATTTTTACCTCAACATTATTTTCATAAACTAGAGATGGGTGATCAATAATGAGAAAGAAGATAATTGATTATATTGTGATCAATGGGGCTCTATTAAAGAAGAGGACTTTGGATCAAGTCGAAGTTGTACTTGTCAGGCATGTTGCCTGGTTGTTTGAAGGAGGGTAGTGATCAGAGAAAGCTAGTCAAGGCTCACTCGTCAACTAAGGCTCGCCCAAAGTTGATGCTGTGCAAGCCAATATGGCAGGTCAAGTCCATCTGATCATGTGGAGGGCTCCAAAACAACACATGCTTGGCCGGAAGCAAACAGTCAAAGCTTAGATGCCGACCCACTAAGGCCAACAATCACAACCCATAAAGGAATGAGGCGGCCACTTAGAGTAGCAGCCCATGAAGGTTTGATCATTGACCATGAAGGACCTTCACACGCTGCCTTAAAGGGCTCCTATCTTCAAAAGAAAGGTTTTAAAAAGAACCGCCAAACAACAGGGGATATACATTTCCCAACAATGGTACATGATGGAATTACTTTCAGCCTTTAGTCGAGTTGAGGGTTACCATTACAAAATTAATCCCATAGCAGTGTTACATGACAGGGGTCCTTTTGGGGTTTTTGTGTGGTTGAGAAGCATGCAATCTCTTAAGAGTCAAAGCCTTCCACTTGCCAAGAGTGAGTTGGTGGATGCTTGTCACTACAGGGATCACAAATATGTCAACTTTGCAGGGTTTTCAGAAATCTACAAGGCATCTGCACTATGTAATTAGAGGCCTCACCTTGAGAGGATAGTCAAAATTCCAAACATGTTGGGAATGTTGAGACTTGGAGATCTGTTATGGGCTCCTGTCATTTTCAGATCATTGAGCAGTAAGGTAGCAGCCAAGTGTTGCTCCCCCTCCAGAAGTGGCAGAGCAGAGGACCACTATTGTTTCTGCCCAGCTTACCCAGTACTGTTGAGAATGTTGCTTACACTCATCACCTTTTCCTAAGCAGCCAAGCATGGCTTCAGTGCAACAACTAGAGTTCCTAGTGGCTTCATATTGCACAAGGCATGTTATGTCATCTCAACAAGACATGAAACTGATCCATAACTTCACAACGGCGAGGAGGAAGATCTGCAGATCTCTTTATGAAGGGCCTTCCATTACAATACTTCGCATTTTTCAGCTCACTAAGCCTTCAAGCCCATCTACGATCTAAGAGGAAGTCTGAGAAGCTCATCCACCTACACTTTCTTCCTTAATTTGTGCATATTTGGCTCATTCACACATTGATTCTTCCTTCATCATTGTACATATTTGCCTGTCTAAATGCCATTCGCTTGGACCTGTCAGTGCTTGCTTTTAATCCTTTTCCACAAAAACTCACACTCCTTTCTTGCACAACTTTCTTTCTACATAGGAAAATTTGGATTATATATCTGTCTCCAAAACAGCACACAAGGTTCTCAGCACTTGTGAGTGCATATGAGTGAATGCAATCTTTGAAATCTGCCCTCCATTGACCTGTACTTTCACAGATTCACCTGTGACTTTCACTGCTTTAGGTCCATCAATTCCGAAAGAACAGATTTTAGATTTAACTCTGCAATTGTGGCCAACCCAATCTGGATCTTACTTTATCAATCTCTCATCTGTTTCACAAGTTGAACTCTCCAGTTTTTGTTTCATGGACCCTACTCCATAGATCAAGTCAAATGATACTCTTTGCAGGACTCATTCCAAATCTTGTTCTTTTCATGATCCTCTTGCTCAGGAAACCATCTCAAATGCTCACAGTATATCTGTATAGATGTTGTAAACTGAGATGCTAGTTGGCAGATCCATGTCTGCCAGGAAAATATTTGCCAATAGAAAGTGATAAGCATGCCATTATGAAACATCAATACCACAGCGGCTCCTCAATCAGAAAGATGAGGCAAACCATGCAACTCTTAAAAATTATATGTTGCCTGCAGTCAAGTGTCAAAACGCAGCATCAAGCTAATATACATCCTAAGACTTATGATTATGTGTGTCTAATGTGATGGCATTGACCATAAGACTATACCTAAGATTTCAAAAAAGGGGTAACTGTTGACCAAGCATTTAAATGGTGCAGTACATAAAACAACAAACTATCTTGTAGAGAATTTACTGCCCTAAACCAGCAACTCCACATATCTATATCACTTATTTGATAATCACGATCTCCACACACCTGACAGAATTGAGCATAATGCTTGTTGGCTTCACTATCAGCTACAGTGCCCGGAAGAAGACCACTTCCATACCAGCTATCATTTTCCGTTGTAGCAACTTTAAGATACCTGATTCAGGATTGCACCATACGAGGTTGTATCAGCTATGCTACAAACCAATTCCAGCACATATCATAAGATCTGATGTTCAAATAGAGTCTATGCTATGACTGTTTATGCTGAGTTGAAGAAACACTTTCAGCAAATCTAAGACACATTATCACAGAAGGAAGTCAAAGCGAAGCCAAGTTTTAAATATATGTATCAAGTTTGCTCCAAGTACCAACAGTGATCCTTATTTCTTGAATTGAGAAATACCAAGAACAATTGGTGTCAACCTGTTGAAGCACCATGAGTCTGAAAGCCTGAGCCAGTAAGGAGCATGAGAACCCACTATTTAATTAATCATTCCTCCCTTACATTATATCTCTGTACCTCTCTTCATGATGGTCCTTGACTAAATGCCACAAACCCATACCAAAGGCTATCCTATCCCTACAAAAAAGGTTGTGCCGCACAAGTTATTGAGCCACTGTCGGCCATATTTTTGTGATAAAACCAAAGCTAACCTCTCAATCTTCAATGACTTGGTCAACAGCCTCGATTAGCAATGGATAACCCTCCATCAAGTCCTGTTTGATTACCAAAACAACCTCTTTGTAGCCCTAATGTGAGAGCAAAGTGTAAACATCAAGGAGGAAAGAGAACTCAAAGAGGAAGAACTTATAGACAACAAAAGTGAAGAAAACACTGATGCCGACTCCATTGACTACAATATCAATGGCCAAATGATAGAGCAAATCTCAAAAGATCCAAACTCCCCCTCAAACAGAAGGCTTGCTTATAGATACAGGCGTAGACAAACTCAAATCAGAGTTGAAGTGGGTTTAAGGTATACTAATTCTAGTTGCTAAAATTCAGCAAGTATCAAAAATCACATCAAGAGCTTTGCACGGGTTAGGAGTACACATTCTAAGAAACCTGATCAACATGCTATAGAATATTAAAGATTCAATGGTTCGAAAGGAATACTGATGCTTAACAAAGATACAGCTACTATGCCCAAAAGAGAGCCAAGATCAAAAGGATGCACACACAGTGACATGCTCAGTGATTGACATATTTCTGAGGGTTGTTAGCATCTTGCTTCAGTCCCAAACACTTGGGCAAATTGCAATCACCATCTCTTGTATCTACCTTAATAGGAATACCATGTTCAGTCATCAAACTCTGCATGGAATTTAAGACGACATGGAACAGGTATACTCAAAACTTAGAAAAACTCACCTAGTGACCAAGCTTGGTCATCATGTCCCTCTCGAGCTAACCTTGATTTGCATCTCTGAATTTCTTTTCCTTGCAATTGGACATTGGAAATGTATGCATTTTCTTCTTATATTTTAAAGATACCAGTAGACCTTGTAAGTGTTCAAAATCATTCACAATCCACTGATTTTGTGCAGAGAATGAGCTAAAATCTCAGCTTGAACTTGAAGCACTAGCACACTTCTGGAAAGCCACATTGTAACTGCTTGATGGAGAGGGAACTTGCCATTAGAATTCACTTGAAGATTTCCTACATGATCAGAATCGAGATGATGCTCAGATGGTGAAAAGTGAGCAAGGGCTTGATTTAATAGCAAGTATAACTGCTTCTGCAAGCTTGTAGGTTTGATTATGGCTATGAAGATACATCTAATAGATCAGAAGCACAACATAACAATGTTAAATGGTGTGAAGCTTGTTATCAGGAAAATCCTGCTGTCTAGGAATTTGTCGCAGCAGATCTTGCAGGAACTATATGGTCAGTCTTTACTAGGGCTTTTGAACTAAGATTCAGAAGAGTTAGAATGCTGAAGATGACTGTGGCAGAGGAGGCAAGCTGAAGTACAGTGGATTGAGAAACTGTAAAGACAGACTAGGGAATGATAACTCTACCTCAAGATTGATTTCTTCAACCTAAGCTGGCCAGGAGAGAAAAGTTAGCATTGGATGTATCTCTCCAAGTTTCAACCAGTAGGCTTTTTTTTACATGGCAAGTCACCTATGCTAACTAGATGGAGATGAATGAAATATGAGTGGATTTCAACCTGGTTACCACAACAAAATGTTTGGATGTGTGTGCAATTGAAGCAAATGCGCTAACTTTCTAAGCTGGATTTTTTTTTATGCAACAATATTTGAGCAAGGTAATCAGCATACACAACACTCAAGATGAGAATAAATGCATTCTATTGCATTCAAAAGACAAATTCTGAAGTAAGTCCATTACATTAAGTTGTTTTGGGCCTTGTGCTTTTACAAGGGAGGAAAAAACACAAGGTGGATTGAAGAGATGAAAATTGATGAAGTTGAGATATTGGAACCAACCTTCCTCCTTGGAGAGAGTGGTAATGACCTGATTAATCAACAATTACAGCAAGATATAAAATTCACATAAATTGAAAATGCACACTTGACCACTTTAATATTGGACAATAGATAGCTTGTTAGCCCCAAAATAGGTGCCCCTTGCAAATATTCTTTAGCTTTTATTGCAAATGGATGGAGTACAACTAAGATTCTTTGATCTCCTCCACTAATCCAAGTGTCTCTTGCTATAAAGTCTAACCAATAAGCCTCCAATCCAATTTTCCCCTTGGTTTGATTAGGAATTGGCCTTCACCCTACTCGTTGAAAATGATATGGGCTGGCTGGCCTTTTCAATCTCTCTGAAATTCTCTAGTTTCAATTGGTAAAATTCAAGTCCTAGGCCTTCAATTTTGAGCAAGCATCCCGAGATGGTTGTCAAATAGGGTTTACAGAAGAAATTGATTGAAATCTCTTCCTCTAATGACTCAAGCTGCTGAAAACTGATGAGGGAAGCTGAGAACTAGCTAGAGAATGAGAGAGAATGACGTAGAGAGATAATTTTGTGATTTTCTTCACGAAAACCACCTCCAATTTACATGTCAGCAACAAGCAGTCCCCACAATAGCCTTGGATTAACATTAGGAGGCAATTGTACAAAACCCTCAAGACCACAATTAAGAAAGACATCTTCAACAAAGGCATAATTAGCTAGGGAATTTGCAAACCAATTCTACTATCAGGAAATAAGTTGGCAAGTCACTACCTCAAAGATCTCAAGGGCATCCCCAAGGTTGCATGATGGTACATTCTTAGAATGGAATCTCTCACACTATAGATCCCATTCAATTGATTGATCACTAATTATGAGTCACCTTTCATCGATAAATTGGTAAATACCATCACATCTGGCTAGATTTTATCCCATAATCAAGGCCTTGCATTCTGCCATGTTATTTGTAAAAGCAGTGCCTAAATATACTCCCATTTTCAAAACTACTCGATAACAAGGATCTTTAATGACAAAATCCCTATACTTGCATACTTAGTAGGTCTCAAGAAGCTCCATCAAAATACAATGTGTAAACCCAAGCTTCATTGATATAACTTGCCATCATAGTCAACCTACTCGTACTTATGATAATCAAAGTCTAATCAACAGAGAGGGTACAAAACAGGTACATTTTTTCCTTTAACATTGCACTCAATAGAATGCTAGTAAGAACTTGATGACAATGATGGCAATAGACTTGAATATCACATGTAAAATATCCATCTTGCCACTTAGTAATGTGATAACCCTAACTCCACCAAATCACTTTGCCCTGGCAGTAATGATGTTCTAAATATGGATGCTTAGGATAAGGAATGATTTTTCCCATCCAATAGTCTTGATAGCCTCTACAAGTTCAAGCTGAATTTCAAGGACATGCAAAGGCACCAAGTTCGACGTTAGCCCCTATACATAATAGTGATTTAGTTTTTTGAATTTTACTTTAGGTATGAACTCTGCCTCCAACTACTATCACTTGCTTATTTTGGCCCTTTTGGGGATATCACCTACTACTGTAGGCCTTTAAACAGCAGCTTCCAGCTTCTCAACAGGTCTCAAATGCTATAGAAGAGTTTAGGAGCCTCTTCTCCCTCTCCAATAGCCTCCTCCTCTCTCACAATGGTTGGAATAGACTTCCACCAATCCCCAAAAACGTTTTTTCCACTTGCATGCACAAGTTTTGCCAAGTGATAACCTTCTAATCCTATTTTCCCGCATTAATCAACTTGTTAAATAATTTTTAAAATTAATATTTTAAAAATTAATTCAATAATTATTCTAGAGCTCAAAACATTAATTTCACCGGTCAATAATTAAATTGGTCAAGCCAATTCCTCTCCCAAGTGTCCTTGAGCAATTATTCACCCTTAGACTGGTATTAATTAATTGATTGATGTCTAATCTATAATGTTATCACTGATATAGTAGCATGATACAAATGCTGACTCTTTCTATCTTTTTTCCCTTTTCAATCTGTTCTTCATCCAATTTTAGTGCAAACTTCAAAATTGGTCTAGGCCAAAATTTGAAAGCAAGTACCACCTAATACCTGTCAAGCGTAACTTATTACAACATTTCCCTTTGGCACCAACTGTTATCTCGAGGTCCTAGGACCCACATGATAAAATAATCGACTTGCATCTCACGTGTACAAGTCACCTTTGCACATTTAATTAACTTTTAATCAAATGCTAAGCAAACCATTAATATTTCGTGTCCTCATGACAAACCTCCCCCCTTGCAATCATCCTCCATTAGCCACAATGTGCCAAAGTAAAATGCACTGGAATTTTCCAAAAGGCATCATAGTGTAAATAACGTTGGCCACTGTTGTTTAACCATGCTAATGCCAAACACTTACTGGAAATTTCCAACTAGCATAAATATAACATGAGACTCATAAAGGACCCAAAACTTCTACAAGAAACCCATAAAATGCAGATCTCAATAGCATATCACGATTGTTTTGGCCAAACAACCATAGGAAAACATAAACTAAGTATAAGCCATAGTGAACTATCAATGGAGTTCATAAAACATGTTGTTGTCCGCAAAACTAGTTGTGTACCACTAAAAACTAATGATCATACATTAAAAACCAGCAATCGATAATAATCTCTATTGATCATAGACTGATGCATACTGATGCAAATTTATAGTTTCAAAGATGCAGTGAAAACCATATCCATCTGCATACCAACTCATAGTGACTAGTACACTAAATAGTAATCCCAATGGCAAAAATATTATCAACATAAAGTATCCTAGAAGCAAACCAAGTACATCCAAGATCCCAATGGCCATAGAAACACTTGGCTACTCGATCACGGCAACAACATGGTCACGCACACTAGATACATGAAGTGGATACAACGTATCACTCTTGCAACTTCTCGCAATAACCCTAGATCCCTTACAGATCTTCCATTTTCCATCACCAAAGGTGATATGAAAACCATCATCATCTAGCTGCCCTGTGTTGATCAAGGTCTTCTTGAGCTGAGGTACATACCGTACATACTAAAGTGTAAAAACAGAGCCATGCTGAAACTGTAACTGCACACTGCCAATACCTGCAATCTCACATGCATAGTTGTCCCTAAGATAGAACCCCCTGTATATGTGGAAAACCACTCACGATGAGGGGTGACATGAAAGGAAGCACCTGAATCAAGAATCCAAGTACGCATGTCATTATCTCTATCTGCAAGTAGAGCATGTGCACCAAAATGTGAAGAGACAAAGAGTACATCACTCCCACTATCACTGTCATGAGTGACTACATTCACCTCTTCAATTTTTACATTGTTTTTCTTAGGTTGACTGCCCTTCTTCTCTTCCTTGCAATCATTTGTCTTCTTGTCTTTTCCTTTCTCTTTCTTCCATTTGTAGCAGTCACGTTTGAAGTGACCCTTCTTGCCACAATGATGGCATTCAACATCTTTGCCACGTGATTTACTGCGTCCCTTGCTATCATATTTGCCCTTTTGCTATGATCTGCCTCTAGTACGCAAAGCACTGGAAGACTTGCTGGATGCATTGTTCTGCTATTCATCTCTTCCATAAGTAGAGCACTCTCTACATCAGCATACAAAAGGATCACATGAGAATTGCTCATAGCAGTCCTGAATATATCCCAACTCTTTGGTAGAGTGCAAAGCAAGAAAGTAGCCTTAAATTCCTCATCAATCATGAACTTCAAGGCAACCAGCTGGCTGAAAATGGAGTTAAACTCACTCAAGTGAGTAGACATTGATGTACCTTCTTTCATACGCAAATCCATAAGCTTTTTCAACCAATACACTTTACTTGCAGCGCTCTTCTGTGCATACAGTTCTTCCACTCTAGTCCATATAGCATATGCAGAATCCAAACCTTCAATGTTGAACAGCAAGGCATCAGAAATCGATAGCTCTATGGTTGAGCGTGCAAGTTCATTCAACTCATCCCAATCATCCTGATCCATGTCCGCAGGCTTTTGCCCCTTTAGTTTTGATCGGCTTTGCCTACTTCTTTTGTAACAGGATATTGTAGCACTGTTTTTGCCACACTGCAAAATTATGTGCGCCTTCAAGCTTCTTTATATGCATCAAATTACTGCTGTCATTGCTACCAGCCATGGTTTTCAGCTCAAAAGTGACCAAAAAACCAGTGAATGCAGGCCCAAATTGTCACCCAAGTGACCAAGGTACAAACAAGTACCAATCAGCAATAAATGACCACGCAGAAGTACAGATTTCAAATCTGTAATTCAATTTTCAGAAGTACCAAACCAAGTGCTGCAGCATTATCCAACTGATTACAGCTGTTCCAAACGGCATGTGCATCACATTACATGAGAAATCCCAAAATTTCAGCTGCAATTTGTGTTGTACGTGTAGCCATGGGAATAAAATTTGACATGAACGGTCAAAAGCCCCAAAATTTTGTGCTCAAAAGCGTCAAACACACTTCTGCATTTCCTCTGTCATGCATAGGACTGTCCAATTTTGCCAAAATAAAGCAATTTCAACAAAACCCCCAAATTTCACCAAGTGTTGATGTCCAAATTGCGCGGAAAAACCTGCATTTACATAAAATGACCAAATGCTGCACAATTTTTGCCCAAATTGCAAAAGCCCCAAATTGCACGGGGTCCAATGTGCCTCAATGTCGAGAAATTGGGTTAATTTCAGCCCAATTAGTGCATGTACATGAAAAGCCCGAAATGTCGAGGACAAAATGTCACAAATTCCTGCAATTTCTGAGACAAATTTGCTTGTTCTGCATCAAATTTCCCAAATTTGGGAAAAGCCCCAAATTTTCGGGCTAAATGTTGAGAAATTTCACTCAGATGAGTAAAATTTCAACAATTTTGGCGAAATCCCCAATTCAAATGCGCATGATGTCTACAAATCCGACGCAGATACCTCAAGTTTTCACAAACACTGCTCAATCTGGCAAAGCCCCAACTTTCTAGGCCAAAATTGCACAAATTTTATGTTCTGTACTTGCACGCGCGAACCTTGATTAGGGGGAGGAGTTTAAGAGAAAGATTTTTTTGAAAAAAAAAAGTTTCGAATGATGGGTCTATTGACCCGTCAGGCCTCCCCATTGCGCGCTCGCCTGCTGGTCCCGTCACCGTCGCACGCCCCGTCAAGCCTGTCCTTGCCCGCTGCTGGTTTCGTCACGCATTGACTACTGCCCACTATCCGCCACGTCACGCTGCAATACTGCAAACCTGCTCGACCGGTTGTCGCCCGTCACTCCACGCTGGGGCCACACGGCTATAGTTCCCGCTGCTCCACGCTGGGGGCCAAGTGCACACTCTCCACAGCCTGTCAGCTTTCTGCAGCTCACAAGTGCCTCAGCCTAACTGACGATCGTGCTCAGCACGCTCAGCACCTTACACTCTGATACCAGTTTGAAGGAATCTATTAGGCACGGAGATAGAGGTAGACAGACCTTACGCTCAGTGAGAGAGACAGAGAGTGCGAGTAAGCAAAGTAGAGAGTGAACACGTTTTTCAGTACAATGACGAGTGCACCACTTTAGGTTTTAGATAGATATATGTATGAAAGTACAATGTGCTAAGGGTGTGTTCACACCCGTGCACATATAAAAGGCACGATGGCCCTTTATTCCCAACACACCGTTGCATTGCATTCTACATAAGCATGAAACTTTGCATCATCCTTTACATTACCCCATGTATTGGCATTCTATTCATATGAATATGCATTTGTGTGCATTTATCATTTTTCAGACACCCTTGGAGCGGTCAATTCTAGATCCACCATACTCATGGAATTGCACGCGGCAATCCCCAAAGACAGACTTTTTTTTTGCCTATGCTTACATGCCGGCTTCGCTTGTCTTACTTGCTCCCCCATTGTATTGCTTGTCTCCACATATTGTCCATATAATTGACATACACACACCCACCCTTAGATAATCCCTAAGCACTTATCCTAGTAGTATATGGAATTGTTTTGCTTGTTTTCTAAAGGTAGTTGGGCTATCCATCATTTTTTCTCGTACTTCAAGGCACACTGACTCAATGGGACGAACACGAATTTGAAACCCTCATTTAAAGCTAAATTCTGCAACAAATTGAAACAAAGCCCTACAAAACAAAAAAAAATACCGATGAGCACCCTTAATCTGATACCCTAGCCTCTCTAGGGTGATCACTTGGACTCCCTTGGTAAGGTAATCATCGCCTTTGTAGTCTTGGTAGGTCATTGGGCAACCAACATGCACCCTTTGCCCGATGCCTTGACTACTTTGAGGTGAGACATCTTGGGGTAAAAGAAAATAAACACAAGGGTTTATTTCTCATGGCTCAATTTTAGCCTTGAGAGGGGGTGTTGAGCTAAAATTACATCACTCTGACTTAAACAGCTCCAAAACACACTTATATAATGAAGAAACATTATTATTTTAGAAAGAAACGTAAACATAGAGAGTTATTGTGTCCCACATGCCAAACCTTAATTTTAGTACCCCAAGCTGTCTATAAATAGACATACAATCCACCACTCTCCCTCAGGTTTCATGAGCCATATCTTTGCTGCCCACACCCTCTTCATGGAGGACATCGTGATTAGAACTTCCCATTGTTGTCTGCTACCATTTGGCACCTAATTCTAACCTTCATCTCCACCTATGAGCTGTTGCCTACTGCCCTAAGCTATCGCTTGCATCTAAGAGCTATCGCCTAGTACCTAGAGCTGTCGCCTACTATCTGAAACTTGTGTTTGCTGCTAATGTCATCATTCTAGAGCTATCACCATCATTCAAATCCTATGTTTACTGAGTTTCTCTCTTCTCCAATTGTCACCTATACTTTTTGCACAATTGTCTATCATTTCTAGTTGTCGCCTAATTTTCTCTCCTCAAGTACTTGTATTTTTAGTCTTTCTATCTTCTCATTGTCTATCTACATCAAATCGAGTCTCTCTTGCTATGCTAGGTTTGCAATTGTTCGACACACGAAGCTTGCATTGCTGCCTTTCGGGATCCGTTCAGAGTACAACACACTCTCCAGCTCATAACCTTTGCCTTGATCCCAGAGATAACAAGAGTTCAAGGTTTAGTATTCACTGCATAGTTTGTTTGCTGCATGAGCACTATATATTCAGTAGTCATTCACTTCATCATTCATTATATTAGTGTCCCTATATTACCCTAACCCTAATTGCGTTCTGTGTTCATCAATTTGTGCTCTGTTGTATGATTGGTTTTATGTTTTTTTACATTTAGAGCATTTCTTCACAACATCATCATCAACCTTTTCTAGTTTCCTCCCCTCTGCCTGTGCGATATTGATTCGGCATCTCCCTTGCTATGTTTGTCATTGTGAGACATCTTAGAGGCTACCTTCCTGTGATTCAAGATCCCTCAGGAATACGACACACTCTCCAACTCATTGCCTCTGCCTCGATCCTCGAGACATGAGAGTTCAAGATACAGTTTTTATTCCCTACACTATTTGTTTGCTACATGAGCATCGTATTATATTTATTCATTCATTCAAATCTTCATTGTGTTCATTTTCTTTCAGTTACCCTTAACCCTAAAGATTTTCTGATCTCCTCCACTAACCCAAGTGTCTCTTGCTGTGAACTTTGACCAGCAAGCCTCCAAACTGATTTGCCCCTTGGTTTGCTTGGGGATTGGCCTTCACTCTACTCGTTGAAACACAAATTCAGCCTCAAATTTGACATGGGCTAGCTGGCCTCTTAAATCTCCCTAAAATTCTTCAATTTTAGCCGCCGGAATTAAAGTCTTAAGCCTTCAATTTTGAGCATGTATCCAAATGTAGCTGTCGAAACCCTAATTTCTCCTATGATTTAGGGTTTATATCAAAGATTGACTAAAATCTCTTCCTTTGATGACACAAACTACTGGAAAATGATGAGCGAAGCTGAAAAATGGCTGGAAAATGAGAGAGAATGTTGTGAAGAGAATTTTGTGATTTTCTTTGCAAAAACCGCCTCCAATTTGTTGCTGCCCTGATCAGGAGAGTCCATTCTGCAGTCACCTTCAGTCTGGGAGACCAAAATGGCTGTAACCAACCTCTACCTACTATCACCTGCATGTTCTGGCCCTTTTGGGGGTATCACCTACTACTATAGGCCTTCAAACAACTATTTTCAACTAGGCAAGTCTCCAATGCTATAGAACAATTCGGCAACCTCTCCTCCCTCTCCAACAATCTCCTCTCTCACAATTGGTGGAGTAGACTTCTACCAGCCCCCAAAAACGTTTTTCCCGCTTGCATGGGCAAGTTTTGCTAAGTGACAGCCTTCTTATCCCATTTTCCAATATTAAGTTAATTTTTAAATATTACTTTTAAAAATTAATTTAATAAATTTTCTAGTGCTTAGAAAATTAATCTCACCAACCAATAATTAAATTGGTAATATTTTGGGATCCCTAGCCCACTACCGTGAAATAACTTACTTGCACACATCAATTGTGCATCTCACATTTACACATTTGATTATTAAATTGATCAAATGCTAAGCAAAGCATTCAAATTTCACGTCCCCGTGACAAACCTCTCCCTTGAAATCCTACCAATCGTCCTCGATTGCACTACAATGTGGCAAAGCAAAGTATACTATACTACAATTTCTATAGGGTATCATAGTTAAAACAATGTTGGCACTATTGCTTAGGAGATAGTCCCAACAAGATACATGTCTAGGATTTGTGATTTACTTGAGCATATGGTTCTCATAGATAGCCTTTTTTTAAGTGCTTGTCCCCATATGCCAAAGTATACCTCCCATATAAACGCCTAATGCACATACCCCCACTTTTGAGTGCGTCTAAAATGTGAAAAATCGCTAACAAGGATCTAGCTAATGGCCTATAATAAACTACAATTATTCTGGGTGCAAGAAATCCTAATCATAGATAGCCCTTTGCAAGCTGCAAAGCATGCATCCATGTTTTCCATATACCAATCAACCTCAAAGATCTTGTCCTTTTTTGTGTGCAAAATAGAGTATACCTTCTTGCCCACCTCCATTGTTAGGTTAGGATTCAACTACATGCACGCACACATACTCACAATGAACAAGTGAACAGTAAGAAAGAAAGAGTGTTGGAATATCATATCCACTATGTGAGAATGATATGAAAGTGCAATTCCTAAGGTACTAAGTATCCCATCCACTAACGAGAGTTCACACGAGAAAAAAACCCTTCTCCAACTAGAAGATAAAGAGTACCTATGGATAAGAGAGCATTCATATCATAACTTAGGAGAAAAATGAGAGGTATAACAAACCCCCTTCAAGTGAATGATGTGAATGTACACAAAATACAGACAAATCAAAATGGCATCAAGCCTAGAGCCTAGTAAAAGGCTTTAAACTTCTCTCTAGAGCGAGCTTTTGTAAACACATCTGCCAAGTTGTCATGTGCGAGCTTTTGTAAACACATCTGCCAAGTTGTCATGTGTAGGGACATAAAACAAGTCAATCTTTCATGCATGGATCCTCTCTCTAACGTAATGATAATGCACCTCAATGTGCTTAGTGCGAGCATGAGAAACTAGATTCCTCGCAGCTACCATAGCAGTCTATTGATAGGAGTATGTGACTGCTGTCAAAAGGCATCTGAGCCATACACATTCCAATGCAACTATAAATGTTGCCATGTATTCAACTTCGCACTAGATGTGGCCACTATAGACTGCTTCTTGCTCAACCAAGAAATACATGAATTGTTGAGAAATCAAATGAATGTATGCCATACAGGGTGGAGAGAGACTTGCCCATAAGTGGCTTTGTATGAGAGATAGACAATGATGTATGCTCTAGGAAGAGATGTCCTAAATCCCATAAGCACCTTGAGGAAGAGTGGAACCATCCAAAAGCTATATAAGCATGTACTTGACTCTATTTTCAATGTAAGGTACCATCTTTTTGTGACACTCAAGATTGTGTCTATGAGTCCAAGTTAATCTATCTTGGAACCTAATTCCCTTGAGTTACAATCCTTTATCTCAGTCATGTTTTATGCGTATAACTTTCGTTTGCCATAGCTAGCATAGCTCTAGATCCGTGTTTCTCAAGATGAATCACTAAGCATAAAACAATTACCACTAGTGAAAAACCTCCTATCAAAATAACTAGCCCCATCCGTGAATGCATGCAACCAATAGAAACAGGGAACACCCGTTCCGGCACTTAGGAATGGATTAACGCATTCCGAGAGGTCCCAACCCAGGAAACACTGGCAAAACGTTCCAGCCCATTCCCTATCCCGTTCCTGGCCCTTCCCTATTTGGAACGGGTGTTCCAGCAACGGGGCTTTTTTTTTAAACGTTGATCATGTCATGTCTTCTGCCTCGCGCCAACTAGCCCGACAATCGCATCTCGTGACTATTGTCACAGCTCGCCTGTCGTGACTCTTGCTCCGCCTTGCGCCAACAGGCCCGCTCCCGCCTCTCCCGCCTCGCACCAACTGGCCCGCTCTTGCCTCTCGTACCTCTCTCAACTGCCTAGCCTGACTGCCTGGTTGCCCAACTACCAAGCCCACCTCTGGACTCCCGCCTCTCTTGCCTACCTGGTGCCTCTCCCACCTGCCTATAATTTCACAAACTATGTCTTTAATTTCACAAATTATGGTTAATACGATCTCTCTCTCTAGATTATAAGACTTAAGTGTTGATTCTTTTTTTTTTTGTAAAAGGTAATTGTATTAATTACGAAAAATACAAGATTACTTGATTACAAGATAGTTGATGACACTAAGCCATCAGGAGAAGAAGTTCTCTCGCTCTCTCTCTTTCTGATTAAGTGTTGATTCTCTCTCTCTCTCTCTCTCTCTCTCTCTCTCTCTCTATATATATATATATATATATATATATATATATATGTGTGTGTGTGTGTGTGTGTGTGTGTGTGTGTGTGTGTGTGTGGTTCCCTCCGTTCTTGTTTCCTAACTTTGGGTGTTCCCCCCGTTCCAAGGGGTCTCGTTCTCATTCCCGTCCCCCGTTCCTGGTAACTATAATGCAAGCAAAGAGAATTGACTTTAGGATAAAAACGGCCCATTGTTTCAATGCCTTTGAGGCAACAAAAGACACGTTCAACTACTTGCCAATGTATAGTACCAAGGCTATATGCATGAAGTGTGCAACTAAGACATCCCAAACTAAATATCCATTCATGTATTACACAAATACAATAAATAGCCAACTGCTTCCTGATAAAGAGAAGCATCAAATGGTTCTCCTCCATCCTTAAGTGTAAACCTATGGCCCGTCTCAATGGGAGTAGAGATAAGCTTGCAATCTTGCATCTTAAAACGCTCAAGAAGTTTCCCGATGCACTTAGAATATTGCAAAATAATATCCCCCTCAGTTGCATTAAACTGTATATCAAGATAGTAGTGCAAGTGGCCAAGATCTGTCACATCAAAAGCATCCTACAATTAAGTTTTTTAAGTGTAAAATCTGTGTCTCATAAGGTTCAGTCAACAACATATCATCCACATAAAGAATGAGAATCAAGAGGTTATCCCCATCTTTGCGAACATAAGAGGTTATCCCCATCTTTGCGAACATAAGGTGTGTGAATTATTAAAGCAAAGAGCAATCAAGTATGCAAGTATCTTTTCATACCATGCCCTAGGTACCTGCTTTAAACCATAGAGGGACTTATGCAAACGACACACTTTGCTTTCTGACCCTTTCTAAGCAAAGCCAAGAAGTTGTGTGACATAAACATCCTCATGAATATCACCATTCAAAAAAATAGTCTTCACATCCAACTAATACACAAGCTAATTATAATGAGTAGCCAAAGCGATGACAGTGCAAATGGTGGTTATATGTAAGGTGGGTGCAAACGTCTAATCATAGTTAATCCCATGTCGTTGGGCATACCCTTTCGCAACAAGATGTGTCTTGTAGTAATCAATGCTACCATAAAATCTACATTTTAATTTGTAAATTCACTTTGTACCTATAGCATGCTTGCCAACCAGCAAGCGCACAGGTAAAGTCACATAACTCCCATGTTCCATTTTTATGAATAGAGTCCATTTCTGATTGCATCACTGCTATTCAATGTTCATTTTGCAAAGCATCATGTAAGAGACATGTTTCTTATAGCATACAGTAGCTAAGAGTGTCTGCATAACCAAGTTACCCTATGCATGGTAAGTGGTTGCTCTAGTTCTACTGGGAACTGGAACGGATTGTTTATTGTTCCATAATATATCTAACAACCATCTATGGACAATTTCAACTTCCCAAATAGCAGCCTACTCATTGGCTACTTCATCATCAACGATGCCTTGATCACTAGGCTAAAAATCAGGCTGTTGTTCAACATGTGTTTGCTGCAGATTTTGCTACTGTAGACCTTCGATAGGTTGCTGAAATTGACCAAAATCAAGTGCACTTTACTAAACAATGGCAACAAACTGTCAAACATGTCCATGGCCCCATATTGGGCCAATTTTTGCAATCCATGAAGGGCTAACCGGCATTCCATGAATACCACCATGGTGGCTACAAATCACATCAACATCTCCTTGCTCTCTAAGAGCCTCCTCTCTCACAATGGTTAGAATAGACTTCTACCAATCCCTAAAAACGTTTTTCTCACTTGCAGCATTGGCAAGTTTTGCCAAGTGACAGCTTTTGAATCCCATTTTTCAACATTATTCAGCTTATTATATTAATTTTTAGAATATTAGTTTTGAAATTAATTTAATAATTATTTTTCAAAAAAATAATTTTACTAGCCAATAATTAAATTAGACTCGCATTCACCACTGACATTAGTGGCCAATAAATTGGTCTAGCCCAAAAGCTGACAGCAAGTACTAACTAGTACTTGTCAAATATAGCTTATTACAACTTTTGCCTTTGATACCCACCGCATCCCTAGGGTCCTTGGCCTATTACCATGAAATAACTGCCATGTACATCACATGTGCTAAACAACCTTGCACATTTGATTAATATCTTAATCAAATGTTATCAACAAGGTTAGAACATCTCAAAATTTTACATCCTCGTGACAACATCCTATAACTCATTGCCATCACATTGGTGCCATTTTTATAATGCATCCTCTGATGCTCTCCTCTCACACAAATCAAGCTAATATTGCCCATTGTATAATGTATCAATGACAATGAGGGCATCCCCATCACTACAATCATAGGCACTACATCGATCTATGTGGAATTCAACCACAAAACCAACACATGCAATGGCTGAAACTGAAAGAAAATTTTTATTTATGCCTAGCACATACAACACCTTTTTAAGCATGATGATTTTCCAATCTATGGGAATCTGACCAATGCCTTGAATTGCATACAAAGCATTGTTTGCACATACAATGGATCCCCCCTTCTATACATTTGCATGTGAGACAAACAAGTCACAAAAGGATGTTATCAATATGAAAGCTCCGCTATCAAAATACCATGTGTTGCAATATTCAGCCACTAAAAGACCATCTTCATGTTAGAATGATCATATGAACAACGCACAACAAAAGCATAAGACTGTTCAATTTCCAAGCTTGCTAAGTGTGCAATTGCATCCTTCGTATTTGCTGAGTTTTCAGCAACACCCATGCCCGACTGTTTCCTCTTTTCACTTGCCATCCTCTTTTTGCATTCTTCAATAACAAGCCCTTTTTTTTTCTACAATAATTGCATCTCTTTTTGTTAGCACCATCATCCTTGGTGCTTGAGGAGTCCATGGAGGAAGATGTTTGCCTTTACCCTTTGAGTTTGGGGGCTGCCATGACCTCCCTTTGTTTTGATGGCTGGCTGCAAATGCCTAATTATCCATATTTATCTTGATTTTTGTTCTTACAATAACAATGACACCAACGCATCAAATGTGTATGCCTTGGCATCTCCTTTTACAAGTAAGTGAAGTACAGTGGTAAAACTCTGTTAAGTATCAAGTAGACCAACCAAGATTGTAAATATAAGAGAGGCATCGGGAATTATTTCATCAATTTTCTACAAGTTGCTTTGAGATATCTTTGGCACGTGTAATGTATGCATCCACAAAATCATCCTCTGTCATGTACTCCATCTCAAGCTGCTAATGCAAATAGGCTACACGAGCCTCATTACGTACCCAGTACAACAAAGCGAGCTTATCCCAAGCATCCTTAGCTGTTGTGCACAACAGAATATTAATATTGGGGATAACATTTCTCTTGCACGAGAGTGCAATCAAAGCATGAACTTGGACATCATGCCTATCCCATCTCAATCAATCTACATTGGGAGGTGCAGGAGGAGTTGGAGCAGAAGATCCACTAGAGTAACAATGGATGAGCTAGAAGAACCTGTAGCATTCTGAGTTTTAAAAACATTCACTATCAAGCTGTCAGCGACGTGGACAGGCTACACGTAATGAGATGGACCTGTCTGGGAGTAGCATGGCTGGTCAGTGCAAGTGAGGAACAGGCTGTCAAAGAAAAAAGAGACCATCACATAAGCTGCTGGGCCTACCAACTCGGCACAAAACTGTCGTGTGTGGACTGACAGTGCTTGTGGGGGTTGAGACATGTCGGGGCAGGCAGCACTCGAGGAGTGTGCAGCAGATATGAGACACGCAGGCCGTCAGTGCAGGAACTATCAGGATGAGGCAGCACAAACTATCGAGCAGGTCAACACAAGCAAGCAGATGTCACGCGTAGCAGGCAAGATTTGATGGGACTGAAGCGTGCTGTCAGAGAACGGCCGAGTGTGTGGCTCGATTGCGACGGTGACAGTGGTGGTGACAGGCTATGATACCACTATTAGATTAGGGTTCAGTAGCACACACGCATTCACACACACACACTCACAATGAACAAGTAAACAACAAGAGAGGAGAGTGCTGAATTGTTACATCCACTATGTGAATACGATATGAAAGTACAGTCCCTAAGGCACTAAGCACTACACCTACTAACACATGTTCACACAGGGGAAAACCCTTTTCCAACTATAAGGTAAAATGTGCCCATGGTGGATAAGGGAGTGTTCACACTAAAACTTAAGAGAAACACAATAGATGTAATATCCACAACCTCAAATGGAGCTTTGACAATGGAATTGAAAGGTGAGAAGGATCGAAGCTTGCACACGAGCTATGGCGGGAGAGCAAGAGCAAGAAAGAGAGAGACAAGAAATGGGAACTCCAACAGTCACAATGTGTGACCGGGCCTTCATTTATTCAAACTGTCACTAAAAGAATAAAGAATAAAGTGACGTGACGGGCGCCTGCCACCTGCAGTGTGCAGTGGCGGGTACTGTCAGTGTAGTAATACACGGGGCGGCACGGCGGAGGCGCCTTTACCCCCAACAACCTCCCACTTAAAGGCGAATCTGCCCTAGTGAGAGAGAAAAGAAAAAGAAAAGACAGTACAAATGTACATAGGTACAAGGGATGAGGAAAGGTGACATCTCATCCAACGCCCATCAACCTCCTGAGGAAGGCAAAGCGCTCAGTAGTGAGGCTCTTCGTGAGCAAATCTGCAGGATTCTCGTCAGTGGAGATCTTGACAAGGTCAACAGACCTGTCCTCCACGACACCACGTATGAAGTGATACCTCACCTCAATGTGTTTTGTCTTCGCATGGAAGACCGGATTCTTAGCCAACTGAATGGCACTCATAGAATCCGAATGCAGTGTAGGTGTAGCATCAATCCCAAGGTCAGCAACTAGACGGCCTAACCATATGGCCTCCTTGCAAGCCTCAGTGGCTGCAACATACTCGGCCTCAGTGGTAGACAAAGCCGTACACTTCTGAACCCTGGACATCCAAGAGACAGCCCCGCCAGCATAGGTGAATACATAGCCAGAAGTGGACTTCCTACTATCTGCATGTCCTGCATAATCGGAGTCAGTGTACCCCACGACCCCTATATCCTGGCTGCCATAGCAAATACACATATCTGCTGTGCCCTTTAGGTACCTCATGATACCCTTCACGGCATCCCAATGTCTGCTGCCAGGTGTAGCCATATAGCGTGCCACAACACCAACTGCATGCGCAATATCTGGACGAGTGGCTATCATGGCATACATCAAACTGCCCACGGCTGAAGCATAAGGGATCTTGGCCATCTCGGCCCTCTGCTCATCTATCTGCGGACAATCGGCTTGTGATACCTTCACATAAGAAGGTAATGGACAGCCAATAGGCTTTACGTCCTGCATGCGGAAGCGCTCAAGGACTTTATGAATGTACTCCCGCGGTGAGAAATACAAAAGTCCCTGATGCCTATCGCGCTTAATGCGCATCCCAAGTATATGTGAGGCCTGTCCCAAATCCTTCATCTCAAAGCTCTTCTTCAGCTGAGATTTAAGAGCATCTAGCTCATCATGAGCTTTCCCTACTATCAGCATATCATCAACATAAAGTACCAAGATAAGCAAACTGCCATCATGGGCTTTCTTCGTGTAAAGACACGGATCCATAGCACTCCTGCTGTAGCCCTGTGACTGCATAAAGGCATCAAACTTATGATACCATTCCCTAGGTGCCTGCTTCAAGCCATACAAGCTCTTCTTCAACTTGCACACTAGGTGCTCCCTGCCAGGTTCTGCAAAGCCCTTAGGCTGATCCAGATAGATCTCATCATGCAAGTCCCCATGTAGAAAAGCCGTCTTGACATCCATTTGATATAGATCTAAGTCAAGCTGTGCAACCAAAGCCAAGACTAAGCGCAGGGTGGTCATCTTAACCACAGGAGAGAAGACCTCATCAAAGTCCACACCATGTTCCTGCTTAAAACCCTTTGCTACCAATCTAGCCTTGTATGCCGGCTTGGGGTGTCCAGGGGTACTTTTCAGCTTGTACACCCACTTGCATGGCAAAGCCTTCTTGCCCTTAGGCAAGGCAACCAAATCCCAAGTCTCATTCTTATGCAGGGAGTCTATCTCAGACTGCATAGCCCTCTCCCAGGAGTGACTGTCACCCCTGCGCATAGCCTCATCATAAGTGAAAGGCTCTCCTGCATCTGTAACCAAAACATAATGCATAGAGGGCTGAAATCTGTCAGGTGGACGTCTATCTCTAGCAGACCGTCTCACCGCAGGCTCTGCTGCCTGTCTAACTACCTGTCCAACATCCTGGCCCTGTGGAGGAACTGCTGCAGGCTGTACTACTGGCTGTGCTGGAGCTTTAGGCTCCTCCTGAAAGATCACTCTGCGGATCTCAACCACCTTCTCAGGCTGCCTGTGCATCTTGTCTTCATGGAAGACGACATCATGGCTGCGTACTATTTTCCGCGCCTGCGGATCCCATAGGCGATAGCCCATCTCTCCTGACTCACCATAGCCAAGGAATATGCATTTAATGCTCTTTGGATCCAATTTACTCCTCTTGTCCTTGGGCACATGGCAGAATGCCTCACATCCAAAGACACGGAGATGCGCATAAGAGGGTGGCTTACCAGCCCAAACTTCCTCTGCAACCTGGAAATCCAATCCACTGGAAGGCGATCGGTTTATGACATGCACTGACATACTAACTGCCTCAGCCCAAAAACTCGGGGGTAGGCCTGCATGGCTAAGCATAGAGCGCACACGCTCCTGAATAGTCCTGTTCATGCGCTCAGCCAAACCATTCTGGGGTGGGGTGTAAGGGGCGGTCAACTGACGCTTAATACCCCTGTCATCACAAAACTGCTCAAAAGCATGCGAGACATATTCTCCCCCATTATCTGTCCTAAGGCATTTCAGCCTATACCCAGTCTGGTTCTCAACAAGAGCAAGCCATCTCTGAAAAACTGCCAAGACATCGGACTTCTGCTTTATGGGATAAGCCCACACTTTCCTAGAAAAATCATCAATGAAGGTAACGAAGTACTTCGCGCCACCCATAGACATGCAAGGCATAGGCCCACAAACATCGGAATGCACCAATGCCAAGGGCTCACTCATGCGTGGCCTACCCGATTTCTTATGCGTAGACCTATTCTGCTTACCATAAAGACAATGATCACACGAGTCAAAACATGCATAATCCAAAGGCGGAAGATACTGCAAACCAGATAACATTTTCATTCCTTTCAAAGACATATGCCCCAAACGGGCATGCCAAAGTGATACATGTGGGATAGAGCCCACTGCCAAAACATGGTCTACAGAAGACCCAGATACAACAAGAGGATAGAGGCTGCCAGCCTTGGCGCCTCTAGCAAGCACAAGTCTGCCTTTGGTAATCTTCCAGGTAGAATCCCCAAAACAGACATAAAATCCTGCATCATCCAACTGTCCTGCAGACATAAGACTACGCGTAAGCGCAGGTACATGACGTACATCCCTGAGCAAAAAGGAACTGCCAGTGGAAAACTGCAACTGAATATCTCCACAGCCCACAATATCAAGAGACCTGTCATCTCCAAGTTTGACTGATCCAGATACAGTACGGTAAGAGTGAAACCACTCACGGTAAGGCGTCACATGGAAGGACGCACCTGAATCCAATAACCAGCACTGTGCATACATACTAGGTGTCTCAGTCAAGTGTGAAGCATCAGAAGAACTAGCTGCAAGTATAAACTCATCACCACCATCGGACTCTTCAGTCTGCGTGACATTAATTTCCTCAATCTTGACGTTGGACTTCGCAGGTACTATGCTGCGATCAGAGGACTTCTCCTGCACTTTATCTTTCCCCTTATCCTTGCGCTTCTCATTGCGCAACTCATGACACTGTGGTCTAATATGGCCCTTTTTCCCACAATGATGACAAGTGACATTTGCATTGCGTCCACGCGACTTACTACGCGACTTGCCACCACGAGATTTAGACCGACCCTTCTGCGAGTCACGGCCTCGGCCATTACCACGGTCATACCTGTCATTCCTGCCTCTAACTGTCAAAGCATGACTACCACGAGAGGCATCCAAGTTTTTGCGATTCACCTCTTCCTGAAGAAGAGCACTCTCAACATCTGCCAATTTTAGAGTAGCACTAGAGGCACAAAGAGCAGTGCGGAATACATCCCATGACTCATTCAGAGTTCCAAGCAAGAAAAGAGGAGTTACTTCCTCTCCAAAGGTGATATCCTGCGAAGTCAAGTTCTTCAGTATAGCATGGAACTGGCTCAAGTGAGCAGACATAGTCGCATTATCCTTCATGCGCAGATCCATAAGCTGCTTCAACCAGTACATCTGACTCGCCGGACTTTTCTTATCATAAAGATTCTTGATCTTATTCCATAGATCCCATGCACTCTGTGCTTCCTCAAATACATTATAATGTACCTGTTCAGTGAGAGACAATACAATCGTGGACTTGCATAGCTCATCAAGTTCAAGCCAGTCGTCAATGTCCATAGTTTCAGGCTGCTCCCCACTCAACCGAAGTGGCTTAATCTGAGATTTCTGCACCAAAACCTGCCATATTTGACTCTTCCAGTAAGAGTAGTTGGTACCATCCAACTTTGTAATGTTAAAGATGGCACTATCATGCGAAGATGACGCCATTATGCAGGCTGGAAATGCCCAAACAGTCCAAAACTGCTTGTGTTTTACTGCAGAAACTGCCCAAAAATGACCAAAACGGGGTCCAAAGGGTGAGCAAAGTGTGCCAAAAGTTGCTGCCCACTTAGTACTAGGTGCGGTACACCAAATCAAGATATTTCAGCATGAAAAGTACACCTCAGTCCACCAATAACTGCTTGCTGTAATAAATTGCAGGTATGCAGTCTAGAGAGCAAACTGTCCCAAAATAGGATCCAATGTCAAGCAAACAATGCTAGGTCCAAAGCCGGCATGAAACGGACATAAGCAAGGCCAATGACAGTGAAAAGAACATGAGCTCAACACCAAGCATGTCAAAATAACATTTGCCAGTGAAAGGCACACCCCCAGACACTCTAGGCAAAGTGTTCCTGTAACTGCCAAAACCTGACACAAATAGGTATCTGCTCAAAGAGAAAGATCCAAATATGAGACTCAGCTCATAAGCATCCTGTGAACCAAGAGTACATCAATGCATATCCATAAAGATCGGAGTATGATCCCAAAGTCTCAATGTGTATGTAGCTGCTCAAGACATAAACTGCTTCAAATACATGTAAGTGCTCCAATAGCATGCAACTGTCAAAGGTCAAGAAAGCATGTAAAATGCTCCCACTGGCACAAAAGGCATACAAAGCGAGCTCAGAAGCTCAAACAACCCAAGAGAAAGCACCAGTGATAAGTGACCCTGTCAATGCATCAAGCGCATCCGAGAGAGCATGACATACATGAAGCACCGGTCGTATTAACCATGAAGCAATACATAAGCCCAAATAAGCTCTCGGTCAACTCAATGACATCCAAATTACAACCAAGATCAGTGATCAAGTAAGCCGAGAATGCTCAAATACATCCAAATCTAAGCTCCAAATGTCGGTATGGCATACACGAACCAAATAGCATATGTCACGAACCAAAGCATGTAATGCAAAAGCCTAACTGTCAAGCAGAGACATGAGGCATAGGTGGTCCACGAGCATGCCAAGTTGGTCCAAATGCCAATGAAGACGGAGCTAATGCGAAGCTCAAAAGCATCCCATAATCTCATACATATGCTCCAAGTCGTCCCCAAATGTTAGAGACATCATGCCAAAGCTCAAAGCATACATCCGGTATCGGTAGGTAAGTGCCAAAGCATGTAAAGTACCTTCAGCCCACTGTTATTCCAGCATGTATTTACTATTCTAAACAGTAGATTTCAGCCCCAAATTCAAGCCAAAATCATGGTCAAACCAAATGCATACATCCCCAATACATCCGGGTAGGAAGTAGACCGCATACGGGCATCAAACAAGGTAACCGGAGTAGAGTATAAGCATTAAATGCCAATGCCAAGTGTGGCTGCCCTGTTTCCAACACTGTATAACAGTAAATAACAGTCCCAAATCAGCCAATATTTCAAGCCAAAATCATGGCATAATCATGTGCATACATTCCCAAGGCACTAGGCATCATGTAGACCGCATACGGGCATCAAATAGCACAACCGGAATGGAGTATAAGCAACAAATGCTAATGCCAATGGTGCTGCCCTGTTTTCAGCCTGTTATGACAGTCCCAAATCTGAAGAAATCAGCCCCGAAAGATCAAGACCAATACCCAAAGCTTGAATGACATCAAACATGAAGTCTATAGCCCTCTTGATCAAGGTAGAGAGCAAGAAGCAATGGCCAAGTGTGGAGCTGAAGTAGATGAGTGCTCACAGCCTGGAAAAAATGATGCAATCTGCCCTGTTGGTGCTGAACTTGCTGCTGCTCCACATGGGCTGAAAAGGGGGTAATGGGGGGCTCAATGATGGCCCAAGGTAGGCACATACCAAGCCATGAAGGCCCAATGCAAAGGGGAGGGAAGATATGAGCTATGGAGCTCAAGAAGAGTGGCTGCCCTTTGTTCCTGCCCTGTTTCAATCTGAGAATACACTCAAATGCCTGCAAATGCTGAAGCAATACCTCAAGGGCAAGGCCCTGATGAAGCTCAAGAAGGCCAGGATGGAGCTCGGGAAGCCGGGGAGAGTCGGGAGCTCAAGAGGTCGGCTATGGCTGCCGGGATGGAGACCCAATGTGTGAAGCGAGTCGATGCGAAGATCGGGAAGCACCGAGTCGAGCTCGAGCAAGAGAATGCCAAGCTCTGATACCAGTTGAAAGGTGAGAAGGATCGAAGCTTGCACGCGAGCTATGGCGGGAGAGCAAGAGCAAGAAAGAGAGAGACAAGAAATGGGAACTCCAACAATCACAATGTGTGACCGGGCCTTCATTTATTCAAACTGTCACTAAAAGAATAAAGAATAAAGTGACGTGACGGGCGCCCGCCACCTGCAGTGTGCAGTGGCGGGTACTGTCAGTGTAGTAATACACGGGGCGGCACGGCGGAGGCGCCTTTACCCCCAACAGGAACTATGCACAGTGTTATTGTATGCAACCTCTACCAAAGGCAAATACTGCTCCCACTATGACTTATGCTCAAATACATAGCATGTCAAGAGGTCAAGCACTGTAGATTTGCTTCTTCTAAGTGATTGACCATCTATTTGCAAATGGAAGAACAAAGAAAATTTCAGCATGATATTCGTGTTTTTAAACAATTCTTTCGAACCAAATTGGTCATCTAAGGGTCTCAATCATTGATGTGATTAACTTTCGCATGCCATGATACTTAAACAAATGCTGCAAAAACAAGCATGCCATATGATCAGCCTTTATCTTTTTTCTCACTAGAATGGAATGGGCCTACTTACTGAACCTGCAAATAATGATTCATATCCCATCCCTATAGGTATCCTGGGAATCTCAAGGATAAAATCCATATCAAAGTTTTGCCAAGGCCGATTTGGAATAGACAAGTGCTACAATAAACCTGACATCTTTTACATATTATACTTCACTTTCTAACATATGATGCATGTCTTGATAAGCTGCTCAACATCATGTCTCAACAAAGACCAATAAAAGAATTGTTCTATTGCTTTTAAGTATAGTATCAATACCTCTATGTCCAACATAATGAGGAGCATGACTCTACATGATCACCTTAGGCCTCAACTACTTTATGACACACAGTAGTCCATACATCATCAAAAACCGTCTCTAAGCACTAAGTGCTTGTGCCTCAAGACATTGCAAAGATGATCATATACATCGCAAAGTCTAAATCAACAGCATATTAATCCTTCATGGCATCGAATTCAATGTGATATACCACAGTAACAGCTGATATCTAAGGCTTAAGTGGCAATGCATTAACCACCACATTATTTGTTACATCTATATGTACAATTTGAAAGTGAAACATAGATGGAAAGTTGACTCATCTCTTGTGCTTCTAAGAAACTTAGTCTGAGTCAAGAAATAGTGCAATGTTTGATGGTCAATTTGCACTGTGAAATGAGCCCGTAAGAGATAGTATTTCCATGTTGAAAGTACACGAATTACAACAAGCAACTCTTTCTCATAAACCTACAAATTCATTTCTACAACATGGAGAACATGACTCTCATATGCCATAACTCAACCATCCTACATTAAACAGCCCCTATGTTGTTCCCACATGCATCACACTAAACAGCAAATGACTTCCTTAGATCAAGCAACACAAGCACAAGATTTAAGGTCTTTTTTTTCTTTAGCTTCTCAAATGCTGGAATTTCCACTACTATCTACTTAAAAGGCATACCCTTTTTCTATAAACCATACAATGGAGATGCAATTTCAGCAAAGCTGCACATATACTTCCTATAATAGGAACATAAATTCAAAAAGCTACAAATCTCATGCACGTTTTTCAACAATGGCCATGAACGTATTCCTTTGTAGGGTCCATACAAATGCCATCAGTTGACACAATATGTCCCAAAAAGTGGATCTCGTACAAGTAAAACTTACTCTTCTTGTCATTAACGACCAAGTTGTGCTTACCTAATTCATTGAATACAATGTCCAAATGCTTTAAGCTTACCTAATTCATTGAACACAATGTCCAAATGCTTTCTATACTCTATCTCATTCTTTGAGTAGACAATCATGTCGTCAAAGAAGGTGCCCACAAATCCCCTATGTGACCTGAAGATATAATCCATCATCCGATATGACAAGAAATTCATACGACCCAAAAGATGTCTAAAAAGCTATATTTGGTACATTCTCTAGTCGAATGTGTATGTGACAATATCCATTTTCAAATCAATGAACTCAAAATGGCTGCCCCTTGCAATCTATCCAAAATGTCATCGATCCACGAGATTCAAGATTGATTCTTTATCGTGATTTCATTCAATGCACATACGCCATGGGCCATCCTTTTCTACACCAAAAGTAGCTAGAGAACAAAAGGAGAATGAGTTGAACTGAATCATCGCTTTTTCAACAAGTCATTCACTTGACTTATTATCTCCTCTTGTTGGGCTCCACTACCTCTATAAGGTGGCTTATTAGGAGAGCTATTGCCACAGATCAAATCTATTCCATGATCTTCAGGCCTTTCAAGGAGTAGCTGTCACAGAAGTGACTAAGAAAAGCAATCAACATACATTTTCAGAAATGAAATGCAATCTTTATCCAACTTAGTCACATTCTTGCCATCAACATTATCATCTTTATCTTTAACAAAGACTAAGCATAGAAAAAGATGACTTTTCAATACTTTTGAAACTAAAGAAGCAAATACAACAGGGACTAATTCCCCTTTTAAGTTTTACATCAAGGATATGAATCTTGCCCCTATGTTGTAAAGTAATCACTATCATGAGAATTTGCATGCACTCTATGGCACCATGGCATACCAAGCAAAACATCACAACCCTAGAGTGGTGCAATGAAAATGTTTTCGTTGTTCACATAACTCTGCATATGCAACCAAAGCTTCCCAATGAGAGATGTAACAAGCTTTGCATGTCCTGTATATGCTATTTGAATTTCTCCCATGGATCCCATCTCATCCTCTCTGATGCCTAAACAAGCTGCTAAGTCTATGGAGATAAAATTGACTCTAGTATCATTATCAAAGAATATCAATGCATGTTGGTCCCTAATTTTCTCCCATGCTCTACAAAGCTCCATAGCATTATCATTGGGTTAATCACTAACCACATTAGGCACTAAACCTGTTGAAGTTTTGGGTCTCATCCCTTTTGCATCTTCCTTGTTTTCAGCCCTATTTGCTTGTTGTTTATTAGGACAACCCCTTGCCATGTGTCCCTCTTGCTCACAAATAAAACATTGTGCAACGCTTTTATAGGGTCTATCCTACTATATTTGGCTCTTTTCAGTCCTCTTTGTAAATCTACTTTTTTTATCATCCTTTGCAAAAATTTATTCAGCTTCTAACCACTCTCTTGAAAGCCCATATCTTTCCCACACAACAAAACATCAGCTGTAATAACAGTCTCTATGAGCTAAGACATGCTAGATGCGATGGATTTGATACAAAAATCCCTAATTACTTTAGGTAGCCCACATACATACTTTTCCACTTGCTCATGAAGAGAAATTGGATAATAAAAAGCTTGCTCATGAAGAGGAGTTGAACGATAAAAAGTTACTAGTAGCAAATCACCCAAAACTTCTTATTGTACTATTTCAGATTCTTGCATTGCATTGCATCGAGCTTACTCAAGCTGTCATGATATCCACCTCAAATGTACTAGTTGACCAATTCGACACCAGATATTTGCTTGAATTATACCCATGTTGATAGTGCTCTATCTTTCATTAAGAATATGAACCAGCACTCCAATGCATTTCCCTTCAAGAAAGTGACTGCCTTCTAAATCTCTAAGGATTCGGTGAAGTTGCCTCCCGAATAGGTTGCATCAAACTACTAAATAAAAGTCAACACTTTCAACCTATCTTGTGCACCGCTGAAGGACTTAAACTTCACCCCTTTTCCACCCTCATCATAGTCTTTTGTTGCCCCTTGGAAGTTAACTTCACCCCTCTTCCACCCTCATCGTAGTCGTTTGCTACCCCTTTGGAAGCTAAGTTATCATACACCAGCTATTGCAAAAAGGGTGCATTTGTTGTAATCGCATCATGACCAACACCAAATGAAACATTGGCATAACACTCGTTTCTTGAGCCCCAGAAACACTAGCAGGTGCAAGTGTATATACATGCCCCTTGTGCCCCAAGCATCATGTCAATGCTGCCATACATGGGGTTATGCATACTACCAACCATACTTAGATACATTGGGCCTTACGCACCAAGCATTGGTTGCTAAATACCATAAGAAGTTATACCATACATCCCTGTACACAATCATTGACCCATCATAGCCTGAAAAGTGGTGCCACCACCAAAGTATCCCGGCTGCCCCATAATTGAATGCATGCCTTGCTGCCCCAAATCCATGGAATTGGCACTTCCATGATGACCTTGCAATTGCATTTCTTGCCCCACTGGCACCAATTGCTTTTCCTCATCCATAGCTTTGGAAGCATCTCGAGACGGCTTAGGCATTTCTTTGGGTGCATCCTACTAACTTGAAACTTTAGAATATCGCTTTCTTTTCCTACCCTTATTGTCTTTCTTTGGAGCATTCAAAAGTTGATTAAATTAAGGATCTTGCTGCTGTCTTCATTTTATTCTAGAACAGGTCATCAAATTTCTCTTCCCCTTGCTCGCCATTAGCATCTTTTTGTCTTGAAGACCCTACAACTTGATCTTCAACAACATTTTCAACTTCCTGTCAATGCTTTGTGCCTTGTCCAAGATCAAGCAATTCATTTCCTTCTTCCCCATGTGAATGTGCATACTAAGAGGCATCATCATTGCTTGATCCCAACTCACTATATGAAGACATCTTGCTATAAATGCTCAACTGAGAATAAATTCAGCACTTGAGTAAAGCTTCTGACTTCCAATCACGTGTCTCAACCCACTAATTCAAAGGATTTGATAGTATTCTGCAATGGAACCTTGAAACCAGCCTTCCTTCTTCAAAAGGGTGATAATGACATGATTAACACTTGATTATAACAAAAAGTAAATTCATATATAAAATAAAATACACACTTTACCACTTAATCTTGGACAACCGACACACGATTCACCCCAATACTTGGTGCCCCTTGCAGTATTTTTTTAACTTGTGTTACAAATGGATGGAGTACAACTGAAATTTTTCAACCTCCTCCACTAATCCAAGAGCCTCTTACTATTGTAAATGACCAGCAGGCCATAAAATCAATTCACCCCCTGATTTGCTAGGAAAATGGCCTTTACCCATGCTCCTTGGGAAATAAATTAGCCCCAAATTCAATGTTGCCTCGCTGGCCCCTTGAATCCTCTTGAAATACACTAATTTCGGCTCTGAGAATTCAAGTCCAAAGCCTTCAAATCTAGGCATGCTTCCCAAGGTGAGTGTCAAACCTTAATTTCTGTAAATTAGGGTTTACAACAAAGATTCACCAGAATCTCCACCTCCAATGGTTGGATTCTTGTAAAACTTAGAGCAAATCTTGGAAAAGGCTGGAGAAAGAGAGAGAATGCTGTAGAGAGAGAAAATTCAGAGATTTGTCACTACGGGGAAAAACACTACGCATGTAGGGGACCAAGCACAAAAGAAGGGTGACTTTTTCTTCTTCCTCTCCCCACCCCATGTCCCCCGGCCACCCCTCCCCAACACACCTCAAGGCATTGGGGACGGGTGTGTTGGTTGTGGTTGGAAACAAGAAGGAGCAGATGGAGAAAGAGGGAGGAACTAGAGGACAGAGGGAAGAAGAAGAGGCCGGAAAAGGAGAGACGACCAAAGAGGCATGCCATGGGGAAGAGGCAAGGGTCGGGAAAAAAAGCCAGGACCTTCTCACAACCCAGTATGACACCTATGCACGTGCCAGTTTGAAAACATTTTTATCCACTTGTGTTCCACCACTATCAACTCGTCCTGATGATACTGAAATCCTTATAAGGGACACCCCAGGCCAACGCAAAGGTCCTATTGGATGTAGGTCCACCAACCTTATCAGTACCTCTCTGCTTTACCACTTGCTTATATCCTATTACACCCAATGGTCCTAGTATCAGCCTGCAAGAACCTTAATCAAAGACTAACCCTAATCCTGCAAAATTATGCCATTCATCAGACCCTAACCATAAGGAATTAGACTATCCATCCAGGTGTCTGTTTTCATTCAGCAAATTTTCAATGTAGAAAGTATACACAGAAAATAAAAGAGTGCAAAAAGCAGCCATAAAAGACTTAAAGCTGCTCCTTGGATTTCTAAATTGAAAGGAGCATTCAGTAAATACTAGCCAAAAACAGTACTTATTCCCCACCCTGTATTGATCAGAAGCACTAAGAAACTTCTTCCCCGGTGCAGTGGGACTTTTATAACCAACATATACATAAGCCTCTAAGATCAATATTACCTTTCAAATACCTCCAATTCACAAGAGTTCTCTAATGCAAACAGTCTGTTAAAATCATTGTTCTCCTGATGTTCTGACTTGTTGTTCGCTTTCCCTGGAGAACTTCCCACAATGTTTCTTTGTAGCCTAGTTTCTTCCTGTTTGCGTGTTCCATATAGCCAGTTTGGACTTTTCAACTGGATCTCACTGCACAAATGCCAATTACTAAAGGGTAAGATTAATTGCAGCTAATGATAAACATAGGGTACCATTATTAGTAACTAGCATAGGCTAAACACATTGATTTGAATGTATATGATGATAACATAACCAGGTGCTCCCCCTTGTGGGCATTCGGGTGTGTGTGCCTAACAGGGGAGGAAATAGAGCAGACTTACGCTGCATCAGGTGCAGTTCCTGTTACATGAGCAGCCAGTTTACTTTTGGCATCAGATTCACTACACATGCGTACATTCTTGATCGATCCACAAGTAGCTTCAATAAGTTTATCAAATGATGTTAGCTTTATGCGCTCTGTATCTCCACCAATGGAATTACACAATACACTAACTGCTCTCTTCAACGTTGTTGTATTGGTGCTGAGCTGCAACAATGATCTTCCCCCAAAAACAGAAAGATTTCAGACCCTGACAACTGCTTTACAGATAATATTTGACTTCTCAAAATAAAGGATTCTAGTTCTAGCAAAGCAGTTTTTTAAAAGGCTCAAGCAGCATTGTGAAGAAAAGTGTTGCATATTGTGTTGTGATTTTTACAAAGCTAATTGTAACTGTACAAGCCATCCTTAAAAGTGAATAACAGATTTCACAATTCCTCAAACAATGCAGACCGTACATTAAGCTACAGTACTTACCCTGCATCTGTCACATATGAGTCATCTCCATTGCTTCCAACATGCAAATAGTAGTCAGAATCCAATTCCCAAAGTGCAGGTTTTGCCTCCTGTGGTTGAAAATAACCTAGGAAACTGTGCAACACGAAGAATTTTGAAACATTATCTCCACAACCAGATACAAACCTATAGAAACATATTGCACCTCAAAAATTTGAGGTCAGAAAATGTACAGATTGATGGCGTCCTGCTTTTCACCATCTGTGTAGGTATTGCTGTAGTAGCGTTTGATTGATTTCAAAAATTCTTGAGACTGAGTCGCTGCCTTCCATTTTCCATGCCTCTCAGGAAATACCTATCGAAAACCAGCTAATTAGTCATGAAACTGGGCATCACTAAATACTAATAAGCCTGAGTCCTGCAATATGGGTTTTGCACTGCAGCTTATTTTCAAGTCTCCTTGTAAAGAATACCACTATGAATTTTGAATATTGCAGGAAACATATGAAGCCTTAGGAGATTCTGCTGAACAGGAGACCACTAATAAGTTTTTAGGCCTATGTGTCAATCCCTCGTATAGGAATGCTTTGCTGTCTGGTTATGCCAATCCTTCATATAGGCATGCTTTAGAAGTTATTCAAGAAATCTTTATAGTCACATGCAACACTTACGGTGTTGTGAGCAGCAGAGCCACCATACTGTAAAGCTAATGCATCTCCCATATTTTGATAGATGTCCATAAGTGCCCCAGCAATGCTACTGTCTGGATCCACTTTGGGCACATCTGTCAGGCCCAATGCAAATAGTTGAAGTCCCAAAGCTGCCAACCCATACGCATACTGTGCAACATTTGTGCGATCCAGACAGTCAATGCAGTTTGTTCGCAAGACACCACTCTGATACCTCCGTTCCTTTGCCCTTTCCTGTTCATTGTTTCTTTTCAGGCGATCTTCACATGATTGCTGACTCCCTCTACTACTCCGAAAAGACCCAATATCCAAATACTTTGAGATATCAGCTAAATCAGTTGAAGATCCACTGAAATCCTTCAATGGAGACACTCGCCTCAATATGCTTTCTCTGTTCATGACATATCAAATCAGGTAAGTAACTGAAACACAAAATAGCATGTGCTTGTACATAAAGCTGCATAGCTCCCAAAAATCAGAGTCAATCTTTACTTGTGTCCACACCTTGATGAAGAAGGCATGCTCGACATTCGAGATTTCACCACGGAGGGTCTGCCACTGTAGTAAAAACCAGTCAACTCAACGGCTTGACTGGCTACCCCACCAAGAACTGCCAGAACATTTGCAGATTTACTGCAAGAACCAATAACACAGAGACTGAGTGTTAGCAAATCACAAGGACAAGGACAATACTTCAGACAAACTGCAGGAAATAAATTTGAGACCAGATTTGGAATAAGTTTTTAATTATCACAGATATCAAGAGAAAATTTTCAGAACCTCTTGGCGAACTTGTTGAAGTCCCAATGGATAAATTGCAAACGACTTCCATTGGGTAGAATCTGGTTTAAGTAGCCAACAGCATTTGCAAATTCACGTCGCAACATCATTTCGCGTGGTCTTTTCTCAACAGTCTGTGTCACCCAGTATACACCTTCAACTTCTACTTTTAATGCATACATGAATTGCACTGATGCCAAATAATATGCAGATTCTGTGAAGGACAAGAAAACTCAATAAGTTTGGCTACAGCTTGAAAATCGCTTTGAACTCCAGAAAACATGAAGATTCGAATGGCATAGATGAAAGAGACAAGCTGTACTCCAAAATTGACTTGTTAGAAAAGACTGACACTCATGTAAGCACCTTGATCAAATTGAGAATAATAATGGGGTTTCCATATCGTCTGGCCAGATCTTCAAAGTGTAATTTGGTTGCCTGATATGTTGGATCATATCTTTGCACTGAAAGATCGGAGAAAGTGGTCACTGGTTAGATCTATATACAGGAAATCCCATGAAAAGTCTCCTTTAAATAAATTACAGAGATGAATTTTGGAAAACAACTCACATATTATGTCCGGCTTTGGAGTGAGACGTGATGTGTCTTGAGACCAGAAAAGAGGGATAGATCCTCGCATCTGAACCACTGATGTCACCTCCCAACGTGATAACCCTGATTCTTCTTTTGTTATGATCTGTTCTGTCTCAACATCATTTGCCACTCTTCCTTTATCATTAACACCTCTTTTGAGATATCTGAACATGTGTAAGAAGCATGGCTAAGTAAATTGCTGAATAGCTGTGTATTCATCCAAATAGATGACTATACTCTTAAGAATATTAAGATAAAAATTAGGTTTAAATGATTACCTCGTTCCTGCGAAATGACGGGATCTTCTAGCAATAAGAGTTATTGCAAAGACTCGTCCAAAGATTGACATTTTAACCTACAAATACAAAGGCAGTAGAGATAGAGCAAGTAGTTGAATAGAAAATCTGAAATTCCTTTTGAATGAGAGACCTATGACATATCAGCTAATGCACCAGGCACACACTAGCAAAATAAGCTGCATATGATTGATTCATGAGTTAGGTGCAAAACAAAGCTATCAAAGCAGGAGAAAATAGACACCGATATGCAGAGTGTTAAAGATCTGAATACGTTGACCACATCTCTCGGTCCTCTAGCCAGGCTAACATTGGCAGGTCCACTCTGAATACAATCTTGGCCTCTCCTAGATCACATTCGCAGCCAGTACCCACAAAACACGCACTCGTTTCAAGGTTAAGAGTCCTGGCTGATAAGAAGTCAAGTAGTCTACTGAAATTAGGCTAATCTTGAGGCCAGCTTTTCAAAATGAAGAGTTTTCTCTAAGGTCAAGTAATATGAATGGGTTTCAACACGACTTGAAATAACTTGTCCAAATCAGGATAGGCTCCAACAATGTCTATCATACTGCCAGATCAACCACTGAGCTATTCTGTGGCACACCTAATGCTTCTTATAGATCTCTAATACACATATCATCATGGGACAGCACAAGGAAACCAAAACTATCTTAACTTTCTGGCAATAGATGAGTAGCTAAATAGCATGCAACAAGTTTGACAACAAACAATTTACGCAGTTTAGAAGGATATGCAATATTCTATCATACACAGGAGAACAGTCGCATACGGGGAAAATCCACACACACTAGCAAAATGCCTAGAAAAGTTAAGCAAAACTCAAAATTCTGAAGGGACCCTTTGATTAAAAAACCTGCACTAGCCAGAGGTGATTTAAAGTTCTGATGGGCCAAAAAGATTTTTTTGGGGGTTAAAATGCATTCAACGAAACATAACAACCCAGCTGAGAGTTTTTGCAACATTAAGTAGTTATAACCTGTTCAAATGAGCCATGTATCAAAGCAGCTGTCCACCGAGTATTATTAAGTCTTTGGCGGATAGAACGAGTCAAAAATGCATTCCATACAAACATGTTTTCGTAAGGCATTCGCTCAGCTTCGTCCACAAGCATGTTTCTTTGTAAACACTGCATCATTGGATAAGTGCAACTGAAGAAGAAATCTTTTGTCAAGTCAACGCTCGACAGGAGTTTCTTATATCTGAAATGTATAAATGTGAAACCATGTTAGTTATTCTTTTTCATGTTTTCTGTAGAAAGAAAGTCTCCACTAGTAAATTTGAAAATGAAATATTCTTCAAAGTCTTTGACCCCTTTAGCAGATCAAAATTTAATGGCAGAAAGGACATACATATCTTGAAACTGATAACAAGAAGTATAGCAACTGCCACCCTGATCATGTCATTGTCTGAAACTTGAGCAAACAGCCACAGTTGTCAGTCATCATCAATGCATGATCACACTCCTTGATTACATGGAAGAAAAAAATCCTCCAACCTAAAGATCTCGTGAATCTGTCAAGTCTTGGTAGCTGTAATTGTCATGGTTATCCTTGAACTAAAAGATGCTGATCAGTTTCTGCACTATTAGCATTGCAGCTGTCAGCAGTTCCATGACTATCTGATGAGCAGAAAGGATGAAGAAGCTGTTGAGCTAAGAAATGCATTCTATGCTAATTAGCCACTTAAACAGCCCCAAAACAAGCTAAATTTAATGAAAACCCTAAAACACCGAGCAGTTTGAGAGAGTTCAGTGAAACCCTAATTTGGGAGGGTCCATCCTCATCTATAAATAGACAAGCTGCCCCCACTCAGCCAAATCCCGGTCCGCAGGTTTCTCACCCTTGAGTGCAGATTTCAAACATCAGTCCACACACACATGGCTGTCTAGCCTCAACAACTGCTGCCACACCTTCCTCTGCATCTAGCACTCCTCCATCAACATTGTCGACAGTTTTCTGACCCTCCTCTCCTTGTGTTTGTAGCTGCCTGACAATGGCGACTGCATCTTCAGCTTGCGTTTGGCGTCTCCACATCAGGCACCAGCTCCTCCACATCAAGCAACAGCTTCCTCCATCAGGCGACAGCTTCCTCCACATCAGATGACAGCTGCCAACCCTCTTCCACACCTGTCCTACATGTGTTTGATGCTTCAGGCCCTCCTAACACTTGTGTTTGCTGCATCCTCTTCATCCTACACTCCAACAGGTGGTCACAGACTTGGGATCCGTCTCTAATAGACGTCACTCTCCGACACACTGCTCTGCTCTTGGGCACAATATGCACTCTTACATTCATTTACAGCATTCATTCACTTCAAAGTTGTGTTCTTTCTATCCCTTCTTTTGTTTGTGTTTGAGTTTCTGTGTTTGAGTTTTGAGTTTTACATTTAGGGTTTGTGTTTTGTGTTCTGCATTTGCGTTTGTCTCGTTGTGCTTTGGTCATGGTCGTACACTCTGTGTTTCCTCAATGCAAAACCTAGTAATGCCTTCACAATCTTCTTCACATAGTATCAAAGTTGGAGCTCTTATAAAGAGTGTCCTACAGCTATTGTGGAGTGTTAGTCTTTGCGCAAGGCACATAATACAACTCGTAACCAAATCACAATGTCACAGATACCTTCTTCTCATGACCCCATGATGTCTTATCAAGCTTCTCCATCACTGGAGGCACTAACGAAGCATTATGAACTCCGCAATGAAGGCAACACTCCATATTCACCCTGCTTTTTGTTGCAAGGGGTTTTCAGCTATTTCTAACAATTCCCTATAGCGGCACTTGCATCTATAAAGCTTAGTCCATCCTTTCAAGAAACCCGCCAATCGCTTGCCATCGCTGCACCCTCTATGTTTACACCCATGCCAAATATTCCAAATTTCACTAACCTCATAGAGGAGCAGTTTGAGGAGCACCTACGCAATAAGTATGGACCAGAAAACATCCCTTCTTCCAGTTTTGCTACTCCTTCCGAACCGGTTGGTGAGGCTAGCCACCTTTCTAATCATGGAAGTAATACAACATTTGGGACGACTAGCAATCCATCTTCATCATCTTTGCCAGGCCCTGTGTTAGGTTCGTACAACCCTTTTGAGTTGTTCAAATCAAAACTCTCTCCTGTTTTGCCTTTTGGTGTAGAGAATCTAGATCGTCAAATGTATGTAAATCTTAATAGAGGCTCAAGAAGCAGACATTCATCATCAAGTATACCTACATCTTCTATTTCATTTGAGCAAGTCAATTACTCTTTTTCTCTCCCTCCCATCCTATCCTCTCCTCTTGAAGCCATATCACACTCATTTCAAAACCTCCACTTACATTCCACATCTGCCTCCACCTCACTGGGAGTTGGACCTTTTGTCTCTACTCCTAGAACATTCTCATTCTCTATTCCAAATTCACACTTACCTACCACTTCATAGCACGGTGCCTTGTCAGGGGGCATCCCACTTCTTAACGTTGTCATCTACCCTTTCCCACAAGCCATTAAGCACTATGGGGCTTCATTCTAGGGAATGACACCCTCTAACATGGTTTCCTCTACCTTTCCTCATGTCGGGACCTCTTTTCTCACTGGGACGGCTGTGATAGGCATCCTCCTCACTACCCCCAGCTACACACACACCTTGACCCCTTAGATGTAGGGATTTCCATCCTCTAATTATGGTGCGTCATCAAACTTTCCATGGTCACTCTTGCACAAGACTTTCCATCCTCTACTCCACGCATCCTTACCCCTCCACCATGGGGTACTCATGTGGCAACAATCCCCATGCCTAGCCATCCTGTGCAAACATTTGAATCCACCGTGCACACTTCTCGTATGCCCGGTGGGCACTCTCAGACCCATTCTCAAGTATACTCCTCTCCACCACAATACCCACCCTATCCACCCTATCCACCTTATCCAAGCACTACCATTCTTGTTGCCTCGACCAAGAATGCCTTCACAAACCATGGGTTCACTACTTGGTCAAACTATATGCAACAAGTGCTTGAGTCGCAACATCTTTGGGACCTCGTTGTTGATCTTGAGCCTATGCCTAACCCTCACCTAGCCCATCTTGATTACATTCATTAATGGTAAGCTCGCAATGCCATAGCCAATGTCGAGCTGATGTAGGGTATGCTTCTTGAGTTTCACTCTCAATTACAGCACTTCCCTCTTGCAATGGAATGTTGGAGTCATCTCATTGACCACTATACGGCTAGAGATCATACTCTGTGTATAAACATCACCTTTGAGCTTCAAAAGTTTTTAGTTAAGGAAGGGAATGATCTAAAAGTCAAGTGGCCAAATATCGGTGTTTACTAGTTGAGTTTGCCACTACTAGCTCTCCAAAGTCAGATGACGATCAATTCAAGTTCTTCTTCAACAAGTTGCACAACAAATACTTCCATTTTATCCAGCACATTATCTCACTGCCTAGATTTCCGACCTTCTACAAGTTTGAGTATCAGTTCTTGCGTTACACGAGGCTACATGATCAAGTCCACGAAAAGTCCTCTACTCACATGTATTCAAAGGGGCAAGGGTTGGTTGCCTCTTCTTCGGGAGCGAATACCACCATGGGCAAAAACTCGCAAGATGCGAAGACAAGCCAAAACAAGAGTGACACCACTTCCTCTGCCTTTGGCAACAAATTCCTAAGAAAAATAGATTTTACATACACCGCCAGAGGTCGGGGGCCATGTGGACGAGAAGTGTTATACCAAAGCCCAAGTTATTCCTTCTAGAAAACCACAGCAAACTACTATGACTACACCATCTAGTGGGGCTACGCCTCCCACTACTGCCCCATCTACTCCTTCAACCCCCACGGCTGCTGGACATGTGGCACACAAACAGCCTTAGTGGCCATCCTTCTCTACTCCTAAGGGCTAACTGAGTAGTCTGCTAGCACCAATCCCACCGCACTTTATGCATCCACATCACATTTGCCTTCATCTGGGACTACCTCACCACCTCGTTAGGCGTCTCACTGGCCACTACCCGCTAGTGGGCATATGTGTTGGTAGCAACCCTCTTAGCTTTTTCTCAGTGTCGCACTCTTAGGACTTTAGGCTATAGAGTCAGACCAATAGTATTGAGAATAAAGGCCTCGTGCCTTTTAAATGTGCTCAGGTGTGAACACACCCTTAGCACTTGTACTTGCACAGATATATCTATCTAAAAAACCTAAAGGCACTCTCGTCATTATACCTACAAACGTGCTCACTCTCTACTCAGCTCTCTCTCACTCTATCTCTCACTGCGCATAACGACAGTCTGTCTCGATCTCCGTGCCTAACCCATCACTACAAACTGATATCAGAGCCCACATGCTCAACACTCCATCAATCTTGCAAGAGTCAACGACAGAGTCGAAGTTGCAGGTTGGGCTACAAGCATCGTGGGCGACAGGACTGACGAAGTCCAAGTCAACGAACTGTTAGATGGGGTGCGACAGGTCGTGAATAGGCAACGGCAACTGACGAAACGAGCTGACCAACGTGGCGACAACTAGCAAGGACTGACGGGACAGTTAGGTGCAAGCGTAACGGGCCAGGCAACTAGTCAAGGGTCTAGCGTGGACCACGACGCCAGCGGGCTTTGCTGACAGGTTACCACGCAACTGTCAACCTGCTGCACGACGGGGGGCTCCACGATTGACTCGCGCGTAACGGGCAATGGGGGGGACTGCACGAGTGACAGACGTCGTGCAACTGAACCACGGGCAGTCAACGCCAGTTTTCCTTTAAATTGAAATCAGAAAATTTCAGTAAGATTTACTTCCCTTCTTCTGGATGTTCACGTGAGCAAGCACAGAGTCCGAATCTGTGCAAATTTTTCTCTTAAAATTTGGGGGTTTTTTCCAAATTTGTGCCCGACACACACTGCAATGTTCTTTGAACCAGAAATTGCAAACATTGAATGCGCATGCCTCATAAAAAAATTTTGGGAGGGATTCTCAAATGCAAGTGACATTTTTTCTTGGATGAGTCAATTTCACTGAAATCTGTGCAATCTTGGCCCGAAAATTTGGGGCTTTTTCCAAATTTGGGGAATGTGATGCAAGACAAGCAAATTTGTCTCAAAATTGCAGGAATTTGTGAAATCTTGCCTCCGACATTTGGGGCTTTTAATGTACATGCACAAATTGGGCTGAAATTTACCCAATTTCTTGACATTGAGGCACATTAGACCCCGTGCAATTTGGAGGTTTTGCAGTTTGGGCAAAATTTATGCAGCGTTTGGTCATTTTATGTACATGCAGATTGAATTCCGCGCAATTTGGACATCAACACTTGGTAAAATTTAGGAAATTGCTCTATTTTGGCAAAACTGGCGTCCTATGCATGACACAGGGAATGCAGATGTGTGTCTGATGCTTTGAGCACAAAAATTTGGGGCTTTTGACCGTTCGTGTCAAATTTTATGCCCGTGGGTACATGTACAACAAAAATTGCAGCTGAAATTTTGGGATTCCTCATGTAATGTGATGTATACGCCCTTGCAACAGCTGTAATCAGTTGGATAATGCTGTAGCACATGGTTTGGTGCTTCTGAATATTTAATTACAGATCTGAAATCTGTGCTTCTACGTGGTCATTTATTGCTGATTGTTACTTGTTTGTACCTTGGTCACTTGGGTGACAGTTTGGGCCTCCATTTGCTGGTTTTTTTGTCACATTTGGGCTGAAAATAATGGCTGGCAACAATGACAACAATAATCTGATGCACATAAAGAAGCTTGAAGGCGCACACAATTTTGCAGTTTGGCAAAAGCAGTGCTACAATAACCTATTACAAAAGAAGCAAGCAAAGCCGATCAAAACCAAAGAGACAAAGCCCGCAGATGTAAAAGAGTGGGGATAGACGGGTAGGACACAGATTAGCATGGGAATACCCAGTTATATTGATAGGGTATATAAGGTGTTGAGAGACCCAACTAAGGCATCAATTTTATCAATAATCAAGTCTCTTTTCTCCTTCCTTCCAGCTTTCATGGCTTCCCTCCTCTTTCTCTCTATTTTCCTGTCTTTCTCTCTCTTCTACTAGTCTTTCTCTCTTTTCTTCTTTCATCCTCTTCCTCTTTCTCTCTCCTCTCTGCAGTCCCTCCCTTCTCTCCTCTCTCCTAGGTCTCCTTCATTACAGTTGGTATCGGAGCTTAGTTTGATCTTTCCTTTCTCTCTCCTTTCCCTCAAATCTAGACTCATTTTCCAACAATAAACCCTACTTTGCAGGTACACAGGCAAAGATGGCAACTTTCTTGGAAGACACACAAGAGCTATGGTAGGAGGTTTGACTGAATTTGGAGGCCAAAAGACAAAGATGGTAGCTCGTTTTTCAATCCCAAGCCAATTTTGAAGAGGTCAGTTGTTGGATGCATTGAGGGTAAGTGGCAAACTGTGAGGATACGAGCCAAATACCTCCGGTCTGTGCTGAGGCAGGATGTCACTTTCTTGGACTGTGAAACCAGTACTCCAGAAATTCTTAATCATACCTCAGCAGACAGTGCAATGTGGCAAGATGCAATCAGCGAGAAGAGCTCGAATCACAAGTCCCTAAAGATTATTAGTATGAGCCAACATCTTGAAAAGCAATTCCCATTGATGCAGCCTGTTTTCTCGCATATTTCCACACAAGACCTATATGCAGAATTCCGGTCTCCAACGCTGCTTTCACAGATTGAGACGATGCAGGAAGCCAAGAAAAGCCATAGAAGGCATCGCATGCCCACCATTATTGAAGGAGGATGTGCTTGTATTCCAGCTATAGTGGTGCGTGCAGGTGATGCAACCTCATCTTTGAGCTGTCCAGGATGTTTCTTTGATTCCAACACCCTCTTTGCAGCCCTAAGAACCATTTGAGAAGTAAGAGCAAGGGACAGATCTCGTGGCAGCCCAGCTGCTACACCACCATCTGCAAGAGCCTCAATCGCCGTGTATATATAAGCTGGTCCTCAATGCAAACTCTCTGATGTTCTTTCTCGAGTCAAGCAGCATCAGCTTCAACGGCAGGTTCGGAAGACATACAATGCGAGCAGGGAACTTTCAAGCGGTGGGGGGAAAGTTTCACACGAAACGTTGCTGAAGCCAAAAGATCTCTCCCAGTGAAAGACGAGGCCATTGTAAGCTCTTTCCGAGCAAGACACGAAGCCTTTCGAGCAAGCTTGGACACCATCACAAGCACGCATGCCCTCGCCTTCTGCCTCCTCAATGTCTGGCATACCAGAACCTCCAATAGGAGCCCAGCTCTGACAAATGAACAGCATCCTCGTATACTCTTGCCTGTCTGCATAGTGGACATTTTGCAGTTTGAGCTGCTGATTTCAGCCCTTCTACTGTTGGAACAGAAGCTGCAGAACAAGCACAACTATTGCAGAAAATGTGCCCACAGCTGAGGGACACTGGGTCAAAAACCAGATCTAAACATATAGAGCAAGTGAGATCAATGTCGACAGTGACTGAGTCAGACAGCCAGCAAGAAATTGTCGACTTAGGTCCTTCTAAATCACATGAGCATCGAAGGGGCATCTCCTGACCAGAAAGTGCACTATCCTTCAGATTTAAATGGAAGGCAATCAACTCAACCAGCCAAGGTGATTGGCTGCATGTCTGGACTTCAACCTTAAAATATACTTCTACAGGCCTGAGGAAAGATGAATTTGCAGGAGGCATTGTGCTTGCATGTTGAAGCATCCCAGGACGGCTGCTACCTCCCAGCTCTATAAAGAAGCTGGTGATAACCCGAACTCTGCCTCGACATTTTCCATCATAGTTGTTGACTGAAATTGCGGTGGTTGGGGCTGTTGTAGCTGTGGTTGGGGCTGCACTTGTGGATGTTGCTCCCCATGTAGGCAACAGCAGCAAAGTGCATGACTCCAGAAGTATCATCGTGCTTGCTGTAATGTTCTTGTAGTACCGCAGAGGTTCTTCCATGCTTTCTCCAACATAGGCAACAGCAGCAAAGTGCATGACTGCATCAATTGCATTGCTGGCAAAAATTTCATCAATAGCTTTGCTATCTCCTAAGTCAGCAAGGATGAACTGAAGTCTATCAGGCTCTGGAAATAACTCTTTCAAAGTCAGAACAGCTCCCAGATTGCCTCATGAGAGGTTGTCCACCATTGAGCAACACGCAGGCTGGAAAACTGTTGCTATGTTTCATAGGCTGGAAATCTGCTGCTATGTTGAAGGACAGGATTGTGCAACACACGAGGAGTAAGTGTTAGAGATCACAGCCAGGCAGAGGCAGGTGTGCAGTCGGACAGGCAGTCGGACCGCAGTGTCGGACTGCCATGTGGCAGTCCGACCTGTGCAGGCAGTCGGCTGCATTTAATGCAGCCAACAGGATATTTTCTCCGCCCTGTTTTTGTCCAGATTCTGGCTATAAATAGCCGACATCTCCAGCAGTCTCTCACACTTCTCTGCTCGCAGATTACTGACCAGTGACGCGCAGATTCCGTCTCTGTTCACAGATTTCAGACAGGAGACAGTGCAGACTGCAGCGGACTTCGAGGTGAACAGCAGGTTGCATCGTCGAGGTGGAGACACGCAGTCCAGCGCACTGCGCCCGTGTATATATCCGCATATCTTTGTATTCAGCACACTTTATACAGCAGATCTTCATCTTCCACTGTCTCTTTCTCTCTCTTCTCTCTTTGCGTTCTCTCTCTCTCAGTCCTACGCTTCCACACCGCTGCACTCTGACATGGTATCAGAGCAGTGTTAGAGGGCTGACTGAGCACAGAATCAACCTGAAGAGGAGTTTCTATCGCGACACAAATTTGCGTTTTTTGCGTTTGAGGGCAGACAGGAGGGCTGCGCCTTGGAACAAGGCTGAAGCGAGTGTGGGCGCACAGGAAAGGAGTCCAGGTGGTGGATTTGCTGCTGTTTACTGCTGTTTGACGCGGAGGAAGTTTGAGTTTTCAGCCTACAAGTGCAGGTTTTGCTTTTTCATCGCCTCCGGCGGGTGAAGAAGTTTCAGGACGCGGAAGAGCCTTAGCAGGCTGAGTTTTCACAGTTAGAGGGGGTTGCTTTTGCGTTTGTGACGGCATTTTCAGGTGAACATGTCTACAGAGATTGACTTGGAGTTCCAGTCGAATATGGACCGGAAGGTGCCTGTGTTACCGGCTCTTCCTGCAGATCAAAAGCTCGACGGCGACAACTACCGCATTTGGCGCGTCATGATGTTGGCCATCCTTGAGTCCTATGATTTGGCGAAGCTGGTACAGGAGGAGATCGACCAGCCCTCGGTAAGAGATGAGTCCAAACTCTCTTCCGATGCTCGTGCGGAGTTGGCCAAGGCTCAGTCTCATTGGGACAAACTGAATGCCACGATTTGTTCCTTTCTTTTTCTATCATGTACTACAGCCGTGATCGCTCACATCGAGCACTTGATGGTGGCTCGGGAGATATGGCTGGAGCTTGATCAGATGTACAACCGGATGACCCTTATGAAGCGGGTTTCTTTGAGGCCCAGTTGCCGCCACGATTCGGTACATTTTACTCTGCCCTTATTGCTTCGGGGCGAGAGTCTACTCTTCGGTGGGAAGAGTTGGTTCCTATGGTCTTGGACCAAGAGGAACAGTTAAAGGGACAGAATGCTTCCAAGTCGGAGGCGCTGACAGGTCAAGCGTCTCAGAAGAAGGGGAAGGACCAAAAGAAGAAGAAGAGGGATAACAAGTCCAAGAAGGACAAGGAGAAGGACAAGGATAAAGAATCCACATGCCATATTTGTGGAAAGACTGGCCATTGGAAGAAGGATTGCCCTAACAAAGACAAGGACACCAAGGATTCTAGAGCGGTGGCTACACCCTCATCAGCTGCATTTCTTCATCTAGCTGTCATTGAGGACGCTTCACCGAATGCTTCTGATGCTGCGATGACAGCTCCCCAAGCTCGAGAGTGGATCGTTGATAGTAGTGCCTCCCAGCTCTTCAGTATCTATTGTAGGTCGGGGTAAGATGCAGCTTATTCCAGATGGACGAGGTGGCACCCATACCTCAGAGGTTTTGCATGTACCAGGCTTAGGGTACCATTTCCTGTCAGTTCATAAGATTTGCTCCCTTGGCCTTTTGGTGGAGTTTGCCAGTTCTACAGTGCGAGTCCTTGATCGTGGATCGAGGAAGGTTCTATCATCCGGATATGAGGAGAACGGCATTTATAAATTGAAGTCTTCCACCGCCCTCTCTACTCTTCTTCTTACCTCTCAGTCCCAGTCAGAGTTATGGCATGCTCGGTTTGGTCACCTGAACTATGATTATCTTCGGAGGGCGTCACGTGGACACCTTGTTGGAGGGTTGCCGAATATAGTGGTGAGCCAGCAGCCATGTGTCTTCTGCATACGGGGGAAGCAGCATAGGGATGCCATTCCCCACACAGCTTCGCGGCGGTCTACTTCACCGATGAAGCTTGTATCTACGGATCTATGTGGCCCTATGAGGAATGAGTCCTTGCGTGGGAGCTCGTACTTCATGCTGATCGTAGATGACTTCAGCAGGATGACATGGGCCTATTTTTTGGCACTAAAGTCAGAAGCTTTCTCACACTTCAAGGATTGGCTCCTCTTTGAGGAGAACCGATCGGGCCGGAAATTGAAGACCTTGCGCTCCGACAAGGGCAGTGAATTTGTTTCCAATGAGTTTGCTCGATTTTGTGCATATAAAGGAATTCACCAGGAGTTTGTCAATACCAACACTCCTCAAGAAAATGGCATTCTTGAATGGAAGAACCGCAGTGTGATCAAGATGGCACGCACCATAATGAAGCACCGACAGACCCCTCAAGTTCTGTGGGCCGAGGCTGTGGCTACTGCAGTCCACATCCTTAATCGATCCCCTACTTCGGCCGTGGAAGGGATGACCCCGTTTGAGGCTTACTTTGGGACGAAGCCAGATGTTTCTTACTTCAGGGTCTTTGGGTGTGATGCCTATGTTCACATTCCCAAGGCTCACCGTGATAAATTTGAAGCAGCTTTCCAAAGACAGGTATTTGTTGGCTACAGCTCCCAGTCCCAAGGCTATCGATTGTATGATCCCGTCAAGCGGGATGTGTACACTAGCCGCGATGTGCGGTTTGTGGAGGTTCCGGCCATATCAACGGGTGAGGAGCATCCCGTTCTTGGAGATCCAGGGGAGAGTTGGGCTCCTTCTACAGTTTCACTGGAGGCCGTGCCTTTTGATTATGATTCTGTTTCTGACACAGAGTCTACCATTCCACCGGTCACCCTTGAGGAGTTACCACCGATGGATATTCCCGAGTCTTCTGCTGATGGAGAGAGACGAGGGGAGGTTCGGCCTCCTCCTCGCTGGGCCCGTGATACACTCCGTGATTCAGGGATCAAGGGGGTTCCTGAGGAGTGGGGACTGCAGGATGGTCTGCGGGGGTCACGGCGGCACCAGGCACATTTTATGGAGCTTGTTTGCTCTAACTATTGTTTGATGACCCGTGTTATGCAGGATCGAGAGCCCACCTCCGTGAAGGAGGCTTTACAGTCCGCACCATGGAAAAAAGCTATGGAAGCCGAGTTGGAGGCTATTGAGAGGAATGGCACTTGGTCACTCGTGCCCCGCCCCCCGAATAAGAAGATGATTGGCGTCAAGTGGGTCTTCAAGACCAAATACCTTAGCGATGGTTCTTTGGATAAGCACAAGGCTCGCCTTGTTGCTAAAGGTTTTGCACAGCGCCCAAGGATTGACTGTCATGATACTTTTGCCCCCACAGCTCGTATGGCGACCATTAGAGCTGTTCTTGCCTTGGCTGGCCATAGGAGATGGCCTGTTTACCAGTTGGATGTGAAGTCGGCCTTCCTCAATGGTGATTTGAAGGAGGAGATCTATGTTGAGCACCCTCCTGGCTTTGGATCTTCAGATGGGAAAGTCTACAGGTTGAAGAAGGCCTTGTATGGAATCAAGCAGGCTCCGCGTGCATGGAACGAGAAGATTGATTCGTTCCTCCAGTCTCAGTTGGGATATCGGCGTTCCAAGGCCGATCCGCAGCTTTATGTTCACACTTCCGAGGATGGTTGTGTGCTTTTTGTATTATATGTTGATGATTTGATTGTCACAGGTGATGATGTACAACAGGTCCAAGAGACGAAGTCAGCTTTACATCGGACGTTCGAGATGACGGACTTGGGTCTACTCCTTTTCTTTTTGAGCCATGGGATTTATCAGCCTCAGATGGGGATCTTCATTTCTCAACAGAGATATGTACAGGAGCTCTTAGTGTCTTTTGAGATGGAGGATTGTCGGGCCCTTTCTACTCCTATGGATCCGAATTGGAAGGCCACTTCCCATTCAATTTCTCGAATGGCGGATGCTTCCCGCTATCGTCAGTTGATTGGGTCCTTGATTTGGCTTCTCAACACTAGGGTTGATCTTTGTTTTGTTGTTGGACTCTTGGCAGGGTTCATGAGTGAACCTAAGACGGTGCATTGGCAGGCTGCTCACAGGATACTTCGGTATTTGAGGGGGACATCTGATTTAGGGATTCATTACCCAGCAAGGACAGATGGTTCAAATCTTATACTTGCAGGTTGGAGCGACTCGGATTGGACAGGTGATGTGGACCACAGGCGGTCTACTACAGGTTACTGTTTTACCTTGGGTGCAGGTGTTATCTCATGGAGTAGCAAGAAGCAGCCCACGGTAGCCCTTTCGTCTACTGAGGCGGAGTATCGGGCCGCGTCTTCCACCACATGTGAATTGTGTGGCTTCGGAGATTATTGGAGGAGCTTGGGTGCCCCCAGACTCATCCTACTTTGCTACAATGTGACAATGAGAGTTGCATTGCCTTGGCACGGAACCCTGTTTTTCATGCCCGGACGAAGCACATAGAGATCCAGTACCACTTCATCAGAGAGAAGCTTCTGGATGAGACCATCACTGTGGAGTATTGCAAGACGGAGGACAATCTTGCGGATTTGTTTACGAAGGCATTTCCCCAGGCTTTGGCGACATTCTAGATCCCTTAGGCTTCTACCCTACCCAGGCTCTAAGAGGGGGTGTTAGAGATCACAGCCAGGCAGAGACAGGTGTGCAGTCGGACAGGCAGTCGGACTGCCACGTGGCAGTCCGACCTGTGCAAGCAGTCGGCTGGATATTTTCTACGCCTTGTTTTTGTCCAGATTCTGGCTATAAATAGCCGACATCTCTAGCAATCTCCCACGCTTCTCTGCTCGCAGATTACTGACCGGTGACACGCGTAGATTCCGTCTCTGTTCGCAGATTTCAGACAAGAGACAATGCAAACTGCAGCGGACTTCGAGGTGAACAGCAGGTTGCATCGTCGAGGTGGAGACACGCAGTCCAGCGCACTGTGCCCGTGTATATATCTGCATATCTTTGTATTCAGCACACTTTATACAGCAGATCTTCATCTTCCACTGTCTCTTTCTCTCTCTTCTCTCTCTGCGTTCTCTCTCTCTCAGTCCTACGCTTCCGCACCGCTGCACTCTGACAGTAAGAACTCTATCAATGGTTCTGCAAAGGAAAGTAGGCAGCAATGTAGAGGGTACAGCAAGAAGAAAGGAAGTAGTGAAGCAAGCAATGCGACAATGATCCAAAACCTCGGGCCCCATCAATTGCATCCGAATCAGAGTCCTCCTTGACCTTTTGCCATATAATTAATATCGCAGCTTCAGGTTGGCATGCTGTCTTGCAATTCTGTAGCCACCTCATGCTTTGATCCAAACATTTGGATCCTTCTTTTTGGGGCACCTATATAATCTTTGAGCTTTCTGAAAGTGTGCATGCTCTCTCGATCGAATCTTCCAACAAGCTGATGGACACGAAAAGGAAATCGCATTCCTTGAAGTAATAGGAACTCTCTCTCTGGTTCTTTAGCAGCAGATGCTGCTGATGTATCTAATTCTGATGCAATCCTCTTCATGTATGTCCTAGCTAACTATATAGTAGCAAGTTAATCTTTCCAACCACACCAGTGTCAAGCAACCATTGAGTTGCTATGGCCGGTTTGGCAAGCAAAGAGGCTAACTGAAGCTACTCCTGGACTGTCAGCAAATAAGACACATGCTCAAGCTCAGCATGTAGATGTTGTTGTAGCCAATAAAAGTTCAAGACTATCTTGAGCTTCAATAACTTGAACAACAACTGCTATTGCTGCTCTGGTTCCTATTGTTCCTATGGTGCCAACATCATAGTTGCGATCACTAGTAGCAGAATAGCAATACATATGGTATTGTATATGGTGGATGACAACCCATGTATGAGGGGATTCTTAGCATGATATAGAGGACAAATACAGCATGCTGAGACAGAAGACCATGTGCAGAATTTGGGATTTTTGTGCAAATTACTAGTATTTGTAATGAAATTGATTGCTTGACCTGAACATGTCCAGGACTCAAAAAAAGAGAATTGGCTCAATGCTGATATGGGGATATGGATGCTTGACTTCCATCAAAAGATCATGTATGCGGGCAAGATTGAACATACTAATGTGATGAACAAGGCATGATCTATTTGGATCAGAGTACACACCAGACAACATATGATCGCATGCAATTGTGCAAGCTTGGAATCCCAGTGTGCTATCCTGCATGTATCACAACAAGCATCCCTGTAGTCAACCTCAGACTAGCTCATTTGACATGTTGACAATGACAGTGTTAGACATGGGAATGCATGATAGGTGTTTTGATGCTAATTGATCTATGGATGTGGTATGGTTATGCCTCAAAGATTATATCATAATTGCAAAGGATATTGACACATTGACTTTTTTTGGCAATGACACTTATGGTGGCACTCATATGCTCATGCTAACATTGAGATATCGATGAACTTGTCTATGTTGGCAATTATGTACCCCTATTTTGCAGTGATACTTATGTGGTCATGAGATGATCATGTTTGACAAGTTTATGCTCTTGTTGGCAATGTATTAGCCCTAATCAGCAAGGATTTGGTTTATATTGGCAATGGTTCCTGCGCACAGTGATGCATGGAAGTTGCAAAGTATTGCAGGGATGCAGACTCGGAAAACTGCTGACAAAAGTCAATTACAGCAAAGCCTTCTTATGTGACTGAGCGCGGATCCCATGGCTTGATTCGAAGAGGGCATCGTCCCCTTCGATTTAAGCCAAAAATATTCCCATTCCACCCCAAGGTTTGGGAGATACGCCCAATTTTGTGCTCAGAGGTACTGTGGGACAGGCAGCAGTCCTACACAGTCAGCCCACAAAAGTCAATTACAGCAAAGCCCTGATCATTTATTGTCAAAGATATTTTTAATAGCCTCATAGAGGGGATCGAGAGCTTTAAATTGAATCAAAAATTTTGGCGATCGGAGCTCCCTAGCTCAAGATATTGCCATTTCTGTAACAAGGGGTCTGGTGGACTGCACTTGGGATAGCAGGCCACAAGGGTAAAGCAAAGGCCCAAGAGGACTTCCAACATGAAATAAGGGACTCCTGTGCCTCAATGAATGATCCTAGCTCAGCCGAAGAGGATCGTGAAGACATGTTTGAAGAGGGTGCCCCCGAGATAGACTGCTTCTCTATGCTCAACCATACTCTATGCCAACATGAGACCCGTCATGCCGAACGACATCGAGAGTTGGAACAACGCCATAGGGAGATGGAAACCCGCCAAGATCATCGTCATTCCGAGATGATGGCCAAGATGGACTTACTCATCGAGCGCATGGGTAGCCTCATCCCCGCCATCGCACCCTCCTTGGCTCAGCCCAAGGAGCATGTCCCTCTCCGTGAGGCCAACCTCCCTCCTACCTTGGAGACCAAGCGTAGCCCACAAGGTTTTGGTGGCACCCATGGCTTTCTCCATAGCACCTATGAGCTGGGTGAGCCCTCTATGCGACATGATGAACCCATTCTCCCATCACCCGTGACGAACCCTTCTATCCCATTCTTGGGACAGCAACTCCCCCGTAGTGGAAGCTATATGCAAGGAAAAAATGCAAATTTTGGGCAGCATAGCATGCAGGGTGCACATGGGCAGCATGCACATGGCAGTTTTGGGCAGCAAGGACCCAATGTTCAGTTTGGTTTGCATGTATTGCATGGGCAGCATGGAAATTTTTAGCAGCAAGGCCCTAATGCAGGTGCACATAGGTAGCATGGGAATTTTGGGCAACAAGGCCCTAATAATCAGTTTGGTCCACATATAATGCATGGGCAGCATGGCACCCATGGACATTTTGGTCAACAAGGCATGTATGGGCATTCTCACGGACATGAGTACCATGACCATTGGCATGGGTTCGATGTGCAAAGGCAAGTGCATGCGCCTACTTATGGTCAACATGCATATGATGAGTGTGAATATTTTGAGCAGCATGCATCTGATGACTATATATGTTCTTATGAACTACATTCTAGTCACATACATGGACAACCATCTAGACAGCATTATGTACATGGACAACATCATGCAAATGTATACGAGTATGTACATGGGGAGCAGCATCATTATCAACAATGGAGTGCTCGATATCGTCAGCCACTTGATCATTACTATAAGCAACATGCGCATCCTTATGAGCCACATGATACTTCTCAAGAACGATGCCATGATGAGAGCATCTCACTGCTACAGGCTCATTAGCAGATGCCCCATCAGCCCAAGGCTCTTAACTTTGAATGCCCAGTAATAGCCACGCATGTGAAACTCATGGACATGAAATGCCTAGGGATTGATGCATTGAATGTTGTAGTGATTGCAGCCTCATCTGCTCCAGTCTGATTTGACCTAGTGGTTCCCAATGAGTTATGGACAAGTCAATGCATGCTACTGTATGGGTCGGTAAGGATCTTGTGCCACCATCAGTGCTTGACGATGACACCATGAATTACTTCTATGATACAGTGGATGCATTGAATCACAATTACCCTTTTGACCCCGGTGGTAGTATGGTGATCCATGCTTGTATGGATGACCCTTGTGCTCTTAATGCTTATTATGCAGGTTATCCATTTGATCCCGGGGAACGGAATGGTCTTGGAAAAAGCCTATCCTGATCAGCATTTCACCAATGCAGTTCTTTCCCTACTTCAAGGATGCAATTTTGGTTAAGCAGTAGCTAAATTTGCCCCAGTCTGAAATGCAGACAACTTACAGACAGCATATTATTTCAGAACAGTTTTTACCCTACATTAATGACAATCAAGTGTCACCTATATGACTTGAAAGTATGCTGCATGAGCTTCATTTTGACATGTCACACGCCTCAATCGGAGCTGCCCATAGGAAGTTATAACCAGTTTTCTCCAGCAGGCCTGTTCAGGACAGCATGCTGTCCACTGCTGTCAGCCCCTAATTGTCAAGAAATGGAGGCCAAACTCATATGCTATCAACTTGCACATGTCATATACATCATATACACGATTCTATGCCCCAATTCCCCATGAGATTGTACTTCACCATACCTATATTCTCCTTTGTAATGCTGAGCAAAGTAGTACTCTGCAAACCCCACCCCCCCCCCCCCCCTTTTCCCTGTGAGCCATAAATCCTCTCTTTTTTTTTAGGGCAAAAACCTTCGGGGTCGGGATGGAATGTAAAAGAGTGGGGATAGACGGGTAGGAAACGGATTAGCATGGGAATACCCAGTTATACTAACAGGGTATATAAGGTATTGAGAGACCCAATTAGGGCATCAGTTTTATCAATAATCAAGTCTCTTTTCTCCTTCCTTCCAGCTTTCGTGGCTTCCCTCCTCTTTCTCTCTATTTTCCTATCTTTCTCTCTCTTCTGCTAGTCTTGCTCTCTCTTCTTCTTTCATCTTTTTCCTCTTTCTCTCTCCTCTATGCAGTCCCTCCCTTCTCTCCTTCTCTCTCCTAGGTCTCCTTCATTATAGCGGACATGGATCGGGACGATTGGGATGCGTTAAATAAGCTTGCACGCTCAACCATAGAGCTATCGATTTCTGATGCCTTGCTCTTCAACATTAAAGGTTTGGATTCTGCATATGCCACATTACTAGACTGGAAGAACTGTATGCACAACAAAGTGCTGCAAGCAAAGTGTATTGGCTGAAAAAGCTTATATATTTGCGTATGAAAGAGGGTACAGCAATGTCTACTCACTTGAGTGAGTTTAACTCCATTTTCAGCCAGCTGGTTGCCTTGAAGTTCATTATTGATGAGGATTTTAAGGCCACTTTCTTGCTTTGCACTCTACTAGAGAGTTGGGATACATTCAGGACTGCCATGAGCAATTCTAATATAATCCTTTTGTATGCTGATGTAGAGAGTGCTTTGCTTATGGAAGAGATGAATCGGCAGAACAATGCATCCAGTAAGTCTTCCAGTGCTTTGCATACTAGGGGTAGATGACAACAAAAGGGCAAATATGATGGTGAGGGACGCAGTAAATCACATGGCAAAGATGTTGAATGCCATCATTGTGGCAAGAAGGGTCACTTTAAACGTGACTGCTACAAATGGAAGAAAGAGAAAGGAAAAGGCAAGAACACATATGATAGCAAGAAAGAGAAGGAGGACAGTCAGCCTAAGAAGAGCAGTGTAAAAATTGAAGAGGTGAATGTAGTCACTCATGACATGATCATGCTGTATGCAAGCCAAATTCAGTGTGCCATGTAAAATCCATGTTTGGATGCATTATGCTATCTGACTGCATGCCAACCAGAAAGATCGAGTCACATACAATTGACAGTTAGACACAATATACAATTTGGATGTTTTGAGACACCTTCGACACTTGCAAAAGTGGATGCAAACACAGTTTCAAAGTTGCACAATTTCAGGCACATGAGAAAAGAACCTTAGCTCAGCCTTTGAAGAAGATATTTCGGTCTGCACACTGGCATGGGGGATAGGAATGATTTGGCTCTCTTCGATACCATATATTGCATGATCACATATGCTTCCAACTTGACGTCGTTTGGTGATAAGAATAAGATAGTAAGATCCCAAAAATTTGACACAACCTGCCACATACAACATAATTGGTCTAAATAATGATTCTTCCAATAAGCGAATACAGTAATCAAACTCTGACATATCATCAAGGAGTTACAATGGAAACAAGGCTCATCCACGGATAGAGTTACAGACCAGCAATGCCATAAGCCTTGGTGACAAATGTGAGGCCACCTACAGCACGATTGCCTTCACCAATACGATGCAGCAAGTCATTGCGCTCTTGCAGTGTATACTGAACAGGATCCTCACTAATGTTAAGTTCATATGGCTCTGATCGGTCAATTTTCAGTATTCTCCAGTGCTTTTTGAGCTTGTCAGTTCCAACCAAATAAAACCGCTGCTTGCAACAAGAAGGCACCGATAAATGGCATTTGAATGAAATGCAATACATCAGGCAAACGACCCTCCACTTATGTGCACACACACAGAGGAACTATGAGTGAGTGCAAGTATGGGAACGAAGCGTGCAAAGGCACAAACCTGTCGTGTTTCGAAGAGGCGAAACTTTTCAAGGGAGCAGGGGCTGCTGATTGGATCCTGATTGGATTCAGCTTTGGGTCTTGGACTGGCAAGCTTCAGCTGAGGCATGATGCAAGATGGAAACGATCATAGAATGCTCAAGCAAGCAATCTCTGGAAATCCGAGAAGCTTGGGATCACTTGCAGTGTCTGTTTGTACGGAACATTGCTGTGATAGAGGCAATCAAAAAAGCTGAATGAGTATAGGACCCCGAACCTTGCTGTGAGCGCTTGTTCACAAGTAGCAATAATCACTTACCACCGACGCTTAAAGAGAGAAACCATCAAATACGTCTGCCGTACTGCATCATCGCCGCCGTCGTCGTCGTGCCTCACCCCTTGGGGGAACATTGCTCTTCGAAACAAAAAGACCACTTTTCCCTCATCTCCTGACCAAGGGGAGAGAGATCTGAGAGAGAGAGAGAGAGAGAGAGAGAGAGAGAGATGTCTGTGAGAGGGGGGCGAAGCACGTGCGTTGCTGGATTAAACGCAGGCTAGCCGGTGCGAAAGCCCACGTTGTCATACACGGACTCCGGAGCCTGCTTCTCTTGGAGGGTGACTGAGGGTATCGATCTCTTGCTTGATGGTATTACGAAAGAAAGAAAAATTATTGTCTAATCGGTTAGATCAATGATGCACAAGTTGGGGGGGTTTCTATTGATATTTTTTCTTTGAATGCTTTTGTAAAATAGAAAAGAAAGAAAACTTGGAAGGAAGGAGAGTAAGAATGGTTAGTAGATTAGTGAGCATTTACTCCACAGGAAATTAATATGGGAGTTGGCAAATGTGTTCATCTACAAGCCTCCTCAAAAGTATGGAGCTATAGAGGGTCAGAGTGTACATACATAGGCCTAGTCAACTTTGGTGGATAAGCATCAAGCTCACACAAGCACAAGAGGACCATGGATGGTGAAAGCATCACCTCAACTGAACTATTGGAAGAGGCATGGGCTTCGAAAGAGCACTCCATCAACACAAAGGACAAGAATAAGCTTGGCATCAAAGCTAACCCACTATTGGTTTCTGAACTGCTAGTCATGTCCATGTGTCTCAACAAGGATCCCATTGGATCAACTAGACTAGAAGTACTATGGAACGGATGCTAATTCACACAAAGGCTCCCACTAATGATTACCATGGAGGTGGGCTTTGGATGCCTCATTTTGGATCATGCTCCAATTTTATGGACCCTCAATTCTTTAGAGTTGGATAGGGTTAATGGCATCGCAAATGGCTAGTGGCTAATGTTACACATTTCAAGTAAATGGTGCTCAATTGAATGGTCAAGAAAACCATCAAAAGTTTGAGGGAGGTTATGATTAATAAAGTGGATGACCCACTGGGGACATTTAACAAACAAAGTGCACCAATGTGTTAGATTGCAATCTATGTGGATATGTGAGAAATAACAAAATGAATTGAAATGGGTTGAGGGGGTCTTTTGATCATTTGTATGAAACACCAATGATAGAAGGCTAGAAGTGGATGGCATTCAACTGATGCATTGTAAGCTATTAAGAATGCACTCTTCCCTGATTTTATTAGGAGTTTAAAGAGCAAGAAACTCAAATAGAGTCTTTCCATCCTTCAACTACACAATGGTAAAGGGTGATTGATTTTCACTTCCACAAGTAGAGTCCATCTAAGGCTAAATCAAGGAGCCCCCATTCATGGACTAGTCATAAAGTCCATGGACCTAATTATGGCCAATTGGCACTCTTGTCGTGCTAGCGTGTGCAAGTCAAGGCCCATGCGGGGACTTCATTAATGGCGGGTTGAGGAGAACCTTGGTATCCAAGCAAGCCTATTGTCTAAGGAAAAGGTAGTTGGTAAGGGTTGTTTGTGGCCTACTCAGACCACATCCAAGGGTGTTTGGTGTGTCTGAGGGCCAAATCAAGTCCGTGGTTGGCCATTTGAGGCTAGTATATGGCCATCAAAGCATGAAGTGGTTGTTCAAATTAGAGTAGGTATGCAATAGGATGAGGGTCAAATGTGGTAGGTCCAAGGTTGAGGAGGTTGTAGCATGTTGAAGTGTGAATGGTTATCCAAGGCCATTTGGGTTGAGGATCACAAAGTCTAAATGGCACTGGTTGTGCAAATTCAATTGGGTGACATCCAAGTCTGAGTAGTGGATGCTTGAACACGATTGTTTGAGTTGGGGCCAAAATATCTAAGGGCAAAGAAAGTTTAGGCTGAAATATTTGGGCTTCGCCATCCAAGTTTGATGGGAGTAGGGTCAAGGGGCTAGCCGAGGGCAATGCAAGCATTTGAGGAGGTTCATGGGGTCATCTAGTGGGGCTAAGGTGCCGACTAGGTCCGAGAGGCCTAGTGTGGAGGCCAAGTGCCCAAAAGCATTTAACCAATGGCCTAGAGACTAGCTAGGGTGGCCAAGTGTATAGCATGGATGGTTGAGTGACATGGAGGTCATGACTATCCAAGCTGAGTGGCTATGAAGGCCACATCTATTTTAGGTCGAGTATAGTCAAGTCATGGGTGGAGTGCCCCTTATGGACAATGAGGAGAAGCAATGAGAGGTGGAATGTGATCCAAATGCCTTTTGTGGCCGAGATGGTGAGTAGAGCTATAGATGAAGAGATAGCGAGTGAGATGTCGTTCAAATAGGAAATCCAAAACAAGACAATCACCCCGGGAGAGAGTTGCAAATTCCATACATATTCGTTGCAAGAGCTAGTGTGGTGGATGTCTTAATTGCAACCAAGAGATGCATTCACCTACTTCACCTCCCTCTGTGAGTAGTTGCATGTCTTCTCTTCTTCTTCTTGCCCTTTGATCTCACAGAGATGTAAATTGCCTCCTTTAAAAAACACAAAAAGCAAAAGCCAAAAGCCCAAAAGCAAGGGTGTTCTCAAAAGTAGAAAGCTATAAGTTGCCTTCAAGTTGTTGTGGGTAAAGGCGCCCGTGCCTAGCTGCCTATGTATTAGTTACCCTGATAGTACTCATATACCCGCACGCATGTACATTGCAGGTGGCAGGTGTGCATCATTGTCACTTCATTCTTTATTCTTTCAGTGACCTTTGAATAAAGGGAGGCCAATCACACATTATGCCTGTTCGAGTTCCCACATCTTGTGTGCGTCTCTCTCTCTTGCTCTTGCTCCTTCCACTATAGCTCTTCCTTCCGCTCCATGCTTCCACTTTAGGGCTCATACCCTTAAACTAGTATCAGAGCCATCTTCCCCAAGAGCTTGAGCTTTTAACCTGATAGCTTGTGGAGAAAAGTGTCAACTCACAGTTTCAAAGGTAGCCATGGACTCTTCATCCCGAGGTATGCATTGAGCTCTATCTCCTACTCAGATTCTTCCCCCTCTTTTGCCACTAGTTCTCCCAGTTTATTTGAGCACCTTAGAGTGCTTCCAAAGCTTCAACACTAGCAGTAGGAGTAGCAACAAGGGCAGCAATATCGGCGTGATTTGCACCTCTTTGTTGTCCCCCTCCTTCCTAATCAGTCTGCCCCATCCTCCAGCCCTTGGCAATCATTGGAAACTTCCTTGAAATCTCTTGGCATGAGTTTGGGTATCAATTGGAGCTATTGGGATTAGCCACCATTGATTCATATTTATGACAATTCATTGTCATACAATTCAAGACGATGCTTCATTCATTGTTTGGAGGTCACTTATGCTTCCCGGAATGTCTATTTGATGTCAGATCATCTAAGGATGTTATGTCAATGTATTGAAATGATTTGGGACTGATTTGAGCACTCTTCTCCCTAGTTTTACAAAGGTTTTTTTACTGTTGTAATAAGCAATGCTGAATGCTCTTTTATCAATAAAAGCATATGCCTTTACTCCCCGGTGCTTATATTGATTATTCTGGGTGAATTATTGATGTTTGTGGTTCATGTTGCATGCTTGGTTATGCTTTTGGATTGATTGCCTTTGAGCTAATATTGAAACTTTGAATCTTGCCATTGATTGTCATTTACTATCATATATGGTCATTTGATGCTTCAATAAGAGCTTTGCAAGATACTTGGGTCAAATTCTCCCAGATATATGCTACTTGGATCTTGGATGTATGGATGCCTTCCACATGATGTTTTGAGGTTTGTTTTCTCATATGGCATTCGACATTTGTTCTTGTGGAAACCACTTCTTGACTTTTGGAGATTACATTGAGCTTTTGGTTATACAGTTGAGCTTGAGGGTCTTATAGTGAGACCGTGGGGCTCGGTGACATGTACATGCTCTTGTCATGCTTTATGTATGGAGTTGATGCTTAGTAGGTTGATCTGACATTGCTTTTGGGCTAACACATATATCTATCAACGATGTTGTCAGTGATGTATGCATCTTGGTTGGTTACGTATTGAGCTTCCGTTATATTGCTCAATCCATTGTGCCTCTAATTGGTCTCTTTTGTTACCCGTGAGACCTACTCTATGCATGAAGGTTATGCCTATGGGATGTATCTTTGTCTACTACACTGATTCTCAATGCCAGTTGCATATTCACTCACTACTAGTTGGAGCTATTCCTTGGCAGTTGCAATTTGCCTTATGTAAGTGATTACCCCTCTTTTGGATTGATTTCTTACCGATTTACTTCATCTTCAACATGTTGTAATTGCAATTTACTGCACTGTTTTGGCAAGCAATCACCTTCATTTGATGATTCTCTACATTCACTTTGTGGACACTTCATTACTTGGTCAGTACCCCTTGTTTTTAGCTTGACTTGGCAGTGGTTCTAGGGCTATTTGTAATAATTATAGCAGCCCGTTTTAACAGTTTATGCACTTGCTTGCCTTCATTATGATTGGTGGCTCGACTAATAGTGCTATCTTTAATATTGACAAGTTTGACAACACCAACTACAGCTACTAGAGGCCCAAATCTAGCAAAGTTTTGATGCAGAAAGTGCAGGTTAGGCCCTTGAAGCATAAGGGTGTCAGACTCAAACTTATTGATGCAGATGATTGGCTTGAATTAGATGAGCTATGTAAGTCTACCATTATATTATCCCTCTCCAAGCAGGTTAGGCCCTTGAAACATAAGGTTGTCAAGCTCGAACTTATTGATGTAAATGATTGGGTTGAATTAGATGAGTTATGCAAGTCTACCATCATAAGGGTGTCAAGCTCGAACTTATTTATGCAAATGATTGGGCTGAATTAGATGAGTTATGCAAGTCTACCATCATATTGTCCCTCTCTAGATGAGTTTGCATGGGAATTATGGGCAAAATATTCGCAATGTCTATGACAAACAAAGCCTCACTTCTTAGATGTATTGGCTAAAGAAACTCATGAACCTTTGCATAAAGGAGGGCACTTCTATGTAAGCCCACTTAAATGAGTTTCATTCCATTATCAATCATTTGTCTTCACAGGGGATTGAATTCAAGGGCACTCTTCTTCCCTTATTTCTCTTAGTTACACTGCCTGAATAATGGGATACATTTTGTATTGCTATGTGTGTCAATATACCTACTGATGGGTTATAATTGCATGATGTTGATGGTGCACTCTCTTGACTAAAGAGGTTAAAGATAAGAATGTCGATACTTTCTGCATCTCTCATGCTTTGATAGTTAGAGGCAATAATGGTAGGGGCAGTAATGAACGTGTGGTAGAGATTCTCAGCAATCTCGCTCTCAATCACATGGACAATCTCGCAGTAAGTCCCGTGGCTATAAGTCCTCATTGACTTGTCGTTACTGTGGGCAAGCACGGCATATTCGACCACAATGCCATAAAATGCATGAAGATAAGTGCAAAGAAAAGGGCAAGGATAAAGCACTGGACAAAAATGATGATCACGACATTGTCTTTAACAAGTCTATTGTTAAGACTGAAGAGGCTAATGTTGTGTAGAGACTGATTCTGATTATGATTTCATACTTGTAGCTTCTTCTCTTGATACTTCACAACAGCTGATCAATGCTTTATCAAGGTATACTCAATGTTGGCTTATATATTTAGGGGCTTCTTTTCATGTGACCCCTCATAAAGAGTGGTTTCACTCCTATCGCAGTTTGATTGAATCTATCCATTTAGGTAATTCCCTGGCATTGGAGATCATTGGTATTAGTGATGTCCAATTGAGTTTGGTTTAGGTTGCATGTTTACTCTTCATGATGTATGTCATGTATCAGCTCTCACAAAGAGCACTAGCACTTTGGATGATGTAGGTTATCTAGGTTCTTTTGGTGATTCGTCATGGAAGATTACTCATGGGAATCTTATCATTGCACATAAGTAATGCTAAGTCCCGTACTCTTTATCCCTTGCTTGTATCTGGGTTAGTTGACCATATATTGGCAATGGATGCAATTCCACATGTATCTCTTTGGTATCATCGCTTTGGGCATATGTCCTTCAAAGGAATGAAAATGCTTACTCATTTGTAGTATCTTTCGTCCCTTGAATATTCGGAGCAAGAGAATGCAATCAGCGCGACTAAGGTGATTGAAGCAGTTGAAAATGAAAAGAAGCTATTTGATGGCCGTAATGTGTCGGCTTATTTGAAGACATATGAGATTAAGATGGGAATTTTTGGAGTACCGACAGGACTTATGAGCAAATATTTTCTTCACCTTGTCACACCCGCCTTGAGGGTAAAAGTGACTGATCTTTTCCTTCAAAATTCGCATTGGCAAGATTTTAAGAAGGCCCTGAAAGAGGAGTATTTTCTTGAGGACTTTGGGATGGATAAACGACGATCATTTTGAGAGTGGGTCTACATGCCAAACAAAGGTCTAGCTACTTCAGAATCGATACGAGAATTTGAAGAGAGGTATAGTTAGCTTGATGCCACTGAACAAAGAGCATTGGATATTGAGAAAGTTGAGCTTTTCTTACAAGCTGCAGATCCTGCTCTTTAGGAAGAATTAGGAGAGCTTCTTGAGGATCGCATGAAGCCTATGGGTCTTAAAACAGATTGGTCGCTTCTCCTAGCGGCTGGGGTCCCGCCTGTCGCTCGCGTCTGTCTTCAGCCTATTTTTTGCACATCTGGCTCCTCAGCGCCCTTCTGTTCGTCATGGGTTCCCTTGCGCCCAGAGAGAGTGTGTGATCGTGGGTCCCTGCTTCTGCACGTTGACTTGCAAATTGGACAAAGGAGTTCCATATGCACACTGATGCATCCATTGAAGGCTTAGGCACAGTCTTATGCTCGAAAGGCTCCTCGAAGCTGGATCAGCCAATCTACTATGCAAGTTGAAAAGTAACTGACAGAGAGCAAAACTACACATTGACAAAGCTCGTTCTTCCTTTTGACGTGTGGCCACGTCTCTCGTGTCGCGTGTGAACGCGCTTGTTTTATTGACTTTGGTTGCTTAGGTTGACTTAGATCTTTATCAAATGGATGTCAAGAAAACTTTTCTTCATGGGGACTTGCATAATGAGATTTACATGGAGCAACCTAAGAGCTTTGCAGAACATGGTAGGGAACACCTAGTGTGTAGATTAAGGAAGAGCCTTTATGGCCTTAAGTAGACAACTAGGGAATGGTATCACGAGTTTGATGCCTTTATGCATTCACAGGGATATTCTCGCAATGATATGGATCCATGTTTATAACGAATAAGGCTTGCGATGGTAGCCTTATGATTTTAATCCTCTATCTAGATAACATGTTAATTGTTGGGAGTACTCATGATGAGCTGGATGCCTTGAAAGGTTAGCTCAAGAAGAGCTTTGAGATGAAGGACATGAGACAAGCCTCACATATTCTTGGGATACATATTATGCGCGATCGCTCTAAGGGGCTTCTTTACTTATCACAGAAGGAGAAAATCCAGAAGGTCCTTGAGCGATTTCATCTACAGGATGTTAAGCCTACTGGCTATCCTTTACCTTCTCACATGAAGGTTAGTGAGGCCAATTGTCCACAATCTAATGATGAGCTAAAGACCAAGGTGGCCAAGATCCCTTACGTATCCATAATGGATAGTTTGATGTATGCCATGATAACCACTCATCCTAACATAAAATTTGCAGTGGGAGTTGTGGTACGCTATATAGCTACATCGAGTAGACAAAATTGGGATGTGGTCAAGGGTATCATGAAGTACCTAAAGGACACAATAGCTATGTGCATCTATTATGGTGGCCAATATATAGGAGTCATGGAATATACAGACTCTAATTATGCAGGACATACAGATAGTAGGAAGTCCACCTCTAGATGTGTCTTTACCTTTGTTGGAGATGTTGTTTCTTGCATGTCTAGGGTGTAGAAATGCACAGCCCTATCTACTATAGAGGTAGAGTATATTGTAGCCATTGAGGCTTGCAAGGAGGCTCTCTGGTTAGGCCGTTTGGTAGCACACCTTGGCATTAGCGATGTGGTCCCTACAATGCATTTGGATTCTATGAGTGCTACTCAGTTGGCCAAGAATCCATTCTTCCATGCTAAGACAGAGCATATTGAGGTGCGGAATCACTTTATTCAAGAGGTTGTTGAGGACAAGTCCATTGAGCTTGCCAATATCTCAATTGACCAAAATCTATAGATTTGCTCGCTAAAATTCTCTCAACAAAGCATTTTGCCTTCCTTAGGAAGTTGATGGGCATTGGATGAGATGACGTCTTTCCTCATCTTGTTGTACTTATGTACATTTATACTTTGTCACTTTTTTCTTGTTCTCTTCTCATTAGGGATACATTTGCCTTTAAATGGGAGGTTGTTGGGGGTAAAGGTGCATGTGCCTAGCCACTCGTGTATTACTTACATTGGCAGTATACCCACACACCTACACATTGCAATTAGCAGGTGCCCATCATTGTCACTTCATTCTTTATTCTTTCAATGATGTTTGAATAAAGGGAAGGCCAGTCACACATTGTAACTATTGGAGTTCCCACATCTTGTGTGTGTCTCTCTCTCTCTTGCTCTTACTCCTTTCACCATAGCTCTTGCTTCCGCTCTATGCTTCCACTTCAGGGCTCACTCCCTGCAGAAGCCCCCTACTTTTTGAAACCCTTAGCTTTCTTAAACCTCCTAGTTTCACTCTTTTCCCTATGGGTTCATAGAGGCTCAAAGTTTTTTTATTTTAATGCTTTTATAACCTCTATGAACTCAATGCTAATTATAAAAACAAGAACAATACAATACAAAATCCACTACAAATCAATCTCTTCTTGATCCACTCATCCTAGATTAGCTTGGTATTTCGAAATATAAGCTTTTATTCCACCACTCAGTGCAGAGAGTATGCACCCAATCATTTGATTTCATTTCTATCTTTTTGACAGGGTCAAAATATTGGAGCTCTTCCAAGCTCATGCTAGATCTAACGAAATGCTTATTGATTCAAGCACTTCAAGAGATGCGGCTATGGCTACCTCTCACATAACTATTGTATACTCTCATGAACACTATAGCAAACTCATGGATTTATCTCTTCATTTTGCAATTTATCCATAAAGGCTCATCAATGGCTCTACTATTCAAGCAATGTTCCTCAAGCATGCTCCATCTACATAGCTTTGATTGCTTTAAGATCACTTCATAAGAAGAAAAAAGAGTAGAAAAAAAGAGCAGAAAAAAAGAGCTTTACACACTAGTCCCTCACTCTTCCTCACACACACACACACACACACCCCTCTCTCTCTCTCTCTCTCTCTCTCTCTCTCTCTCTCTCTCTCTCTCTCTCTCTCTCTCTCTCTCTCTCTCTCTCTCTCTCTCTCTCTCTCTCTCTCTCCACACAAGTAAGAAATATAGAAGTAGGAAGCAAGAATAGAGGTCTCCCAAGATTGTGCATTGCAAGAATGATATTATCTATTCATTTTTTGGCCTTTATACATAGGATTGGGTTGGGCACTCTATCTTTCTTTTTGTCCCAAAATTAGAATTTTGTAATTTATGCATTGTAAAGAAGGGACTTTCTTCATAACTAAGGAATACTCAAAATACACCAAGAAATTTTGCAATAGCCATATCCAATATCATGATCATGAAGAAGTAATCCAATGGAGAAAATAGAAGAAAGGTAGCAAGATATCCACCTCTTGTTATGGTGGAGCAAGGAACGCACCCTTTGCTATGTTGGGAGGTCCAAACTTGAAATCGTTAATGGAAGGTTGATTAATGTGCAAAAAGATGTGCACAAATTGTAACTCAAGCCTTTTATACTCAGCCCTAACTCTATGCTTTATTACAAGCCTACTCAACCTATAGAAGCTTTGTCCTCAAAGCTTGTAATTTGGGAAAGAGTTACAATGGGAATTTACAAAGAAAGCTTTGCAGAATGTAGATTCACGTTAAAATATTAGCATGTATGCTGAAGAAGGTCCCCTTGAATCAATGACCTACAAGTGTGGTGTGCAAATTACTGTAACCGTCCAAACATGACTATCATAAGGAAAAGTATAGCTTGTTCTGCATTTTGATCAAGTTATGACAATCTGTTTTATGATAGAAATTGATACAGTAAGCTTTCACTCGTCCTCTTGTGAAAGCTAAGGAGAAAAGTCAATATATGATGATGGCTTCTAAGTAGACTCTTCCATAGGTAAGCCTTGCTATTTTATAAGATATCCTAGCACTAATCGACCCCTTTAAATTTTTCCTATTTTTCCAATGAACTTCTCAGGCTCATATATAATGACATCATCTTCATCCATTGGAGGTGACTCCTCTAAAACTTGAATTGCTAAACCCACATACTTCTTCAACTAAGAAACATGGAAGATATCATGGATTTGTGTTGAAGAAGGTAACTTGTTGAAGAAGGTAACTTGAGTTCGTAAGTAAGCTCACCAACTCACTGGAGGATTTGATATGGCCCATAGAGCCTATGAGACAACTTATTATGCTCAAAGAAATATATATAGATTTAGGAACCTTTAGAAAGACCCAAATTGCCTTCTTCAAACTCTAAATGTCTCCTCCTCTCATTTGCATAAGCTTTCATGACATGTTGTGATTTGTGAATGTTTTCTTTACATCGATTCATTAATATTTCCATCTTATGGAGTTTGGCCTTGGCTTGTGGATTCATGTCTTCATGGAAAAGGATGGAGGGTATTTGCACTTTGTATCGATAAAATCAAATGGCAACATGCCTATGCTCATATGATGAGTATTGTTGAAACAAAAGCTAGGTAGACATAGCAATTGGTCCCATGAGGCTTGACTATCATGACAAAATATCAAGGATGTCCGCTTATTAATGCACTCTATTTTCTCATCTATTTAGGGGTGATAGGCCATAATAGAAGTCAAGTGTGTCCCCATAGAAGTGAATAAGCTTGCCAAAAGTTCCCCATGAACTTGGTATCACAATTGGAATTGAACTTCAATGGTATCCCATGGTGCTTGAAGATACACTCCATGAATTGATCAACAACTTGTTTTGCAAAAATTTGGGCCTTCATTGGGAAGAAATGGGCTGGTTTAGTTAATCAGTCCATGATACGGTAATGGTTGAAGCAAACCGCTGGGTGGATTTTTTATTTTGTTGATACGGTAAACATTGCATGACATAATCTTTGACAACTTGCCAAATTCCCTTTCAATAAAAACTTTTATGAATATTATCAAATGACTCAAACAAGCCATGATGTCTTGTCAATGGTGAGGAGTGCATTTCTTGCAAAATACAATGCTTGAATGATGTTTGGGCATCAAATAGACTCATCCTTTGTACCATACTTAGCATTTCCTACATCTTGGTTATTTCCATTTTCATGTCAGCCAATTCTTGGTTGGTTTCTGCAGCCTTTTCCTTATCTTGGGTGCTTGTGCCTGATCTCTCGTCGGATGTTGAAGCTCTCTCCAAACTTCTCAAGTGGTTCTCATCTTGGGTCCTAGAGCTCCTCTCCTTCAATTGGTCGTCGACCCGAATGGCCTCTTCGAACACCCTTGCTAGCGTGTCTCGCTGCAAGCTTGAGCTCCTGCTAGGGCTTTATACAGCTCTTCATTTCGTATCCCACTGATAAATACCATCGACATTGCTCTTTCAGTCGGCCGTTTGCCCATCGGGATTCTGTTGAAGAGACTCCTTACATGGGTCACATAGTCACGGATGTCCACTTTTTCCTTCTAATTGATGTTCATAAGGCATAGTAGCAAGTTATCCGAGTATTCGGGCTCGAAAAATCTCTTAATGAAGAGGTTTTTCAATCCATTGAAGTTTACTCGCTCCGCGGCATCTAGACTGGTGTACCAAGTCCAATCCTTGTCTCCCAAGCAAAGCTCGAATGCTTGAGAGCGTTAAGTCAAGTAGTTGAGACCGTTGGTCTTGCAGACCTACTCGAACTGCTCTATAAATCCGTACTACGGATCGTCTTGGAGCTGGTACTTATCAAGCTGCTTCGCGACCACAGGTATCTTAGGCTGGCTCCTAGAGCCTTGGTTCACCCCCAACCCCACTAGTAGTGATGTGGTCAATGCTCAACGCTCTGCTCTGCTGCTGTGTTGTCTAGCAATCGCTTCGTGAGAAGCTCACTTAGCGTCAAACCTCCTTCTAGGTTCAGCACTCTCTAGGTTCAGCACTTGCTGTATCTCTCTCATCTCCACGTTCTACCTCAAGCTCTTAGTATGCTCATCCCGCTTATATTCCATTATGCCTCACAGTGCTTTGTGGGTTAGTTTTCTTTCCTCCTCTAGGTTGGCTATAATGGCTTCTGCCGCTCTACCACGGTGCTCACACCAAGCGTGAGAGTCATAGCTACTCACCAACTGCTGGATCGCTTCTGGAAAAGCTCCTAAGTCGAATTCCTTGTTCCCCCTGAGGTCTGATCTTTCCTCTAACATGGTTAGGTTCTCTTGCTCCACTAAACTGTTGATAAGTCTAAGGAGGTCGGGAAGAGCCAAGTATTGTGTTGCTATTTGCTTAGTCCTACACTGGGCTCCTATTGTCTATTTATGTCTCCACTAACTGTCGTTCAGGCGCTGACTCTCTTGACAACCTACTCTAGTTACTAAGCAGTTGCATCTTGCGAAATTGCCTATTCTTTGAGTCAAAATCGAGTTTCGACCATCAGGGTGGCTCACAAAGGTTAGCGCCATTAAGATCTTATTGGGTCTAGTATAAATTTCCATAAGATGTGCAATACTTTGACTCGGCCCAACTTGTCCAAGTTATAGGGGTCGAATGGTGACCTTGGACGGTCGAATAGATATGTCCAAGGGCCGAGCGGGGCTGAGGGTCGAATGACAAAAGTGGGCTGAGAGCCAAATGACAAAAGTGGGCCGAGGACCAACTATCAAGTTGGTCCGATTGCTTGATTTGGACGGGTTGAGCGAAAGGCATTCGAATACAATGGGCCAAGTTGTTGATTTGGCCAAGGGCCGAATGGTAACTTGTCTGAGTAGGTTGATTGAGAGCTTAGTGTCCGAGTGGGCCGAGGACCGAATGGTCCGATTCTGGGACTCGGCCCAAACCCAATCCACTCAGACAGGCCGAGCCGCGCACGACGACGGCTGCGCCGGGGATGATCTTGTTGAATCCAATGATCTGCACAAACACCAAGCACACTGCCTTCCAGATCACAACAAATACACAGTAGGGAGGTTTTGATATACCTGAATCATGCAAAGAAATCCCCAATGGCAAGGTTGAATCGAATCAATGCTAGAACACACACACACACACACACACACACTCTCTCGCTCTCTCTCTCTCTCTCTCTCTCTCTCTCTCTCTCTCTCTCTTTCACTGCTATGGTGAAAAATGAGCTCCTCTATAGTCCTCTGGCCCTTAAACCCCTTCCCGAGCAGGGTTTTGCCATCCCCAATCACTCCCTTGCTGGTATTAATCGTTCCAACCACTCTTTTTTCCCATTCACCTCGATCTGTGCCTATTTTGCCCTGTTTTATAGCAGTAAATGTATGCTTCTCCAAATCGATCTCGTAATCCTATCCTATGCTAAATGCAACCAGAATCAAAAGCAAATGACTGAAAGGATCTCCCTTCTTTCCCAATCATTAAACATCCAAAATAACCAGAATACTTACTTGTATCGAAGATCAAAAGCCCCAACTTCCTACCTATCTCAAGCTCCAGTTCGGGGATGAATCCCTTACTTCGACGCTTGATATGAGGCATGCAAGTGCTCAAGCTTGAATCCGTTAGTCCCGGCAACGGAACCAAAATGTGGGAGCTCTCACTTAACTGCCAAGACCCATGGACCACTTATTGCTTCAAGCGTTCCAAGTGAGCTCTAATGGCTACCTCTCACATAGCCGACGTGCCTTCAAACCTACAAATGTAGTGAGCTTACCTCAATGCTGAAATGAGTTGCCTCCTCCTTCACGCACATCGGTAGCTCCATGATCCTTGATGCTAGCTCAAGCACCCTCAAGCCTCCTCTATCAAGCTCCATCCACCATGGCCTTGCTCGTGTGAGCAAGGAGAAGAGAGGAGAAGAAGAGAAGTGGAGATGGTGAAGAGCTTCACCCTCTTGATCCCTCACTCCCACATACTCACTCCCTCACACTATCACACTCCCTCCCTCAAGAGCACACACATAAGCAAAGAGAAGGGAAGAAAGGAAGAAGAGAGGTCTCTTGTTAGCCACACACCAAAAGAATGAGCTTCCATTCACTTTTTGAACTTTATACATACAAGGCCTAAAATTCCATGGACGCCCATCCTTTTTACATGACTGGCCTTTGTGGCAAGGTCCTTTCCCCTATTCTCCTTTTCTCACCTCATGCCTTAAACCTACACCCATCTATTCCTTTACAAATGGGATAGGAGGGAGCTGGGTGCTCTTTTACAAGAGTTTTTAGAGTTTTTTGAGGCGCCTTCTCTTTAAAATTGTGCTTTCGCATCAGCTTAGTCTTTTAAGGGCCGCCTTTGTACCCTTGCTCTTTTTCTGTTCTTTTTTTGCTTTTTGCTTTATTTTTCCATCATCTTGAACTAAGGTTAACAGAGAGTCCTACTCATTATTGATTTTATATGTTTAAACATTGTCTTGGTATATTTTTCTTTCATTTACATCAGTCTATTTGTCTTGGACTATGCTTTCATTTATTGCATTATGGCTGGTGGATGGCACTAATTACAACTATTTGAAGGCACAAATATGACAAATTTTAGTGCAAAGATTGTAGATTAAGCCATTGAGGTCTGAGGATGTAAGGCGTGAATGCTTTGATGTAGAGGACTGGGATGAATTGGATGAGTTATATAGATCTACAGTCATTTTTTTACTCTCTAAGCAGGTCTATAATAATAATGTCTCCAAGGGACAAACCACTTGGTAGTTATGGGACAAGATTCATAATGTCTATGACAAGTAGAGCCCTGCCACTTAGATGATATTGGCTGAAGTAACTCATGGACCTTTATATGAAGGAAAGGACTTCCATGTCCACCCACTTAAATGAGTTTCGTTCTATATTCAACCACTTGTCTTCGTAGGGGATTGACTTTAAGGATAACCTTTCTCCCTTGTTCTTGTTGCTATTTACTTTGTCTGAATCATGGGACATATTCCATATAGCTATTTGCACAAATATGCCTTGTTGATGGGCTAGAATTGTAGGATGTAGAGGGTGCATTATTATTGAGTGAAGAGGTTAATAGAAAGAATGTTGATGCTTCTCATAGTTTTCATGCTTTGATAGTCAGAGGAGGCAATAATGGTAAAAGTAGTAATCATTGCCATAGGAGAGACTCTCAAAAGCCTCATTTTTCAGTCACCTGAATAGTCTCATAGTAAGTCCCGTGGTTATAAGCCAGCATTAACTTGTCATTATTGTGGCAATATTCACAATAAAATGTGTGATAACAAGCACAAGAAAAAGGGAAAGGGAAGAGTGTAGGAAAAGAATAATGATTATAGCATTGACCTTAGTAAGTCCAGTGTCAATATCGAAGAGATTAATGCTATGCAAATTGATTTTATGATGATTATATACTTGCATCTTCTTCTCTTGATATTTCGTTGTTGACTGATGCCTTGTTCACCTATGCTCAGTGTTGGCTACTTAACTCAAGGGTATCATTTCATGTTACCCCTCATCAAGAGTAGTTCACTCCTATCCAGCATGATAGGATCTATTAGATTGGGAAATGACTTGGCATTGAATATTGTTAGTATTGGAGATATCTAGCTATAGTTTGCTTCAGGTGGTATCTTTTCTTTGCATGATGTATGTCATGTTTTGACTTTGACTAAACGTCCAATTTCTCTCAGGTAGTTGGATGATATAGGTTATGTTGTATCCTTTGGGGATTCCTCATGGAAGATTAGCTATGAAAATCTTGCCTTGGCACAATATGCCAAGTTTGGCACTCTTTATCCCTTATTTATATTTGGGTCTATCGACCATGTTTTGACAGTGGCTATAGTACCACAAGTCTCATTATGACATCATCGCCTTGTGTACATGTTGTTAAAGGGAATGAAAGTGCTTATCTATTTTTAGTATCTTCTGTCCCTTGACTATAATGTTTTGGTACTTGTGATCATTGTCTTTATAATAGGCAAACACGTAGTTCACATAAAAAGTTTGGCATTATGTGCATGGGTGAGGCTCTAGCTCTTGTTTATTTTGATGTTTGTGGACCTACATTTTACAAGTCATTAGGAGGTGTAAAGTATTTTGTTACTTTCATTGATGATTACTCACATAAGGTTTGGGGATACTCCATAAAGTAGAAGTCAAAATTCTTGGCTATGTTTTAGCATTAGCTTGCTTTTATTGAGAACGAGTTTGGGTATGGGCTAAAAAGCCTATGATTTGACAATGGGGGTGAGTATGTATCTAAAGCCTTTGAGTAGTTTTATGATGAGAGGGACATTAAGAGTCCATTTACCACCCCATATATGCCACCCCAGAATGGTATAGCTAAGCACATGAACATGATGATTTAGGAGCAAGTGCATAGTATGCTTAGCCAAGCAGGCTTATTGTACCACTTTTGGTTTGAGGTAGTTACGATTGCCATACATTTAATTAATTGAGCCCCATGCACTGCTCTTAACTATTAGGCTATATAGAAGGTATAATTAGGAAAACCTCTTGATTCAACACCAATATCACGTGCCACTTTTATTCATTGGAAGCTAACATATTGCCACCAATCAAAAAGTTTGGAAGATTACAAATTGGAATCTACCATTTCAATTACCATGTTCACAAAATGTTCTATCACATTGCTACTATGTTCAAGGTTTCAGATGTTATAGATTGAGAGTTATCAGTTTTTGTGTCTAGCTTGGGAGATTATAGGATGGATGATACCAGTTCTGCATCAATTACTAGTCCACTGCCAATCCCCATTTCACTTTTAGCTTTAGCAAATTGGTAGCTATCACTTTTGATAGTACTATGCTTTGTCTACTACTAGTGTGCTACATTTAGTGTACTACTAGGGTCCTACTAGTTGGCAACTAGTTGCTACCAATGTGCTAACGTGATACTATTAGTGTGCCACTAAATTGATAGGTTGGGAGCTATCATTTTATTTTTAGCTTGATACCAGTGTGCTACTTTTAGTATGCTACCAATGTGTTGGTAGGTTGGTGGCTTGGGAGCCCCATTTTATTATTGACTTCATATTAGTTTGCCACTTTTAGTGTGCTACTTGAGTGCTATCAATGTGTTGCTTCAGGTTAGTACTAGTGTGCCACTAGATTAGTAAAGTGGGAGCTACCATTTTGTTCTCAACTCGACACTAGTCTACTACTTTTGATATGCTACTAGTTTGTTACCAGTTTGCTACTAGGGTGCTAGTAGATTGGTAAATTGGAAGCTAGCATTTGGTTTTCAACTTGACACCATTCTACTACTTCTAGTCTACAAGTTCCATGTTGTTAGTAGTCTGTTACCTAATAGAGCTAAAATTTTACTATCAACCTGATACCACTCTACTGCTTCCAGATTGCTATTAGTTTGCTATCCAAGAGAGCTAGTATTTTGTTTTCATCCATAATATGGTAGGATTTTCTCAATACATTTACTAATTTTTGTATTTAATATAAGTAGAGGGCTTCCTTACCTTCAGACATAGTCATCCAAAGGTGCAAATCCAACAAAGGAAGTTAGAGAAGTTAAAGCCTTACTTTGTATGCAAGCTTTAAGATTAATACACTTGTTGTTGCATCTCTCATATGCAAATGCCATTTTTGAGAGATTTGTAAATCATATAAGACAAGTTTTCTATGGTTTACATGGAAAAGAGTGCAATTGTCAATGCGATATTTGTGGTCAAGATGAGAAATGCAACGCTTATGCAAAAACTTTCTTTAGCATTACATGGCTTTGGGAATCTATTTTATGTCCCAATGACTTTTTTGCACAGAATTGTTTGATTGAGGATTACTTGTCATGTGGACCTTTACAAAAACTATCTATCTATCCAATAGAGGAGTCATATAGTACACATGGTAGCAACACAGATATTTGAGGATGTTCAAGTTGGCAATACAAATATGAGGAAGAAAGAAAAAAGAAAAATGTCTATCAATGAAAGAGATGTAGTGCAGGGAACATTTAGTATTGCTTAAGGATCATTTGAGAAAGTTTATAAAGCATAACTTTATTTATAGATGGTAGGGAGAGTAATTTCAAGAGTGTTTACTTCAATTCCTTGAATATGTGGTTGTATCTATAGTAGATTTTGTAGAAAACTACACATTCAAAGAACAAAATCAGGTGCAATCTATGTGTTGCTCTACCCATGTTACAATCTTTGTCCACATCACATGTATGCATATTGCAAGTTGTCCAAAAATAGTATAATTTGTATATTTGATGATAAAATCCATGATAGCCCTTTATTCATACTTGTTCTGCTTCATTTTGGATGGTTAGAAGAGCTAGGAATGTTGCTCAATGAACATTGAGTATGGTCACATGGAGCAATATCACAGTTATAAGGCAAAGAGGCTTTTTTATTCAACATTGTTCTATGCTTCATTTTGGATGGTTGAAAGAGCTAGGAATGTTGCTCAATGAACATATGGTCACATGGAGTAGTATCACAGTTTAAGGCAAACAGGCCTTTCTACTTCGTTGTCGATATGGTATAATGATATGTATAAGAACATCACATCATTTTTATGGTTTAGTTCATGGAAATGGCGAATATAATGGTATAGATATTGTTATCAAGAGGCATCTCACTTAAGAGTAGCTAAAGCTAATTTAAAAAAATAAACTAGTGCGAATGACTTATGTGAATGTACTAGTGCAAAGGAACATGTGCAAATGAACTAGTAGGAAAGAAACTTACGGGAATAGACTTATGTGAATGAACTTTATGAAGGACCCTCGACAATCATCAAGAATTTTGCTATGTGGAGGAGAAATGAAACACATTCCAGCTCTATTTTTTAGCCTATAACTTAATAGCATCCATGCTTGCAACAATACTTTCTACAAACAATATCTAATCAATTGGGCTCTTGAGGTGCTCATATAAAAGGCCCCTAGCAAAGGCTTACATGACCTTCATGCTATAAATTGAAGTGAATAATTTGTTAAATTTAGGCCAAAACTTTGCCTTTATATCCCTTTACTTCACTTTATGGTGGTAACCTCTCTCTTCAGCATATTCTTGAAGCAACACAATTAATCATCAGAGGCCATAAACCTAGCAATCACTCAGGCATCCTTCTTGGAGTCAATGCAACTTTCTGTTATGACTTTCTTTTGAATGGTACGTTTGGGACATCAATGCAACTTTCTATTATGACTTTCTTTTGAATGGTACGTTTGGGACATCAATGCAACTTTCCTTGCAAAGTTCAAGGAGAAAAATCTATGAGTAGAACGTAATAATAAAGTAACAATGAAAAATGCATGTAACACATCAATTTACACAAACATGCATGCTAAAAGGAACATAGATGCATGCATGCACCAATATGAGAACAATATCCATGCATGTAGCAACACAATCATGCAATTGCAATTGTAAAACACAATGCATTTAGTATCTCTGTGTTAGAGATTCTTGGATCTATTGTGGTGCGCTTTTGCTTCTTTGAACTATTAGCTAGTGAAAGGATGAAGATTTTGAGATGTGTATCTTCTTGTTAGAGGATGGAGCAGAATCCAAATCACTATTGGATGATGAAATTGAGATTAGTGAACCAGATTGGGAGAGAGAGAAAGGTAGAGGTCTCTTCCAACCTTTCGGTGACCTCTAATAAGCATTCATTCCTTCTCTATCCTTGGTACTCTGTTGTCCACACCTCCTCTTTCCCAAATGGCATGCATGTCATTGTAGATTTATGAAATTGGTCCACCGTATCCATTTCTTTGTAGCACAAACCACTACTTTGAGCTTTCAAGAGCTATTGCAGTCATAACAAAATTGCTTATAGCTCTTCATGTATTATACAATTGTTTTTTCCCTTTCACAGATATATATGGTTTCTTAATGTTCCCTCTCGTAAAATTAAATTATTATTTTCTCCATAACGAAAAGAGCCTTTCTCTCCATTCACTACTAGCAAGATACTAAACCCCTTGTCAATCATCCTAGAAATAGGCAACTAGTGTATCACCTAAACATGCACATACTCACATCTTTGTCTCCAATCTAGCCAAGTACTATTTTTCTTTTTTGCCCATACTAGGCATTTGAAGAGTATTTTGAAATAATCAAAAGGTTTAGTAGTTCAAAAATGTAGTTCAATCAAGTATATACAAATAGGATCAATATTGAATAGATTGTAGTGTATGAAATATGCTAATCAATATATGCAAACTCTCTCTAAAGCATGGATTTAATCAAATAATATAAAATATTAATTTAAAAAAAATATGTGGATGAAAGTTAAACGGTCAATTGAAATAGCCAAAATGTTTATGTAACGTCAAAACAACACCTTTGAACCATGATGTCAATAGTCCAATGAAAAGCACATTGATCATGACTAATAGAATAGGCAGACAATGGCCTACATGGCTTGAATCAAAGTATCTATATCACTTATTATAAGGAGATCAAAGTAGAAAATGCAAGGTATACAACTAATGAGGCATTGTGAAGAGCGACCATATTGAAAAAATAGCATCTAATAGGTCATCTAGCTTAGAACCAGTATGGCTAGTAGGTTGCCAACAAGGGAACTAGTCATTAGCTCACATGAGAGGTTACAATGACAAAACACAAGTGGTTTCAACCCCTTGAGTGAGAAACACAACCAACACTCTATATGACACAACAAGAACAATAGAAATCACTAAATCTAATAACCCTCATCACTTGATACTATGCGAGAATGAGCAATAAAAGCATAAGGATCACAACTCCTTGAGACTAAGTAGAATGAACAGTGAAAGAGAGAACATAGAAAACAATAAATACACATGCAATGTTAACCATAACATAATGCACGAGATGTAACATACAAAGCACATGCTTGAATGAGATAGGTGGTTTGTTGAGGAATGCCTTCATTCTCCCTCTCTCCAAGTGGACGTCATATGATATAGCAAGAATGGAGGATTGGAGTACATATAGGCTCCATGATGAGGCCTAAGAGAAATAAGCTAGCCCTAAATGAGTTGCCCAATGGCCCATAAAGGCAACCAACACAAATTCTAAAAGAGCACCTAGCACCCATTAAACATACATCACTAACAACATTTTTCTTTTAAAGGGAAGACTATGTCAAAGTATGGAAGATATAAGGTTGTTGTAGGTGATTATACAAAGCTTCTACATTCTATAGTTTGCAGTTTGACTTGATTGATGTATTTTGCTAAAAAATATTCACACTTATGATGAATCAATATTTTTGGCTCAATATGAACTTATATGCATGTTGGTGAATTTCTATGCATAAAGAATCTAATTGTGTAATACAAAAGAGTAAGAGATGGTGGTAGCTCATCGAACCTTTGAAAATCGACTATTGCATATGAATAGTGCCATGCAATGCTTTTTAGGAAAATGTTGTCCTTTTCCTAGATACAAGGCTAAGAACACTTATTTAAATTATTATTGAGAGTAATAAAGACAATGGGATTGCATGTAAATCTAATTTAGCACCAATAGTTATATTTCATGTATTCTCTTGTAGCTCTTATTTGTTAGTGATTGTAAACACGACTACTATCACATGCTGTGTCACAACACAAAAAAAAGAAACTTGTATTTGTCTAATTACTTTCATAGTTAGTCATATATTGAATTTGTTTTCTTGCAATTAATAGATATCTAAAGAAGTGCATTAGAGCAAGCTACTAATGAGGGTGGTCTTACAGATTATGGTGGTCCCATGCGATGGGTTAAAAGAAAGATAATGCACACTTCCACTCATATGACCCCATTGGGTGTTTGTGATCAAAACATAAGAATCTAAAGGTCATACTTACACACACAAATAATTAATGCCTTGAAGTGCGAGCTAGATATATCATCATAAGAGACAATTACAATTAGTAAGATGGCATGATCATGAAAGATTTGTATGATATGCATATGTAGACAAAAAGTTTAGAATGCAATATCTTCGCAGAGAAAACTCATATGAGGATTTTTTTGTCAAGTACTTGAAAAGAGCTCTCAATATGAGACCCATATTGGGGTCCCTAAATTTAGGTTATAGGAGCTTTGAATTGGCCTAGAAATGCTCATCCTTAAGAATGGGAATGACATTGTAGAAATAACAAGTTTGTATTTTGGTAGTTCCCATTTGATTTTGTTTCTATTTCTTAACAATTCTCAACCCAAAAGGAAAAGCCATAAAGACGACGAGACAAGTTTCAAGACACTTGTCACACAAGCTTCAAGAGTTCCACCACTTGTCCCAATTCATGACATGGGTTGGAGACTTGTCTTATGCTACTCTCCTTTTCCTCTTTGCACTAAATCTACCTTTCATTTTTATAAAAAGAGCACATTTCCTCTCATTCTAGATAAAGTTCCCTAGCCATAAGCTAATGTACAATGGTTGAAGATAGCCATTCTATAGGATAACATATTTGTAAATCCATTTCAATGCCTCTTTGTGAAGCTCACTTCCATTTCAAGAAAAAGAAAAGAGCCATGTCAATGTACAATCAACCATATAAAGAGGCCGATTTTCCTTCTCTTCCTACTCTCACTTTGAAAAGAAATTGGTTGTTTGAGACTTGTCTTATGGTACTCTCCTTTTCCTCTTTTAATTAACTCTATCTTTCTATTATAAATAGAGCACATTTCCTCTCATTCTAGATAAAGTTCCTTAGCTATAAACTAATGTACAATAGTTAGCCATTCTACAGGACAATAGATTTGTAAATCCATTTCAATGCCTCTTTGTGAAGATCACTTTCACTTCAAGAAAAAGAAAAGAGTCATGTTAGTGTACAATCAACCATATAAAGAGTCCAAATTTCCTTCTCTTCCTACTCTCACATTGAAAAGAAATTGATTATTTTATAGCAAAATAAGTTCATGCATTTGGTGAATGTGTGCATATTTGCATGATCTCATGAGAGTGAGAATACTATTCACTCTTAAGTTGATTGTAATTAAGCTCATCCCTGAGGAACTTGGGTTGAGTAGAAATACATTCGTTCTTGGGTGGGGACTAGAAGAGGTTGGGGGGGGGGGGGGGGGGGTGTTCTTTAACCCTCAACTTGTCTCCATTTCTTTATACATCCATGGCTATAACTTTTTGAATAATTATCATAATTCAACTTCATGTATTTGCTCTTTCTATTTTCTTGAAGTGTTAAGTCTAAAAATTAAGTGAATCATATTATTATTGTGAGCACACTACATTGTATGGGGAATTCACATGGTAGATGATTCAAGTTAATTGATTGTTCAATTTGCATCATCCACAATCTTGGTGTTTGCAAGATTCATAATATAACAACCTATATTTTAATGCTTCGATATTTGGAGACTCGCTGTTTGCACATGTTTAGATAGAGTTAATGGAGGCTTTGCCAATGCAGGTGACTACAGTGGGTTATGGTATAAAGGTATATTGTAAATGGATTGAAGGAGGCTTTGAAGGCACAAGTGATTGCCTTAGCTTACAATAGAAAGGTATACTATAACTAGGTAATCTAACAATGATGAGTGGGAAGTAGCTTGAAAAAGTTCTTAGATTCAAGAGTTATTTCTTATCATACTATGATGATAGTTTTGTTGCTATAGAGGAGTTTTGATTGGCACATGAAGACAAGGCACATTCACGTTCAACTACTTGGATTAGGTGACATACTTTGTTGTTAAAGGTCACGAGTGCAAATTGATGGAATCAAATAACTATTGGAGCACACTTGGTCCAATGAAAGTGCATATTCTACTTGGTAAGTAAATAAATACAAAAAATTTATACCTATTTTTAATCTAAAGATGCTAAAAGACAATTAACATGAAAATGAATTTACCTCAATCATGACTAGAGTTGCTTTAAAAGAGAAGCCAACTCCAATATTTATTTAGAATGATCATCCATAGATTTTTCGATTCCGGAGTCTTAAGAAGTGAAGGTTTATGCACAATTCTTAGGGCATGTATCATTATGGCTCTATACGTACATATGAGGAAGCCCAAAATGCCTTCAAAATGTTGAGGTGGTTCCAAAACAAGTGTCTTCTAAGGGTCATATTTGAATGTCTTGTGATTGCATCTTTGATGAGGATGAATATGTTGTCCACCTCTCATATTTCACTTACAAGTGGGGGTTGAGATAAGGCAACAATAGCAACAACACTCTTAGGGTATCTCTTTTGTTTTTTGTTGACCTTCATTGATTGGTTGATGGGACTCTATTGCATGCTCCCTACTTACCACGAAATATGACATTTACAATTTTGAAGGGAGAAATGAAAACTACCTTGAAATAGTACATCATTTCTATTAGTCAAAATGTGCCAAATAAAGTTTCCTGTCAAAAGGAACAAATTTCCATGGCTATTGCAACTCCTATTGTTCTTTGTCACATCCATAAGACGAGAGATATTTGGACCCACCTTTGCATGTAGAAATTTTGGGGTTTGATGTTCAATGAAATGTTTTATTACTATCTCTTCTCATAAATGCTTACTAAAGATCTTATACCATGTAACTACTTCAATAGTTCAATCATGGTTACATGTGTACATTCTTTCTTTCATACTAATCCCTATTATAACTTTCATAGTATTGATATTGACTTATGTCATTTGATGTTAATAATTGAGCACTCCATCTATTAGACTCATCTAGGACAAGATCATAGACCTATTAAATTGCATGATTCTAGGGCATTCAAGTCTTAATAACCATGGTATAATGGTTGTTATTTTAAGTCTGCATTATACAGCAAGATATTCCTCTCCTAGCTAATAAAGTTCGCACTAATATATGATTTGGAGATTCAAAAAAGATTATGTAATAGGCATATCCCCTCTTGATTTACTTAGTGCAGCTATATTTCCTACTCTTTAGGATGTTTGAACATGTAATTGATCAATTTGTATGACTCATTTAGATCAATTTGTATAACTCATTTAGGGAAAGATTACAGATTCTTGGATTCTAGAGGTTGCAAGTATTAATCTATTTGCATGACTCATTGATCTATTTAGGGGAAATATTGCAAATTCTTGGATTCTAGAGGTTGCAAGCGTTAATAAAGTGTAGTAAATTGGTTATACCATATTTTCATGTTTAAGACAAGGTTACTATAGTAGGCTTGTATAGGTGATGTACATGATAGATAGGATTGTAGTGAATGATCCCTCTCTTGACTACTACTAAAGTTGGATAAATAGGATTATAGTGAAAGATAACCCTATCTTGACTACTATTGAAGTTGGACAAATTTTTTATGTGAAGACTCATAAAAGATCATCGATACCCAGCTAACAAGCACTATATTATTGGAGATGGGATTGCAACTAAAAAGAACTCCATTAATAAGAAGTTCAACAACTTAGGATATATCAAACATATTATCTTGAGAATAAATTTAGTGGTAGTAAGGTATACATTCAATTTAAGTGTACTTAAAAATTCAATTAGAATAGTTGCACTATTATAGCATTACTAGTTGGTTCAATACAACTTGTAAAATGCTAAATTCCTATCCATTTGACATTGACATCTCTATCTAAAATTTGTAGATACTACCTTAGCACTATTGTCTATCCTAGTATAGTACACTCTTGCATGAAGATTTTGCCCTCTAATGCCCACTTAGCATTGTGTGAATACTTTCTATGAGATCTACCAATTCTTATTTTATTTTTTTCCCTTGCTCATAGGAATCAATTGTAGCTCTATAATTGAAGTAATGGACTTATCTCAATTATAAAGCATTTGAGGTCATCATTGCTATAAGCATACAATGATCTACAAGTATAGGTCTACACTTGAGAATAGGTTGGCATTCCTCTGTGCATAATGATTGACAATTGTAGGTCTACACCTTTGTACATTCAATAATTGTTATAGTAGAACATACACCTTTTTCCATTGATAATAAAACAGTTAAAGCTAGCTAACCAAAATATTCTAAACAAAACTAGTCATTAGGTACAACTAATACATGTACATATATACAATGGCTACAATGATCACAAATGAATGGAATGGAATATATGTATAGAATATATAATAATAACTAAGAAGAGTATTTTGCTTCAAAGGAAAGTCATAGATTTACACACAAACAACTTTAATAAAAAAAATCATTACTATTATGGGGAGCTAATGTTAACATTCAATGCATAATAAATGCCATAGATCTACATGTTCATGCACACAGTACATGACCAAACAAGATACTACAATAATGAAGGCACTATAAGAAGCATTTAAGCTATTGTGCTTAAGATAAATGACCTCCATTCTAGTAACTTAAGAGAATGAGAAATATGTTTCTAAATGCACAACAAGCAATATTAGTCTCACTATTACTAACAACATTAACACAAATGTTTCCATTTATAAACACAAAAAACCAAATAAAAAAGTATGACTATTAAAATGAAAAGCCCTAGATTTACAAAAGCTATATATACTAATATACAAATATATACTTTCTTAAGATTTCCTAAAAAATATTGTGAAAGTTCACCCTCCTTGAAGAATACTACAAATGAATAATAATTTGAGCCAATAATAATGAGCAGTAGTAATGATATAATGATATTAAAACATATAAATCTAAATTCAAAGTCCACTTTTTCAATAAGAGAGATGCAAGAATGGAGAGAGACTATTTCAAGGCTATTAAGACACGACATTATACACCTTCTTACAATAGTTATAGAGTTTCCCATAGCACTACTAATAGCATACAAGGAACAAAATCACACAAAACATTGCACCTCCCACTAATACAAAGCAATACAATTAATGTATCAAATGAAGTCCCCCCCCCCCCCCCGCCCCAATAGGTTGTTTACTTCCATGGTGGTGTTGTTAGTTTTATGTCATTCATTGCTTTGTGATGATGGTAGATCCCATCCTCTAATTATATCAATTGACAAGGTGTTGCATGCATTTCCCAAATGGGGGCAATTCAGAAAATCAAGATAAAATAGGGGCTCTCTCTAGGTAAAATCCTCATGTTTCTCCATGGAAAAAAAACCTTACCTTCACTTGATGCTATTATATGCTTCCTATGTATGTGTTGTTGCTCCCTACTTCGAGTTGTGGACATGTTGTGTTGTTGTTGCTTTCACCTATGGTGGTAGGTAATTCTCTTATATGCAATTTTTATTTTTATGGTCTTATATCTCATGCAACATCCATGCAATTTGTAGGTTCGACTTCATTGAAATATTTCCCCTACATGTAAATCTAGATTGTAAAAATTATTCATGTAAATATTTCCAAAACATTTATGGCATTTTCTCATGCAACACATCATGCATGAAATCATTGTCATCAACTTAGACATGTAGCCATGTAGGCTTGCCCGAAAGTAGAATAAAAGATTAGACTCAGTGTTGTGCAATACACTAGGCTTCTTGGATAATGATGTTATCTAAACAATTGTGGAATAAACTACATTGAACTCTTGATTAGTGCTAAGACGAATTGCACATTCTTGTAGATTAGTTATGTGTGAGAATCAAGATTGCAAAAACTAATCATTAGATTGTGCCTAAGTAGTCCTTGCATGCAAATATCAAGTTGCAAATTGGTTGTTAATATGTGAATAAGTAATATATGAGACAACTTCATGCATTGCATGTTGCATGTGAAAATTGATTGCAACATCTCAATCGATGAGATTCTTTACTTTGCTCCTAACTATTGCCTATGTGTGAAAAACAGTTGCATCGTATCATCGTCATTAGTTGCACATTGGTTGTGATTAATTTTGTAGAATCATATAAGTAGTTGCAGATTGATTGCCATTAATTACAGAACCATATAATTAGTTGCAATTTGGTTGTCATTAATTGCACAACTATATCATCATTGTTACTTGAAGATTGGCAGATTGCTCCTGGCTATGGTACATTTATAACTTCTCTTTTCATTCACAAACCATGGTAATTCAGAAAACAACATGGCTAAAGCATGGGCATTAAAGTGATAAAGTGATACTATCTCAATTCATGATTTAATGACAAGGATATCATTATCCTTAGTTTGTAGATTCACAAACAACTACTTCTATGGTGCTCAATCTATGTGCTACTTAAATTGCTATGTTGCTCTACCCACTTGTTGCTTTGACATTGCCAATACTTTTGTAACCTTTAATTCATAAATTAGCATAGCATAAACCATGGTTATTGAACTAATAATATTCACATGTCCCAAGTCCACCTAATGATCATGCATTGACATTTAATTGTCCATTTTCTCATTTCATTTGGTGTAGTACTTAATGATCATAATCTTGATTCATGTAGTGCATGATTCTCATTTTGGGCTCAATAAAGGCAATCTCAATTCATTTCATCCATAATCATGGGTTTGGATTTAGTGATGATAGATGCAAGTACCTCTAGTTTTACATCATGCATCCATGATGATACATCAATTAAGTGCATGCAAAACTATAGTTGCAAAACTATTAGTCACAAAACATGTGATGCATAATCAATAGTTTTGGATTCAATATGATGATAGATACATGTCCTCTCAATTGAGTTTTGTATCTATACAAAACTATGAGTATATGCATGTGCATGTTTCCATGTATATTGTTGAATTGATTATGTGGAGTGATATGTAGATATGTTTCAATGATGATAGATGCATATACTCTCAATAATTGAATAGATTATATGGATTGATGTGTAGGTGCTATTCAATGACGATAGATGCGTGTACTCATGTACTCTCAATAATTTGGTTATTTAATTTATGATCATAGCTTTGGATTCAATTATCTTGCTATGATTAGCATAGTCCCAAAAACTTTGCATATGCTGATTGATAATTGTGTATTTAATATTGATAAATTTTAATTCATGTTATTGAATCAATCCAACTATGGTGACTCAATTCAATTAATTTTCATATAGTCCCAATAATTTTGCATTGGTTATAGTACTTTCATTGACCCATTCAAGTTCATGTTAATGAATCAACTCAATTGTCGTGTCTCAAATCAATAAGTGATAAATGTAGTCCCAATAATTTTGCATAGTGAAATTAATGGTCATACATTCAATGATAACTCATATTATTGAACCAATTCATGCCTACACATCAATTTATACAATTAGATCAACAATAATCTTGTGCATCATAATATCAATATTTGTATTCTAGTGGATAATGGTCATTGTCTTGATTCACATCTCAATTCAATAAATACTTTATTTTTTGTTAAATCATTGCGGCACCCTTATTACATATCATGACATAAATACAATTGCATTATGGTGAAACTTTATGCACCATTTGTTGTTTGTTATTGCGATAGGATATTGATCTCAATCCATGCTTTGTCTTTGGCTGAAAGTAATATGTGATTATCTTTGTTGATTTATTATTGTTACATGTGCATAGGGTTATTTGAATAGCATAGGACATTTATAACATAGACACATTCAAAATATAGGGAAGCTTACATAGGGCAAATATATTATGACATAGAAAATCTTGTATTCAATGAAACTTTATGCATAACTTGTTGTTTGCTATGGCAATAGGATACTATCATAGGGAGATCATGCCATTAATGGTATCACTTCTTATAATAACGTTGGCCATGATAAATATTGAGACAAAAAGAAACCTAAAGGATTTGAATAATATTGACAAGACCATCTTCATACCATGATTCATAAGCAACATGTAATCACGTTACTTATGTGCAACTCCAGTGCACAATTTGGTGTTCAAACTTATCCTATAGTAATTCCAATCACTAGTCAAGTGTTGATACTAGATTCATGCAATTATACTACAAAAATTGGTGACTTGAACTACAACATGCCTCCACATGTGTCTTGTGCATTGGCATCACTAGTGATTGAGAGCAAATATGTTAAGGATGACACAATGGAGTTTGTCCCTTAAAGCTAATATAATGTTCCGCCTCCTAATATTTCTTTTATGTCCATTTTACACATTTTTGGGTCATGCCATGTACATGCTCAACACAATGTTTTGCAATCTTCCCATCCAAGTCCATTTTCATTACAAGTTGTGCATGTACCATCATCCACGACACCTCTTCTTATGCCATAATCCACAACACATGTCAAGCCATCAACATGTCCAAGACCACATGCTCTACAAGCTTTACATACAAGTCTAGTAGCTCAGTTATCCATGCATGTGCCACCATTAACACCCCTTGTTCTAGCATCATCCATGACACCCCATTGAGACATTGTTGATGGAGAGAAGGAACAAAATGCAACCCTTGAATCTTGATATATATTCCTCTTCATTGTCAAATGACGATGATGGGACAAAGAAAAAAGGCCAGTTGTGGGGAGATATAGAGACCACCATCTTGTTGAAGCATTTTAGGGAGTGATGAGTGCATGTATACAAAGAAAACTTTTGGTACAAGGATTGGGATGCGGTTACAAAGAGTGTAAATGAAGAGTTACGTGCCACTTTCACTATTGACAAAGTAAAAATAAGATAAGCACCCTTTGAAAGAAGAACATGAAAGAGGAGTAAAATCTTTTGCTTAAGGGAGTATTTTTTAGATATGGCAACATATTAACATGTTGTATACTTTATGATCATACACACCTCATAACATTGGAATCCCATGGGGTTTTGATAGTAGTACCATCAAGGCACATGGAGCTTTAAATGACACATCAACACAAAAAAACAACTTGACAAAGGAAAGGATATTGACAACAAGGAAACGTTTCATCCAGGTGACGGTATAAAGAGAAAAAGTGAAAGACAAAAGTCAATGTTTGGAGGAGGGCCTTAACCATAGTAGGTGTGCTACTCCCATCTTTGCTCTGATGATCTTGTGTGTGGTTGAGCTCTTTGCTTATATTATACATGATATTAGAATGACCAATGGTTGTCTATCATAGTTTGTTAGTGGTTGTCTTCTCCTGTGATAGATGCTTGGATTCCCCATAGAGGAGTGTGGGTGTAACTAGTGTATTAAAGAGCCACAATTTGGTATGTGGTTCATGGAACTCTATATGTGCACATTGTCCCTCTAATGCACCTAATGCTGTATATGCTCATGCTAGTCAAGCCTCTGGTGTCTCTCTCCAAAACATAGGTTTCTTGAGCGTGGTTTGGCCTATGGGCAAAGCATACATGGTGTTCATCATTCACAAAATTGTTGTGAGTATTTGTACATTCAGTGGTTGTGATGAATTTCTATTGATTGAATCCTAACCTATATTTCATTGCCACCATTTACAATTGGAGTAGTGTGTTTATTATGATGAACTCGAAGGGCTTAAGTTGGAGTGGTGTGATATGATGGGTACTTTAGTTTTAGATCTACCACCTTAGAAAGAGCCTCTCAAAAAGGACAAACATGGATGGAGCAAAGCATTGAATGTGTTAGAGATTTTAGTCACAGTTACTTTAGCTTTAGATCTAATGCCTCAAAAAGAGCCTCTCAAAAAAGACAAATAGGGATAGAGCAAAACATTGAATGTTTAGAGATTTAGTTATGTTGTGGACTTGCATTATCAAGTCACAATTGATATAGTTAGTTCTATCGGGAATAGTTACACATTTTCTCTTAGTTTTTTGGGCATTCTTAGCAATCACCAGGAGCAATCACTTTTTACTAGGCAGCTCAGATAGTTCTAAGGGCAAGAGGTTGTGCCATGTTGTAGAATAGTTGATTGCCATTTTTTGGCATTTATTGTAGCCAATCAGTTAGTTCTTGCTAGTTAGCTAGTTTTACTTGGTTGCCTTGATCATTTTATTGCTATTTTTCTTGCTATTTATAGCTACCATTCAACCTACCCACTTCACTTGTTGTTTTTAGGTGGTGAGAGAGATCGACTTGAGGAGATACTTCGATAGCCCATTCGTATATTTTCCTTCTTCATTTTAATATTTATTGATTGTAGATTTTTTCATTCCCGTGTCTCTTCTCTCCCTCTCCCCTTCTATTGTGTTCATTGTCTTTTAGCCTTGTCCATATGCTTTTGTATTCACGGCACTCTAACATGGTATCAGAGTAGTGTAGAAAGGTTGATTGATTGTGGGAAAACTTGAACAATAGGTCTCTTTGTGACAAAAAATTTCATTTTCAATATTTGGAGGTTGAGCTAAATAGGTGAAGCATGGGAAAAGAGTGAAGTTGTTAGTTTTTATAGGTTTTTGCTATTGGTGAAGGAGAAAAGGCTATGTCTTCAGTCTTTTGGAGTAGATTTTGAGCTTTCATTGCCTGCAATAGTTGAAAATCATTGAGAAAAAGAGTCTTAGTAGTCAAGATAGCTCATATGTAAGTCTTTGACCTATATCGAGCATGGCTAGGTTATTTGGGCATTCGTTGTATGCTCACTTGGGACATTTTATGTTGGTCAATGAGCATTAAATGGTGGTTGAATTGCTCCTATTTTGGCATTTTTTAATTCTATATATATTTAACTTCCTCCTCATTTAGACCATCATCAGCTACAGGTTCTATGGAGAGAGGGAATTAGTGCTAGTGCTTAGGAGCTAGTGACTTATTGTTGTATGTGTCATTCTCATGTTTGGTATATGGATTTCATTTTCCAAGCACATCTTTGAGTTCTCTTCCTTTGTAGTGTTCTTTTGTTTTTTTTCTCTCTTTTGTGTTGTGTTCAATAGTTTATTTTAGTACTTGTCTATGCTTCCATTTTGCTGCACCACTTTTGATATGGTATCAGATTGTAGGACCTAGGTTCTTGCTATTATTTTTTTGATGATTACAAGTCTTTCTTCCCCTTGTTGATCAAGCACCCTATTGTTGCACATGTTTAACCCATGTACACTCAGCTGCTATTTGCATTCTTAGATTAGCACCCTGTGTTTTCAGCTTGCACCTAGATTCCAACTTACAGTTGTGAGTATGCTGTATTCAATGCTCAATAATCCTGCATTTTTGGTTTTTTGCCCCTAACTATGGCTGGGTCACTATTTCTTCAAGCCATTTTTGTTGTTTCTCATAGTTTTGACTGAGTTGTTATCATTTGCTACTCTCATTTTGTGATGTTTTTCCTGTCGGTTTGGTTGTATTCTCTCTATATATACCTTCTATTCTCTATCTTCTCTTCTTATCCTTCTAGACAGCTTCTTCGATAGATAATAAACTACATGACCTAACTACCTTACATGGAGTGCTATGATGAAAGCTTGGTTTGTGTAGAAGTGGATTTGGTACATTGTATGTGGAGCTATTCCTCAACCTTAGTGTCCTTTTTCAATTCCCAAAGATTTTGATGAGAATTATGCACCAACCTAAGGGCTTTGTGGAAAAATGTAGGGAACACTTAGTATGAAAATTGAAGAAGAGGCTTTATGGGCTTAAATAGGCACCCGGGGAATAGTACCATAAGTTTGATAATTGCATGCATTCGTAGGGGTATTCATGTAGTGATATGGACCCTTGTCTATACAGAAGAAGGCTCATGATTTTAGCCTTAATATCTTGGCCCTTTATGTTGATGGCATGCTTATTACTGGAAGTGCTCATGTTGAGTTGGATGCTTTAAAGGCTCAGCTTAAGGAGAGCTTTGAGATGAAGGACATAGGGTAGGCCTCACATATACTTGGTATGCACATTACACACAATCGCTCTAAGGGAATTTTCTACTTGTTCGAGAACGAGTACATTCACAAAGTACTTGAGCGATTCCATATGCAAAATGGTAAGCCTATCTACTATCCTTTACCTTCTCATGTAAAGATTAGTTGGGCCAATTGTCATCAATTAGATGATGAGAGGGCTAAGATGGCCAAGGTTTCGTATCCATCCACAATGGGAAGTTTGATGTATGCCATTATAGCCACTTGACTTGATCTAGCATTTGTAATTGGGATACTATAAAGCATATCATGAGATATCTTAAAGGCACTACAGATATGTGCATTTGCTATGGTAGCGAGGATAAAGGAGTCATGGTTTATACTAACTCAGATTATGTAGGACATGGAGAGGACATGCAAACAGTAAAAAGTTTTTGGTTATGTCTTAACCTATGTTGGAGGTGCTATCTCGTGGATGTCCAAGGTGCAGAAATGCACAGCCTTATCTACTATTGAGGTTGCAATAAATATTTAGACCCACCTAGATCAAATAGCATAATGAACCCATAATATTTCTAAAACTTATCATTGCATGTAGATCCCCCTGGATCATAAGGTAGCATAGAGCATTCCCACATCCGTTTTACTACTTGCTCAAATGCTTGTGACCATGCAACATACTCATATTCATCCCATCATCATCCACATAAAAGCATATTATCCTTGTATCCCAACATCCATGGCTACATGCCCTACAACATGAGTAGAAATGCAAGTGAATTAGCTTCACCCCCTCTAGCTTTGCATTGTACTATGCATCCAGAGAGAAGCAAACTCCATAGCATTTGGAACAAAGAAAACACCATTGGTAAGTGTCTTCATCTTGCACATGTAGTAGCTACATAGGCTGAAGCTCATCATGTGAACCACAAATCCCATCTAAAGTTTCCTCAACCTACAAAGAAATATCATCGCACATACCATGCATATTTTCCATATATCATGTGAATCACAAATCCCCTCTAAAGTTTCCTCAACCTACAAAGAAATATCATTGCATATACCATGCATATTTTCCGTATATCCTACTAATTTTTCATCATCCTTGCCATTTTTTTGCAAGAATTTAGTACGTCTGCAAACTAGAATAGTAAGAAGTGGTGGTGCCATCTCAATTTCTTGATATCCTTGCACTATGTAGTGATACCTCTTCCTTACATGAGGATTAGGTAGATGGTTAGGTTAAGAGGAGTTAGATAATTTAGATGATTTAGGTTTAGTTTTTCCTTTTCTGAGGTTTTCAAAGAAATCTACAAACATAAAAATTTTAATAAACGAAACAAGGAAAAGAAAACAAAGAAACTATAGTTGTATTATCTATTTATGATTACATGGAGTCCATGTTGCATGGCCCTCCTTGTTAGCTCTAGTTTTCTTCTTAGTTACTCCAATGTCTCTTCTCCTCTTGGCTGTGTGACATTCAATATTGTGCTTGAGAATGCGTGTTGTTGCTCCAGCATTCTTGTCTCAATAGCTTGGCTTTGCTTTTTGCCCAATATTGCTTTCATTGAGCGCCCCTTCTGCAGTACTCTGTGTTTGGGTGATTGTTGGTGTGGCCAAAGATCAAATCAAACAAAAATAATAATATTTCATGTTTATTTGAAAAAATTGGACTTGAAATGATTCCCAAATTTCTTAAATATGTCTTTAGTTTGCAATTTAAGGTCTACTTCCCCATAGGCTACTTTATCCTCTTGTTCATGAATTAAACCTAAGATCTATGCCACTTCTCTTACGTCCTTAATCTTAAGCCTCCAGATACATAAATCAGAGGCAACACATCATGTCAACAACTAACCCTTCTAAAAGTTTGATAGTTCGATTGGACCAATCAAAGTGGTATGATATTCTAATTGTCTTAGCCTAAAGTTCATCGAGTAACCCAAAATAAGCTACTAAGAAGGCCATGTGGGATAAGTTGACACAACTTGAGCAAACTTCGAGAAGCGTGCTCGCGATAACCTTCAGTTCTAATATGAGTTTGAAGTGACAAATGCGTAGTGGAGATGCAATGGTTAGCAATGGTAATGGTGGCAGAGAGAGAGAGAGAGAGAGAGAGAGAGAGAGAGAGAGAGAGAGAGAGAGAGAGAGAGAGAGAGAGAGAGAGAGAGAGAGAGAGAGAGAGAGAGAGAGAGAGAGAGAGAGAGAGAGAGAGCAATTTTTATACACCCAATTCCAAATGGATAGTTGCTTGACATCTAATATTTGTTTCAAAATTTCCTCAATTGTTTCATATTTACATATCTAAAAATCTTGAAAACATTGTACAATTCCAATCATGTATGAGTTAATTTTGTTGCAATTATGTAATTTGTGTTCCAATCATGTACGGGTTAATCATATACATTACGGTCCGATTGTGTACCCTAAGGGAGTGAGGGGGTGCCATAGAGGGTGGGTGGGGGAGATGTAGGGTGGGGGAAAGGAGGGGGAGGGGATTCAATACTTTGCTACTAGTATTGTTATTATATCCCCCTATTAGCCACATAGATTCCATTGTTCTAGCAAGGCAACCACATAGATTTCATAGTACTAGCATTTTTATGGTATCCCCCAACTTCCCACATAGATTCCATAGTACTAGCAATGCAAACTCTAGTGAATTAATGCATGTATTTTAGCCCCAACCTATACTTCGAAGCAAACCTTGAAATGTATGAATGCATAATCCAAAATATCAATATGATCAATATGATATATTGTATCTCTTGATCATCCTTTGATGCACGTGAACATTTTGTATTTTGAGACTAGACTTTAAAGTATGATGTAGATATGATGCCTTTAGCAAATCTAACTCATAAAAAACAAGACTTATGTTGCTTAAATCTTATTCTAAAGTAATATCCATGCTAGAAATTCAAAATGAGACCTTCTAGCATATGAAAAAAGAGCCAAAGGTGGCAAAATTCTTATATATATGCACAAACACACACACACACACACACGGGGGGGGGGGGGGGGGGGCAAGAAGTGACAATCTTGCCCCTTTTAATAGTAAAAAATGGATAATTTCATGGGAAAGTAGTACAAAAAGACATAAACCATGTTTATGGGATAAGGATAGCTAAAAGCTATAGCATAAACTTTCTAAGACTAATAATCGCACTAATTGTCTTGATAAGATAAGAGCATATCAAAGCCACAAACTAATTGTTTAATGACATAGGTGAAAGTTATAACACTTTCTGAGTCTATTGATCACACTGATTGCCTAAGGTAAGAGCATACCAAAACCCATAACTATTCAAACTATGGATGTTTCTCTTTTCACTAGTCTCCTTAGGGGGATTGCCATTGCAATCATTTTGTTGAAGATACTATTTTTCTCCTCTAGCTATGCGAGAGCCAAATAGACACCAAATAAACTTTCAAATGATTATTAGGAGAATTAATGCTTTAAAAAGTAGTAGATATATTCTACTTAGTAAAACTTGTTGATTGCAATACTTATGCTGAGTCCATTAATTAATCACATCATTATAAAACATCACCATCATCACTTCCAAAATATCAACAAGTTATCCAAGATTATTTTTCTTGAGCTAAACTCAAGAAAATAAATGAATAAAAGATATCTAGTGCTAGTTTATAGTATCCACAATCACTTAAAAACCTATCTGAGAGACTTTAGGCTTCTTTACCTCTACAATATTTTTTATGTGTTCTATAAGTGGCAAGGAGTAGTGGTCTTGTGTTTTTTTTCGTTTTTACTTTCTTCATGACTAAGAGAGAGGCATTGAACTTGCCATTCTTTTTAGTTGAATCATGATTGATATCCACTTTAAATGCACATTTCATATATGAGCATTGCTTTTATAAGTGTGTCAAGCTCTTATTTCACCTTAGCTATGTACTTCAAATTAGTGTGATAGGGTCTTAACTAAAAAAGTTTAGCATTATGCACCACCAAGAAGATGCTTGAATATAAAGCCTATGGATCTATTTAATATAAAGCATGCATGTATCCATGTAAAAAGCCTATGGATCTATTTAATATAAAGCAATTTAACTTCAATTTGTAAGAATATGTATTAATTGTATATACATTTTCCTTGGCTCATTTACTTGTGGCTTTACTAGATAGACTCCCTTCAATCTTGGTAAACCCATGGAGGCATCACATGTGAGAAGAGTGGATTATCTTATTACCATATAGCAATGTTTTTAAATGACTTGATATTATCATTGATACTTAATAGTGCATTACAAATGATTACTTGATGTACTAAGAGAGATTTCATGTGCATAGGCAAGAGTAGATGTTAACAAGATGCATGTGCATGTGTTGGTAAGGGTGGAGGCAAAAGGGAAAAGATGCCTTAGACCCTTGTAGGAAATAGTTGTGTAGGCATGTGGGAGAGAGAGAGAGAGAGAGAGAGAGAGAGAGAGAGAGAGAGAGAGAGAGAGAGAGAGAGAGAGAGAGAGAGAGAGAGAGAGAGAGAATAGCCTTTATGAAAGATAAAGTGTTTATTTTTCACAAACACTTCGTCATTTCACAATAGAAAAGGAGAGGATCGAGTTATGACCCAAAGGAGCGGCCAATCTATGCATAGTAGAAATGCGATATTATCATTAATACTTAAAAGTGCATTAAAAATGGTTATGTGATGTTATCATTAATTCCTTTTGGATACAAAGATGGATGCTTCCTTAATTCAACAAGGTAAACAGAAATTGTGATTTGGGGTTTGGAGAAGCCCATGTATATTGTTTTCCCTTATTTATTGGTTTTGCCACTTACATGTTGACTTCTCAATGTCAAAATAAACGTTGGATGTTCTTGTGTGGATGATATGTTTTCTTGCAACAATTGCTTTATATTCTTTTGTTGATGGTAAATTCAACTTTTAACTTCCATTTCTATCAACTCAATATAGAAACATTTTGTGCATTTTTGAAAATTGTGGAGGTTTTTTAGTTTGTTACTTTTGTGAAAGTCATGCTAGAAACTTACTGTGCCATACACTATCGTAAATGAAAGCAATGAATTGGATTTCTTGGCTTTGCAACTTACATGTTCACTTCTCGATGTCAAAATAAATGTTGGATGTTCTTATGTGGATGACATGATTTCTTGCAACAACTACTTTATATTCTTTTGTAGATGGTAGATTCAACATTTAACTTATATTTCTACCAACTCAATATAAAAACATTTCGTATATTTTGAAAATCGTGGAGGTTTTTTAGTTTGTTACTTTTGTCAAAGTCATGTTGGAAACTTGCTATGTTACACACTATCGTAGATGAAAGTATAATGAATTGCATGATAAGTGCAAAAGATATTAGAGTTATGGATTGCATGCAAAAATCCAAATTACAATGGATATTCTATTTGGTTTGGGCTATCGTATTAAATGTTTGGGATTAGTATATTGTTGGTATTTATGCTACTAGTCTAAGGTACATTCTAGTTTTATTGCTCCTGTAGTTTTTACTTTTACATGGCAAAGGTTACTATCAACTAAAGGACGGTTCAACCATACACATAATGACTACACACACCAATTATTATTTCCACTACTTGGCATTTGCTCGCCTTTTGCTTGTACCATGATTTGCAATTCAAGTCAAAGAGCATTTCTTCATGTTCAAGAGTTCAACATTGCTTTTGAATAGCTCTGATCTTTGTGATGTTAATGTGATTTCATTCATTGTGTATGAATGCCATGTTGGTTCATTGAATGTCAAATATTGTCTGTCCCATCTCAAGGTTGGATTTTGTTTTATAAACTTTAATTTTTCAACCCAACAAGATAGAACATAACAACATATATTTATTTCAATGGGGGAATGACACTATTCCTTGCAATAGAGTTGTGCCATTATCACTCTATACTTGTATCAATTCTTGTACTGTAAAGATTATGTTATAATGTGAAAGCTCTTACCTTATGTATTGTACAACTTTTTAATGTAGTTGTTCTCTTTTGGAGGTACTATTATTAATAGTATAATATTAGTTTGCCACAAAGAAACATACTCAAAAGTTTTCATTCCATTTGATAGTGCAACTAGTTCAAATCTTAATGTAAGAAAATTTAACATAAGATGCTTGTTGCCTTTAAGATGGATGACATATCCATGATCACCTATATTTTCCTAAACTATAGATTGCATGTGTCTTAATTTTGCTAACTCTATATTTAAGGGAGGAGGATCTAAGCTCTTAGTTAGTTTCATAATCAGATCCATTAAGGTAGCCACAAGCCAGAGCACCATGAGGGAAAAACTTGTCCACTAATTCAAGGTCATACTTTTCTTTGAAAACAAAACTACCCTTAATATGATACATATTCTTCATATTCAAAAAATGTTAGAGAAGGTCGAGATTGATCATCTCAAGCTAAGTTGTGCCTTTTTGAATGAGCCTTTGATCAATAGATCGTCAATATGCAGAAGCACACAATGTGAACTAGATTAAATGTAAAGTTTTTAATCATAAGGTTAAGTATGAAACCAAGCTCCTTAAGGAAGTTGTCCATTCTTAGCCCATAAAGAGTTTTATGCAAGTGGATAACCTTCTCTTCATAGTCCTAAATGAGAAACCCACCAATCATTGGGCCACATAGATCTCCTCATCCAAGTAATAATTCAAAAACACGCACTTGGAATCCATTTGATAGATTGGCCAACCATGATGGGTAGCCTAAGCAAATAACAATCCAAAGTATGTCAAGTGTGTAGTGGGAACAAATGGCTATTTATAATCTATATCATGCTTTTGTTGAAATCCTTGAACCACTAAAAGTGGGCCTTTTAGTTATCCAAGGTCCCATCAACTTTGAGCTTTGTGCAAAAAATACACTTTGTACTAGTGTCTTTCTTATGATTTGAAGAATCCACCAATATCTGGGTCCCATTGTGATAAATGTTTTACAAGCTCCTTCTCTAAGACAATACACCAATCAACACGCTTGAGGGCATCCTGCCAACAATTTGGATCAAAGCACATTACATAATTTTGTTGTGAAGGTAGATGCAAATGATTTAGCAGGTTCAAGCCTAGCAAAGCATATGGGACCATCTTGGATAGATTTTGATGGAAAGATCAAGTAGGTCATATAGCCAAAATAGGATTTGGCTCAAGAGGCATAAGAGAGGGAGGATCATCATATGTAAACTCAAGCATTTGCACATTATTCCTCTAGTCAAAGAGAGCATCCCTCCCAACTTTAACATGGTCTACTTGGGGTTGAACAAATGGTAAGCTTTGGCTTTAGAGGATTAGCCCACAAAGATAGGCATCTCCAATCAAGGTATAAGCTTTCCTCTCTTATCATTTGGTGTGTGGATATCTACAAGACATCAATTGTGGAGGTGGAAACTAATGGATGAGGGCCATTAAATCCCTCAAGGGGGGTCTTTCTATGGACCATTGCAATCAAGCATTAGTTCAAAAGGCACATCAAATCCTTCACCACTTTTGACCATAGGTCTTTGGAGACTCAAATGCAAATAAAATGGAGTATTTCGTGTTCATCGCTATCTAATTTCTACACTCAAAACACAATTTGGGAAGGGGTTGGTTGTGCTAAGTTGACCCTAAATGCCATGCTCATGTAGAAACTAGAAGAATTTGTGGGAGATGAGCTCACCACCTTTATCAGTTCTTGTTGTCCCTATATAAAAACCCTTGTAATTTATTGCGACTAACCTAGCCCATTCAACAAAGTAGGTTAAAGCCTATGTTTTCTCTCTAGGAAAGGACACCCATATGTGTAGAGAGTATTTATCCATTATGGGTTAAAAAATATTGTGAAACATTGGACGATTTTCTCATTAGGTCAAGATGAATCAACCTAAGAATCCTCTTCACTCTATGAGTTAATTCCTATGAGAATGGGATTTGGTGTTGTTTCCCTAGTTAATAGGGTCACCACTACACATTCCTAGCCAATTTTAGCCATGCAAGGTCCTCAATTAGCTCTAATGCCCTTAAAATTTGTAAAAAGAGGTAACATCAAGGCTGCCTAACTTAAAATGTCAAAGATGCTCCTCATTACTAGGTGCCCCACCATAGCTAGGCCATGTATGTGATGGAATTTGGAGCCCTCTCTGATTGCCTATGATAAAAATTCTGATATTAGAAAGAGACCATTAGGTTGTACCTTGCCTTGAGCTATCATTAGACTCGTTTTATAATCTAATATTCCAATTGTAATCTTAGTGAAGAATACAAATCTATCCAAGCGGAAAAACTAGTATAGATAGGTAGGAGGTTCGCCCATAATTGGGTCACTTAGTATACATTTCCTCCTATAACAAGATTTGAGCCTTGATTAGTGTTGAACTTAACTATATCAATGCCTCAAATGTTGGCCAAGGAGCTATTTCGATGATGGATCCTCCCAATTGCTGGCTCATAGGAGATGAAGATGTCTTGAAGGGGAGACATTGAGTGCGCATGATCCACTTGGTTATGTGGCTACATGGGAACATGGGTGGGCCTCTAGGAAACTAGACTCATTGTAAGCCATCTCATAGATAGTGACTAAGCTCTCATATTCCTATCTTTGAGGAGACAAGGTGGGATTGTGGACCAAAGTCCATCAATGGCATGATAACTAATCTAGCATCCCATTTGATGCGGACAAGGGCATGGACTATGGGGGATGTCTAGTAGCACATCTTTAGAGAGGGCCCTTGTTTCCAGTCCCCAAAGTGGGAAGTAAGGGATGTAAAGAAACACTCAAAAAAACAAGATAAACTCAAAGTGTTCAATAAAAACATAAATAACACAATGGAACTTAAGGTGAAGAAAACTTAGAACGAATGAATACACAGACTAGTCTTATATGAGTACAATGAACCTCAAACCTCCATGTCTTGTGGATTGGGGAAGAGATGAATCTACTCAAACTAGGTTGATCCATTGAATGTGGTAGTAGGGTGGCCTATTGCAGAGTGAAAACACATGGTAGCAACTCCAAAAATGCAAGTTATGGCTAAAATGTAGGCCATGTAGGTTGGGCAAAGTGTCCAAGAAGTGGTACAGGTGTTAAGTAATAGTTATAGGCTACAACCCCCCTAATGGCTTTACTAATGTGCCAAGTGGCCATTAGCTTCAAACAAATTGGGTAGTAGGCTAAAAATGTAAATATCCAAGATGATGAGAAACTTCAAAATGTGGCTAGGAAGGTGGGTAATACTTACCAACAAGGTGACTCGATTGGAAAAGGTTGGATCCATGAACTGAGATATCAACCAATAGGGGTGACGACAATAGTGAGATGTAGATGCTAGTTGATGGATGACGTTAGACTAATAAGGGATGCAAGTGACTATGTAGTTGTTCTACTGATATATGAGGAACCAACTAGAGTTTATGGGTTTCATTATGGGATGTTAAGACTTGGTGTTTTTAGTTTGGGACTATTTAAAATGAGCTTTTGAGAATAGTAATGTTAATGCACCTTTTTTAGCTTAACACTCCTTCTTAGGTCTAAACTTGGAACTAGTAGGGGCTGTAAGTGTAGCTCACCTTGTTTTACTTTGAGAGGTCCCATCTCAAAGTAGCTATGGCATTGGCCAATGGGTGCATGAGGGAAACCCAAGAATCCACCAAAACTACTGAGATGATGATTCATCAAGAGTCCAAAGGGCCATCATAGAGAGACCAAGGCATTTGGTAAGGGGTGCTCATTGATTGTCCAGTGGCAAACTGGGACCTACAAAAGTGATGTAAATCGCTTTCAATTGTCTCTCTTAGGTTCCCATGGGGAAAAGGGATGGTTGGCTCATAATTGCAAAATAGGTAGTGCATACATAGCTATCCACAAGGGTGTTTGACAAAGGAAACGGAGAACTATGTGCTATGTGCTGCCATGATTCCTTGTCATGGAGACCGCCATATAAGATGCTATGAATATGGTGGGTTTAAGATTGACCATTTTATGATGATGAAGTAAAAGAGTAGTATGAAGAGATGCAAGGAGTTTTCATCCTTAGGCAGGTGCTTATAAATATAGGTTTTTCCCTCATTCAAAGGGCTCCTTTATAGAAAAACGATGCCAACTCACAATTTATGCAAATGAATAATGCAGAGTGTTATGCCCAAATAGAATACTTATGTGCCACTTGACCAAGGCGGCCCTCATAGTTAAATTGTTGAGCTTTCCAAGCACCCTTTTATGAGCATGATCATGATGGTACATATGAATAATAATACAAAGTACATAAGTAACTGAATGAATTGAGACCAAAATCCTATGAACACCAAGATAAAAATTTGCCTCCTCTAACCAATAGATGATGGAAAAGAAACCTATGGGGATTCCCTCCCCCCATCATGTTGATATTGAAGGGGAGGGATCATCCATTCCAATTTGTGGAAGAAGATAATGATTGATGGTTAACTGCTTTGGTCACGATGGAAAAATTGTTCAATGATTGCACAAACTCGAAATGAAAGGCGCCTAGCTCCATTTGCTCTATGGTAAAATGATC